>NW_026000037.1:4347243-4441317 GCF_001458135.2 Marmota marmota marmota
AGATGGGGTAGAGAGAGAAGAGGGGAGGGGAGGGGGGTCCTGGGACCAAACTAGACTAAATCGCATTCCATGCAAGCATGGAATTTGTACAACGAGCCCCACTACGATGCATAACTCTAATACATGTTATTGCTTTCTGTGATCATATATCTGGACATATTTCATCTATATTTGTGGACACTTTATATAATCTGATGACAAACTCTTTAGGTAAGACGTTTTTGGCTCGGCACTAGAAAGTAAGTTCCCTGAAGAAAAGGTGAATAAGTGTTCTTGTTCCCCAGAAGCTGAAAGAAGGCCTAGTCTGTAATGAATGAAAGAATGAGTGGCACAAATAATAATATCTGCCGTTGTTGAATAAAATAAAAATGGTCTAATGAGGGAAGCTCTTAAAGAATAGATCGGGCCTGGATTAACAGAGAAACATTGTTCTTTGAAGTGGGGAAATAACTTGAATAACATTATTGAAATAGGATTAAAATGGAATGCCTGCCCCCCCAAAAGTGAGTGGCCAAATTTTCCTGGAGCAGAGATTGATTTGAAAATAGGTGGAAGGACACATCATGAGGTTAGAAATAAGTCACAAGAGGGAGGACTCAAATATAGTGTCCAGTAGGTGTGCAGAGAGGTCATAAAGCCTGCTCAGTGAGGAGTGGTCGGAGGAGAAGACAAGCAAAGTCCATTGGACACAACTCCAGGATCGCGGGTAAAGAGGTGGGAGAAACCCTCAGGGCATTTATAAAATGGTAAGGGCGGGTGCTAAGGGACTGTAGGTGTTGGGTCTCCACACTAACTACGTGATTCATAGCCACCAGCACATTTGTGGAGCTGAAGCTGACCCTACAGGTGCCTGTGATGGATTTTGCAGTCTAGTGGATTATACTGACTACATTTTCTTGAAAACAAAAACAAAACAAGCAAACAAACAAACAAAAAAAACTGTCAATGGCTGTAGATCCTCAAGAACAGTTCTCTCACAGTCAGTCAGCAACACCTAGAAATGTAGACAATAAGCAGGGAATAAGCAGGAATAGCATACCTGTGGGACTCAGAGCTGTGGCTCTGACCTCCTCTCTACTGTTCTCGTGTCTGTGGGCAATTCAGGGAGGGGACATCATGGTTTGACTCTGACAGAGAGTCACTCTTAGAAACCAAGTTAGAAGAAACACCCACTGAAGATAAAACTCACACAAAATACATAAATTATTGACACTTGTGGTTTTATACAATGGGTAGAACATGGACTAAGGGGTGTATATCTTGGACCACAAGCTTTCTATTATGTTACTGAAAATAATAATAACACTATGTAGTACTGTAGCAAAATATCAATATCCACAACTATAACTGTTATTCATTGAAATTCCCTGTATGTTTTAAAAAAATCTTGAGATCACTTTTGATATCAAGGTATATAGTTCACAAAAAGATGAAGCTAGAGGTCTTTCTCCATCATGCACTCATTCTCTGTTAGAGTATTACACAGTGGCTTCTTGGTATGGACTAAAGGTTTTAAAATAGAGGTCTAACTCTGAGGTGGGTGGTACAGGTAAAGAATAGCAGGAAAAGCGCAGTGTGAAACAGGGGCCACTTATCAGCTGTCCTTTCTCATTCGCCTTCAATAGAAAAATAAACATGTTGATGAATCAACATCTTTTCCCTAAATAAAGGTCATTCGAATGCATTTAAAAGGTGAGCCTACCAGGCCTTAAGAATATCTGATGATGCTGGAAACTGTTTGGACAATCTCAGTTCCTATTTCACTTTTGCTCTTTCCTCCCACAGAAGGTGGCTATGGTGTGTAAGGAGGTCTTAAAATGTTCACCTGCAGTGTGCTCACGTTTGTCTTAGGCCATATGTTCATTTGTAGATCTGAGATCAAGATATGAATCCATTTTTGTGCAACATGAGAGTCCAGGTGGGAAAGGGCTCTGCCTCATGGAGTCATGGTGGGCCTGAGGGTCTTCTAATTAGAGTCGTCCTGCCCAGCCAACCCGTTGTGGCCCAAGGAGGCTCACCTTTTCAACATTCTGCTCACTGAGAAGGTTTGTTTAAATGGACATCAGGAGGTGTCCTTTCTTAACAATTATTAAGAAAGTCACATTAGCTAGGACCATCAAGGGTTGCCCCAGGTTGACCACCACAGAGGAGGAAGAGGAGGTGGCAGGTCTTCCCTGAGGGAACCCACTCCACCCAGGCCACTCAAGTGTGCATCCACTGCCTGCCAGTCTGCCCACGGCTGCCCTGAACCCTGACCAGCTGTGTTCTGTGGGACTGCAAGTGCAGCTACAACTCCCTCCTCAAGGGGGAGCAGTGGGGCAGGAAGGGACCAGGCAGGGAGGGAGGGGGAGGCGCTGGGGAACAAAACTGACCCGATTGTGTTGGTGACCTGGGTGCAAGTAGGAGAAGAGAAGCACAAACCCCACTAGTATGTATGATTATAATGCAGCAACATAAATATATTAAAAATAAAAGTTTAAAAATAAAAACAATAAGAAGACAACTTAATTTTTTTTCTCCCAAAGGGAAAATGAATATGGGATGGTAACTGGCCGTATCTGCCCATCATTGAAAAATATCCATGGCCACATTCTGACCGGTTTTTTCCTCTGGAGCCTGCCACTCTGTGAGTTCCTTTCTAGGATTCCTCCTTGGCTGCTGTGCAGGTTTCTGTGCCACCCAGGTTCTGAAGGAGCCGCAGGGAGAATGCTGAACACCCTGAAGGCCAGGAAGTCTCTCCTGATTCAAAGCACAGATATGAGATGAAGTCGGGATATTTTTTGTGTCTATCATTTCAACCCAGTCCTTTGCCTTGCTGTGCTAGACTCAGACACGGGACTTCTGCACTAACACAGACCACTCACCACAGACTGCCCACCAGTGGTCTGTTTGCCCGCCTTTTGCCTGCCCATGCCGGCCACCGGATGCCCACCTGCCGATTGCCCTCCATTTGCCAACAGACGGCCTGCAGGGTGCCCGCCACCTGTTGCTACTTGGAAGTCCATTGGCAGAATAACCGTAAGTTTCGTTACACACAGCCACCACCATCTTGGGACACTGGCCAGGGCCTAGGAGTCCAGGGCCCAAGGACCTGCTGGTTTGCTGCTGCCACTCCCACCATCTTGGGGCATAGCTACCTCAGTCTGGGGACACAGGCCAGGTTCTGGAGATATATTGTTGGGGTACCTGCAGGTCTGGTTGCACCTGAGGACTTCCTGCTAAGTGTGTCAGTGTGTGAGCGCATCCCTGGTGGTCTTTCCTCAAGTTGGAATGGCATTGAGATCTTGGGACTGCAGCAAGGCAGGGCCTGGGTAGCTGAACCCAGTGTCAGATGGCAGCTGGGTTTGCGTTGGCCAGTCTGGGTCCAGCAAGCCTGTGGAAAGCAGAGATGAGAGGCAGTTTCCCAGGGGAGCACAGTTGGAGAAACTGGAGAAAACTGGGCTCTCCCCAGCTGAGGGAGTCCTGAAGTGCCCGGGGACGGAAGGGGCCAGCTACAATGGACTGGACGACTGGAGGAGGGTATGGGAGCATCTTGCCAGCGGCTGGCCCACCAACCTGTCTGGCACCCACCTGACTGGAGCTATCATTAAACTTCAGACACCCCCACCTGTCTGCAGAGAGGGGACGCTGAGAGAATTTTTGAAAGCCAAGAGGGCAATTGTTCAATTTTCCATTGAGACTTTCCTTAATTTTTTTTTTCTCTCTCTCTCTCATGTCTCTACCATCTTTGAATCCAAAAACTTTATTAAGGGATGGGATGTCTGAATAGTATACTACAGTTTTGTTGTGTATTCTTATATTTTTGCTTTTTTAAAGATCTGAATGTATTTTTCTTTCAACTGCCTGTCTCCTTGGATTCTTTTTCTCACTTTTCTCATGCTAACAGCTAACTTCTATTAATTTCTCCTTCACTTTTACTGTAAGTTATTTACCTCTATCTTTTCTCCTTCCTCATAAACATCTTACCCTACTTCTGTTCCCTCTTTGTCCAACATTTGAAATGGTAAACCCTTTTAGCAAAGTTACTGTTTATATTGTAGACAATAAATGAACAGATCACTTCTGTTTATTGTGACAAAATTGTAGAAACCTTAATAGGAGCTATTTGGTTTAAGGTTGTATATTGTTTGAATTGATAGTGTTATTAATGGTCACTCCCCTTAAAGGTGAGGTACTGAAAGCCCTCAGGGACACTGTAAGACTACAGGTTAGAAACTATAATGCCTAGGTACTTACTACTAGATGGGAAGACACAAAAACAACATGAAAAAACAAGGGAATAAAATACCTCAAGCAAACCAAAATGCTTCAACAATAGAATCCATAGACAACATAGAAGAAATGTCAGAGAGGGAGTTTAGAAAGTACATAGACATTACAAAGCTCTTGACATATCATATTTCATACATTAGAGTCAAGTTGGTTATGAACTCCCAATTTAAAAAAAAAAAAGAAAAGAAAAGAAACCCCTTCTATCTCAACTATGCCAGAATGTGCCAGCTATTTGAGGAGTCACTGCTATTAAGCTACCAAATAAGTAAGTCATCTCTCACTAGCAGGTCAAATCTGGTAATCTAAGCCATTGTTTTTGAAATGGTTCACTTTTATTGCAAACAGCAAAACATTTTTGAGCTTATATTCAAGTAAACACATGATTTTTAATCTTCCCCAGGACTATCTGTGATGGTTGAAACTATTATTGCTGTTCACTTTCTATGCTGAAATAAACCTAGCCAGGCTATGTGTACAGATCAGCACAAAGGCTTTTGCTATGCAGGTAAATGCTTCTGATTTTTCAAGCCTGGATTACTGTAATTCTTATTTTCTGGAGCTTTTGCTCATGATGGTTTCTCAGATATAGCTCTTAGAAAATGCAGAAGGTGAATCTTCATGAAAATGCACCTGCCTTGGTAAATTATTCCCATTTTGATATCCATGCACATGATCCTATCTAGCCTCCAATAATAGGATTCATATTTAAGAACTGGTGGGAGAGTGGCTTTCTGCTTTTAGCTAATGCTAGGCTCACTGTTTTTCTTATAGTCTGAACTGTCATATTCTGGTTAGGAGCTTGAGATTTGAATGTTATTTCCCTAACTAGAATAGTCATGATCATCATTAAAGAAATTTACCTGACATGTCTATTTGTCATTATTTTAAAGAAGCTCACTAATCAACTGCTATTTTTTTTAACAAGCAATTTCATTTCATTCCAGGACAAGCATTGGCTCTTTAGGTCCTATCCTTCCTATCTCGCCTATACTACATTTTGTAAATCACAAATTTTCTTTTAAAATAGAATGTGCCCTTGTAAGTCTTTATTAAAGGAGCTGGAATGGGAAGAAGAATTACTTTTAAGTACCAGTTCTGTCATTTATTTGGTGTTTGTGAAGTGATGCTTATACTTCTTTGAACCCATACTTTCTTACTTACATGTTAAATGGAGAATTAGTCCAGAAAGAACCGTTTAAAATTAGGTAACTTGCTGTAATAAGTGGCTCACTAACTGAAAAATTTCTCCAAGTGATAATTCCTTAAAATGATATTCATTTCTAATAATATTTGTGAGTCTCTATTTTGACATTGTTGATGACCTTTTGCTATTGACTATGACATCCTCCCTTATAGGAATTTTATCTTATTTATTTTATATAGTTAATAAAATGTACAATATTAAAGGAGTTCCAAAAAAAAAGAAAGAAAGTACATAGACAGAGCTTTGAAATAAAGGATGGTGTTGGAGATAAAATACAGGAAGTGAAAGATCACTTCAATAAAGAGACAGAGATTATAAAAAGAAATCAAGCAAAAATCCTTAAAATGAAGGAAACAATAAACCAAAATAAAATTTAAAAATTCAATAGAAAGTATCACCAACAGAGCAGACCACTTGAAGGACAAAACATCAGACAATGAAGACAAAATATATACTCTGAAAAATAAAGTCAACCATGCAGAGAAGATGTTAAGAAACCATGAACAGAACTTCCAAGAAATATGGGATAACTGTTCCCATAAATGAAATTTAAGATTTATCAGAATAGACAAAAACATGGAGATACAATCCAAGGGATTGCACAATCTTTTCAATGGCATACTATCACAAAATTTCCTAAATCTAAAGAAGGAAATGAAAAATCAACCACAAGAGGCTTATGGGACCTCAAATATACAGAACTACAGCAGACCCTCACAAAGGTACATTATAATGAGAATGACTAACATACAGAATAAGGATAGATAATAAAGGCTACAAGAGAAAAAAATCAAATTACATATGGAGGAAACCAATTCAGATCTCTGCTGATTTCTCAACCCAAACCCTCAAAGCCAGGAGATCCTGGAACAACATACACCAAGCTCTGAAAGAAGATGGATGCCAACTGAGAATTCTATACCCAGAAAAACTAAGCTTCAGATTTGAAGATAAAATAAAAACCTTCCATGATAAACAAAAGTTAAAGAATTCACAGCTAGAAAGCCTGAACTATAGAACATTTTCTGCAAAATATTCCATGAGGAGAAAATAGGAAAAACAAATGACAACCAGCAAAGGGAGGAACTAACCTAAAGGGAAATTCAATCAAAAGAGAAACTAAGTCAAATTAAAATCCAAAAATAAACCAAAATGACCAGGAATATGACTCATATCTCAATAATAACACTGAATGTTAATGGCCTAAACTCATCAATCAAAAGTCAGAGACCGGCAGTTTGGATTAAAAAAAAGACCCAACAATACGCTGTCTTCAAGAGAGTCACCTCCTAGGAAAAGATGACCGACCACAGGCTGAAGGTGAAAGGTTGGGAAAAACCATGTCATGCACATGGAGTGTGTAAACAAGCAGGGGTGTCCATCCTCGTATCAGATGAAGTGGACTTCAACTTTAGTCAGGAGGAATAAAGAAGGACATCCATACAGCTTAAGGGAATCATATATCAACAGGACATAACACTCGTAAATACATATACCCAAACAATGGAACATCCATCTCTGTATTTCAAACAAACTCTTATCAATTTCAAGAATCAAACAGACCACAGCACAATAATACTGGGTGACTTTAACACGCCTCTCTCACCACTGGATAGACCTTCCAAATAAAAACTAAATAAGAAACTATAGAATTAAATAACACAATCAATAATTTAAACTTAATGAACATATTTCATCCATCACCCAGTGAATACACTTTCTCCTCAGCAGCACATAGATCCTTCTCTAAAATAAACCATATGTTATGCCACAAAGTAACTCTAGCAAATACAAAAAAAAAAAAAAGAAAAATGGAAGTACTACCCTGCATTTTTTCAGATCATAAAGAAATGAAACTAGAAATCAATGATAAAATAAAAAAAGAAGCTACTTCAACACCTCGAGAATGAATAACATGCTGCTGAATGATGAATTGAAAGCAAAATAAATCAGGGATGAAATAAAAAATACTTAGAGGTAAATGAGAACACCAATCAACATATCAAAATCTCTGGGACACTGCAAAGGCAATGCTAAGAGGAAAATTAATTGCATTGAGCTCATTCATTAAAAGAATAAAAAGTCAAAAAATAAGTGACCTAAAGCCCTAGAAAAAGAAGAACAAATCAACACCAAAAGCAGTAGAAGATAGGAAATCATTAAAATCAGAGCTGAAATCAATGAAATTTAAACACAGAAAGTAATTTAAAAAATGACAAAACAAGAAGTTAGTTCTTTGCAAAAACAAATAAACTTTATAAATGCCTAGTTACATTAATGAAGAGAAAGAGAAAACACAAACTTCTAAAATTCATGATGAAAAAGCAAATATCACGGCAGTCACTACTGGAATATGGAAGATAATTAGAAACTATTCTGAGAATTTATACTCCAATAAAACAGAAAATCTCAAAGACATTAACAAATTTCTAGAGACACATGACCTACCCAAACTGAATCAGGAGGATACACCACTTAAACACATTAATTTCAAATAATGAAACAGAAGACACCATCAAAGGCCTAGCAACAAAGAAACGGGACCAGACCAGACGGATATAATATAAAATCAATAGAATATAAAATCAATACCCATAAATCCAGGACCAGACGGATTCTCAGCCGAGTTCTGCAAGACCTTCAAAGAACTAACACCAGTATTCCTCAAATTATTCTATGAAGTAGAAAAGGAGGGAGCCCTTCCAAACTCATTTTATGAGGCTAGCATCATCCTGATACCAAAACCAGCCAAAGATACATCAAGGGAAGAAAGGAGATCAATGTCCATGATGAAGATTGATGCAAAAATTCTCAATAAAATTCTGGCAAATCACATGCAAAAACATATTAAAAAGATACTGCACCTTTATGAAGTGGGGTTCATTCCAAGGACAAAAGGTTGATTCAAAATACACAAATAAATATAGGTAATTCATCACCACAATAGACAAGGATCAGATGACCATCACAATAGATACAGAAAAGGAATTTGACAAAATGTAGCTCCTCTTCATGTTCAAAATACTAGAAAAACTAGGGATAGTAGGAACATACCTCAACACTGTAAAAGCTATCTATGCTAAACTCATGGCCAACATCATTCTAAATGCAGAAAAACTGAAAGCATTCCCCCTAAAAGCTGGAACAAGACATGGATGCCCTCTTTCACCACTTCTATTCAAAACCGTCCTTGAAATTCTAGCCAGAGCAATCCGATAGACAAAAGAAATAAAAGGGATATGCATAGGAAAGGAAGAACTCAAACTATCACTATTTGTCCATGACATGATTCTACATTTAAAAGATCTAAAAAATTCCACTAGAAAACTTCTAGAACTTATAAATGAATTCAGCAAATTAGCAGAATATAAAATTAATACCCATAAATCAATTGATTTCTATATATAAGTGGTGAATCCACTGAAATTGAAATTAGGAAAACTACTCCATTCAAAATAGTCTCAGAAAATATAAAATACCTGGGAATTAATCTAACAAAAGAGGTTAAAGACCTCTACAATAAAAACTATAAGACACTAAAGAAGGAAACTGAAGAAGATGGAAAGATCTCCCATGCTCTTGGGTAGGCAGAGTTAATATTGTCCAAATACTACCAAAACTGTTATACAGATTCAATGCAGTTCCGATTAAAATCCCCATGACATTATTTATAGAACTAGAAAAAGCAATCATGAAAATCATTTGGAAAAGTAAGAGACCCAGGATAGCCAAAGCAATCCTTTGCAAGAAAAGTAAAGCAGGAGGCATCACAATACCAGACCTTACACTATACTACAGACCAATAGTAATAAAAACAGCATGGTATTGGCACCAAAATAGACATGAAGACCCATAGTACAAAATAGAGGACACAGAGACTAACCCACATAATTACAGTTATCTCATACCAGACAAAAGTGCTAAAAATATACAATGAAGAAAGGATAGGCTCTTCAACAAATGGTGCTGGGAGAATTAGATATCTATATGTAGCAAAATGAAATTAAACCTCTATATCTCACCATGCACAAAACTCAACTCAAAGTGGATCAAGGACCTAGGAATTAGACCAGAGACCCTGCACCTAATAGAAGAAACAGTAGGCCCAAATCTTCAACATGTTGGATTAGGTTCCAACTTCTTTAACAAAAGTCCTAAAGCATATGAAATAAAATCAAGAATCAATATATAGGATGGATTCAAACTCAAAAACTTCTTCTCAGCAAAAGAGACCATCACTGAGGTGAGGAGAGAGAGCCTGTAGGCTGTAGTATGGGAGCAAATTTTTACCCCTCACACATCAGATAGAGTACTAATCTCCAGGATATATAAAGAACTCAAAAAGCTCTATACCAAAACAAACAACCCAATAAATAAATGGACCAAGAATCTGAACAGACACTTCTCAGAAGAGGATATACATTCAATCAACAAATATATGAAAAAATGTTCAACATCTCTAATAATTAGAGAAATACAAATCAAAACTACTCTAAGATTTCATCTCACCACATTCAGGATGGCAGTTATCATAAATACAAATAGCAATAAGTGTTGGCGAGGATGTGAGGGAAAAGGCAGTCATATATTGTTGGTGGGACTGCAAATTTGTGCAATCACTTTGGAAAGCAGTGTGGAGATACCTCAGAAAACTTGGAATGGAACCACCATTTGGTCCAGCTATCTCACTCCTCTGTTTATATCCAAAGGACTTAAAATCAACATATTTTAGTGACATAGCCACACCAATAATTATAACAGCTGAATTCACAATAGCTAAACTAGAGAACCAACCTAGATGTCCATCAATATATGAATGAACAAAGAAGCTGTGGTATATATACACAGTGGAATATTACTCAGCATTAAAAGAGAATAAAATTACTCTCTATTTACTATTGCAGGTAAATGGGTGGAGTTGGAGAATATTATGCTAAGTGAAGTAAGCCAATCCCAAAATACTAAAGGCTGATGTTTTTTTCTGATTAGTGGATGCTGATTTATAATGGATTGGGGCGGCACGAGAAGAATGGAGGAACTTTGGATTGGGCAAAGGGAAGGTGGGGAGGGATTATAAGGACAGGAAAGATGGTGGAATGAGATGGACATCATTACCCTAGTTACACGTAGGATGGCACAAATGGTGCATCTCTAAATGCGTACAACTGGAGAACTGAAATGCTGCACTGCATTTGTGTACGATGAAGTGAAATGCATTCTGCATTTCAAATAAAGAAGTTTTTTTTTTAAAAAAACTGGTGATTCAAGAACAAAAAAAAGTTAAAAAAAATTACTTCATTAACCAGACTCCTAAAGTGCAAGAAGTAAAATCAAGAATCAATAAATGGGATGGATTCAAACTAAAAAGCTTCTTCTTAGCAAAGGAAACACTCAATAACATGAAGAGACAGCCTACTGAATGGGAGAAAATCTTCACCACATGAACCTCAGATAGAGCACTAATCTCCAGGATATATAAAGAACTCAAAAACTTAACACCAATGCCAGGGGCTTGGCAGGCTGAGGCAGGATGATCATGAGTTCAAAGCCAGTCTCAATAAAAGCCAGGTGCAAAGCAACTAAGGGAGACCCTGTCTCTAAATAAAATAAAAAATAGGCTGGCTCAGTTGTTGTGTGCCCCTGAGTTCAATGCCCAGTATCAAACAAAACAAAATAAAACAAAACTTAACACAATAAGAACAAATATCTCAATCAATAAATGGGCACAGGAACTGAACAGACACTTCACAGAAGGAAAAATACTATTGATTAACATATGAAAAAAATGTTCATCATCTCTAGCAATTAGAGAAACACAAGTCAAAACTACTCTAAGATTAATCTCACTCCATTCAGAATGGCAGTTATCAACAATACAAGCAACAGTAAGTGTCAGTGAGAATGTTGGGGCAGGGGAAATGTACATTTATACATTGCTGGCGGCACTGAAGATTGGTGCGACCATTCTGAAAGCAATATGGAAATTCCAATCACCATTTGACCCAGCTATCTCACCCCTTGGTCTATACCCAAAGGACTTAAAATCAGCATAGTACAGTGATGCATCACATCAATTCACAATAGCAGCTCAATTCACAATAGCTAAACTATGGAACTAACTTAAGTGGATGGATAACTAACCATAGATGGATGGATAAAGAAAGAGTAGTACATATACAAAATGGAATATTACTCAGCCTTAAAGAAGAGTGAAATTATGGCATTTGCAGGTAAATAGATGGAGTGGAAAATAAGATATAACCAAAATAAGTCAGTATTATAAAACCAAAGGCTGAATGTTTTCTCTAATAATGGGATACTAATCTGTAATGGGGGTCTGTGGGGAAGAATCAAGGAAATTTGGGTAGTGTAGAGGGGAGTGATGGGAGGGAGGGGGTGTAGGGATGGAAAAGATGGTGGAATAAGATGGATATTATTACCCCATATACATGTATGATTACACTACCATATGACTAAACCATGTTGTACCAGAGGAAGGAGAAGTTGTGCTCCATTTGTGTACAATGTGTCAAAATGCATTCTACTGTCGTGTATAACTAATTAAAACAAATTAAAAAATAAAATTTAAAAAAATTCTTGGCTAATTGTCACTAATTTAAAAAGTCCTTCAAAAATTTATTCTTTCTTCTTATGTTAAAGAAGTGACTTTACAAATACATATTTATAACTGATAATTTTGTTTTTCATTTTACTTTAAACTTTGTAAACTGGTTGGTGATTCAGGAATCTTTTATTAACATAAACAAGTATAACTATGAAAGTAGGTTTTTTGTATTTTATTTAGAGACAAGATTCTCTCTGAGTTGCTTAGTGCCTCCCTAAATTGCTCTGGCTGGTTTTATGCAATTCTATCAAGGATATTTCCAGTGGCCTGAGTGATATAAGGACATTTCATGGTTAGGTGATTATATCAAAATCTCTTTGCTAATAAAAAGAAGTAAAGATGATATATTATGTTTAAGACCAAGTTACACTGGTGTGAAAAAAGTTAATGAAATATTAAACCAAAAATTTTTCATAAATAAATGAAAATATAGAAGATAATTTAGAGTTAAGTTTAATTTTTTCATGCTAGAGAGGAAAAAGGACAGGTTTCTACAACCATATACCCATAATAGTGAAGTAGACCAAGGATAGCTTGCCGTGGTTTTTGGTACCAAGGTAATGGACATGAATACATCACTAGGAACGTTTCCATACCTAAGTCTTCCTATGACTCTGCTCCCCATTCTGAGTCTTTCTTAATTTTGAGGTGAAATAAATTGCAGGATCAGAACATTAGACCACATCTGGAACCACCCTCATTTGTACTGTCTTTTTCAATTACAAAGGAATCAATTTTAAGTGATTTCCCAATTAACTGGTGACCTCCACTTGTTCTTTGTATGCAGAAGGACATCCATTCTGGTTAAAACTGTTCAGAAAATATGGAAGTTTAAACCTTAAGGCTGTGCTGTAAAAATAAGTTCATTAGTTCTATAGAACAAATATGTGAAAGAAAAACACTAGACCCTCTGCTGAAGTAGTTATGTTCTGTTAAGACAGGACAGTAGGGAATTGTCCAAGAAATAAAATAACAACCAAGACTCCCTAATCAGCCAGGGTTGAGCTTTGGATGTGCTTAGATCTGAGAAATTTCATACAAGGTCTAAAATTCAAAAGTAAAGACCATTATTAGCTTCTCCTTTAAGTTCCAAAAGTCCTGTTGAGATTGTTTGTTCATGAAATCATACTTTGCAGTGGCACAGACGTGTTCTAAGGCCAGTTTCCCACCGTGGACACTTCGAGGTTGGTGACTCCTTTAGACACTAGTGTCCCCCTTCTCCTGCACTGGCTGCTTTGAAGCCACCCGCTCTAACCCTTGGTTAACATTTTGGAAACCCCCAAGGCCCTATATGTGTGATCAAGAGGATGACCTCTGCGGAGTGGTCTGAACTGCCACTAGACACATGTAGGTTGGTCCAGGAGTGACCGGTGAGACTGAAGGAGTGAAAATCAACGGTTAGGCTGAGGAGGATGGATTTATTTTTCTTGTCACCAGTGGCCACAATGCATTTAAATTAAGTTACTTTCATAATGAGGTTACATTATAAATAACTGTAAGATTCATTAGTCCCCTTTTATCTGAGTAATATTTCTGGACTCTCATTGCTGCATTTTTCACCCTCGTACACTTGTCGTCAAACCTTATATTCTGGCTGCAATCATGATCACAAGTTGTTACATATTAAAAATAAATAGTTGATACAGTCTTTACAAATGTTGAATGTAATACCTCAGAAGTCCTGAAACACACATTTTACAGCCCTACTTTACATATAGGAGAACTGCAGGTTTTCCAAGCTCAGGTGAATTGCTGACCTCTGAGGGCAGAGGAAGGGCTACTCAGCAAAGGGAGCAACTTGTGAAATCCAACCCTACAGACTGCTCCATACTCATCTGGTAGCACGGTGGTTTGAGGGGGAAAGAAAGGAGGAGGACCTGCATTATTTATTGATGTGTTGTGGTGGTGTTTGATTCAGAAGAGGGCACTTAGCAAATAACGAGACTCAGCTACCAAGATGACAGAAGCTGAGAAGCAGATACCCAGGAAGGGTGACTGCTATTCTGCTACATCCATCACTCTAGCATTTAAATCATGTGCCCATGTTTTCATTTGTCATAGTATTATCCCTCAGATTTCTTTGCCAGAAAGCTACTTTGACAGACAGATTAATTTTTTTTAAATGATAAAGAAGAGAAATGCATTTTTGGCACTTACCAATATTTATTACCTGACTGGTTAAAAAAAAAAAAGTTTTCACATTTTTCATCTGTTCTTCCCTGTTTTGCAAAATTTAATATTGCAAAATTTAAAAATTTAAAGTATTAATAAAAATATTTTAGAGTTTATAGTAGCAAAAGTATTACTTCTATCAGAACAATTTTTATAAAACAATATTTTGTATTAGAATGAAGGAAACAGTTTGTATTGATGCAATGTAATTTTGAAAACAGATTATTCCACTTGTAGTAAAATATAATAAACAAATTCACGACTTCTTGAATGCAACCAAGGCTCTTCATAAAGAAACAGCTTTTTAAAATAATTATATAATAATAAGAGGAATTCCATGATACTATTTTAATTAGCTAATAAAAACTCAACAAAATATTTTGTGATAATCTCTATAAAAGGACACTATTATCCTTAAGTCTTGGGTATAGTTTCTAAACCCAGCACCCACATGTGCACACACACACAGCCCAGCCGTTCATTAGGAAAAGTGGATTGCTGAAGGGCTTCATCTCGTGGACTTCACTGTAGTGGATTGCAATATAAAGCTTATAGCTTTTCTTACTCAAAACCTCCCTATATGAGAGGTGATATGGTAGGAGTTAGAACTCTATCGATTGGGTTTAATATTTCAGGTCCAACAGTTACTAGCTGTGTAATTTGGGGAAATTTCTTAATCTCTCTGTGACTCCTTTCCCCACCTATATAATAGGGGTAAATAGTATCATTTATCACTATGAAGAATACATTATATGTACATATCTATAAATACTAGGCTTTTCTTTGCTGTGGTCACTCTATTTCTTCTAAGAAGGCTTCATAGATTACCTCAGCTACATTGACTTCCCTTTGGTTGATAATAATATGTATTTGTATGAAGTATAAATAGATTTTTTAAGTATAAACACATATTTCCGTTTAAGTCTTCACATGATTGACATTAGCATTAGCAATGAAGGAGGGATTTAATAAGGAATATAATAGGTAGACATACCACATACGTCTGTATTTCATATCTTTGGCCCAGTATATAAGAGATTTTGGCAGTTAATTGCTTTCCTTGGATAAAATTAAATAACTATAGAGTTCTATGAAGTCCACATTTACAATGGAAAAATCATCAACTGCTCACCAGAATGTTAGGCTGTAGAGTAAAACAATGATGGCTAGGTGTGTATTTCCCTCCTTTGCGTAGTGACATTTATGGGAATCAAACACTTTTTCATTCTTGTATTCTTTTAATTTATTAAATTAATAAGCATAGTGTGGTGTACAGGAATGCAGGTAGTATGGGAACCCAGTACCCATGGGTATTCAATCAAGGTGCTCATTCTGTGTATATATTTGAGCTAAATACAAAATATAAAAACAAATTTAGATATACAGTAATGAAAAAATTATGTCAGAGCATAGACAACATTTTATCATCTCAAGTACAAAATATTCTTCATAAATGTACAGACTTTTTTAAAGAGAGAGACAGAGAGTAGTTTTTGTAGATGGACACAACATAATGCCTTTATTTATTTTTTAATGTGGTGCTGAGAATGGAACCCGGTCCCACCTGTGCAGCTCAACTGCTGAGCCACAATTCCAGCCCTGTACAGACATTTCTTATTCCCATGTGGGTGTTCAAACCCAGAAGTCCTCTCACAGTCATAGAAATGAAAAGCTGTGCTGCAATTGTGTACAATGAGTCAAAATGCTGTCATATATGCCTAATTAAAATAAATAAATTTTTAAAAATTCAATAAAAATAGTCATATCTTCCAATGAAGATGCTAAAACAGAAGTCTTCTCTAATTTAAACACTTTACAAACATATTGCAACATAAATAAAATTGCTATTTATATTATTTCAAAATGCACCAGAAACCCAGACATTGATTGTGTTTGCTTTAAAATTAGACATACATCGTTTAGAATGCTTCAGAATACATATGCACTTTAACTGAAAATACTAAGAAATAAGAAATGTTCTTTAAATTGCTGAATAATTGTTTCATTAACCTGCAGTCTTTTTTAATCTATGTAAGTCTTTAGCCACAATCAAACATAGTTTCGTTTTACATTCACTCTTACTATATACAAGGTATAATCTTTATCATTATAGCATATTTTTCCTGCCCATGGTCTTGTTGCGGGGAGAGAGTGACCTGGACCTAAATGAAATGATTGACTTTTTCTTTGCAGCAAATATATATACTTTACCAAGGTCATGAATAAAAATATTTCATGCTAAGTTGAACTTAATGAAATTGTGAACCTCTATTATGAGGACATGACGAATAACAAGTTCATTTTTTGCCACATAAACATAGTGGCCTGAAATTTAGGTCATACGGATATGACACTGAAAGCCAGAAATAGAACTTTTAGAAAATAAATTTTCACTTGCAAAAAATGACCATTAACTGAAGCTTTAAGAATTTTACCACATAAAGTAACTTTTACAATAAGCCACATACATATAATACAGTACATGAAAGATGTTTCACACAGACAGAGGCAAATATCACTGGTGAGAATTTAAAACATTTACCAACTTACAATATTTTAGAATCAATTTCAAATATCATTAGTGTTATTACGGGTTCATCTTACTATGATCCGTCAAATCATTTACACAGAATCTCTGCAGAATATACAGCTAGAACAGTCAGTTCTGTTTTATGGAACGGAATGCTCATAGTTCAAGTGACATGATTTAAAATGTCACATAGCATGCTAACTTCCTGTAACCCATGAACCGTACTTCTTCTCATCATTAAAAAACAAAGAATAATGGCACAAATTGCAATTTTCTATCATCAAAGACACTATAATGGTTGCTAAGAAACCCCATCATTTCAGTTCTAATTTTTTTTAATCCCAATATGGTAACAGTATGCTAAAGAATTTCACTTCAGTGAAGAATTGAGGAGAACACACTCCGAGGGAGCTGGTGCCATGGCTCGTGTTCCAGTGAAGATGCTACAGTATTCAGTTTTATAACAAATTCTTTCAAGCATATTCCTGGGAGTGGAGGAGAACAACTTGGTGTAAACAGTGCTGTAGTATCATCCATGGTACAGATTGCTGAGCACAGTTCTGGAATCCCCAGAAGCTGTGCCTTTTCTAAGGTGACTTAATGGATTTGCAAAGCCAAGTCCTCAGTGACATTGCTCTTCTTGGACAGAAAGTTTAATATTAAGCTTTTCCTGATTCAATTTAGCGGAAAATCTTGTTTGCATAATCCCATAGCTTCCCTTCATTGGAAATATCTTTTGTAAAACCAGTTATGTGAGTTTCTCTACATTTAGAATTGATTGAATGTAAGTGAGGCACATTATTGGAATTACATCTAGCTGAGAGGCTTCAGAACTTCTCACTCTATAAGAATTAATTATACACACCTATAATCCCAGCAGCTCAGGAGGCTGAGGCATGAGAATTATGAGTTCAAACCTAGCTTCAGCAACTTAGCTAGGCTCTAAGCAACTTAACAAGAACCTGTCTCAAAATAAAAAATAAAAAGGGTGGAGATGTGGCTCAGTCATTAAGTACTACTGGGTTCAATCCCTGGTACAAAAACAAACAAACAAAAATCAATTAAAGAGCATACATAGTGATATAAAGAGTTCTCAAAAAATTTTCAAAATGATGCTACCATGCATCTTTATTTACTCACTAGACATCTGTTGAAAGCCTACTTTCCATCAGACAACGCACTAGGGATTGGAACTATGAAGATGTGTGACACAGAAGTCTTAGGATTACATGTGCATGAACTATGTTATGTTTTTTGAAATTTTGCGTACAGAAATTACAACTTTATTTTAAAGTACAACTTTATTTTTCAGCAGTAGTAATTTTATTATAATTAACTCAATTGTTTTCAAAATATGGAAAGTTAAAAATAAACTGTCAGCTAATACATGGAATACAAGTATGTCTGAATCCGAATAGCACACACACAGTGTCTTCTTTGCTTTGAAACCATTAAAATGGTAGAAGTGAATACAAATTGGGTCAATTTAAAAATCCTCACCTAACCAGGAGTAGATCTGAACAGGAGGCATTTGCTGAGGGAGGGTATATTTTCTTTTTCATTATTAGGTAAAGAAACTGGAGATGTACAGACTCTCCTACTAAGTTACACTGAAGTTAAAGGTGTCGTCTCTGAATGTAAAGCTGCTTATTAATGTCATTTTCTGCATAATGACATCAACTGTCCCCTGGGCATGGCTCCCAGGCTCCAGGGTGAGCCCACCTGGCCACAGAACACTGTCTCTGGTGACTCCTTCTTCTGCCTCCTCTCACACACCCTGTCTTCCGGCCACCAAAGCCCACGCTGCCCACTTCACTCTTACCTCAAGGGAAATGCACATCTTGTTTTATCCTCGTGGACATGGGACTCCTCCCATCTCACTTGTTCCTGTCCACCCGCCCTCAGCAGGGAGCTGGGTGGAGGGGGAGGGGCCTGTTAATGTGCTTATCACATCCCTAACCCCTTAGAGAGTATTTTGTTTGTAATGAAAGCTGGAGAAAGGCTCACGAGTGAGTTAACTGGAGCCAAATGCTTGCTTAGGTGGCCCAGAAAGTAGAAAACCAACCACTGGTTTCTGCCACCAGTTTTCTCCATTTCTAAATTGATTTTCTCTATTTCACGATTTTCAAAGACTAAAATACAAGTTTATATTGTGTTGTAAGATAGTATTATCCTTTACGTTTTTGAGAAAACCATCCATTTCTTCTACACATTCAAATTAATTAAGGACAGATGATTATTTTGTTTTATTTTCCCACCATTTTACTTCTCTCTCTCTCTTTCGCTCTCAGTGTAAGAATTAATTACATGATTTTAGTGAAGAGGATTTTTTTTCTGATTATCACTATCACCAGTTATGCCCATGACTCTGAATCTTAACTTCTTAAGGGTCTCTTTTGAGAAACACAAATTCTTAGTATTATCAAATAGATGTATCCATCATTTTGTTATAATTGCTAATAGTGGGGTTTTTTGCCGGGGGGGGGGGGTTCTGTTTAAAAAGCTTCATAATCCCTAAAGCCAAAGAAATAGTTTTTATACAATAGACATTATTTCACCTTTTTTTATTTAGAGGTACAATCCATCTGACTTTTTTTGGTGTGTTTATGTTGCTATATAGACTTCAAGATTTATTTTTCCTCATAGAAGTTTGCAGCTTTGTTGAAAAGACTATTTTTTATCCACTTTCTTATGATTGCAACATTATCACGAGTCACATACAAATAGGAATGTTTATGAAAGTTATATTCTGTCCTTGACCATTGATCAAAAGGTCAACATTGGGCTTTATTTTAATGATTTAGTTATTACAGATTTAAAATCAATCTTAATATATAGTAGTTTGAAGTTTTCCAGTTTTTTTTTTCTTGAAAATTGCTGTAGAAAACCCTAGTCTTTGTCATTTCCATATTAATTTGACGGTCAGCTCATTGATTTTCAGTAATAAATATGCTAGGATTTTGACAGAGATTACTCTGAATCTATAGATTAACTTGGGTGAGTTAATTCTTTTCATTTCCATTTCCAAAAGAACCAGACCTACTTTTATGTTAAGTACTTAATTTCTATGAGTAATATTTTATGGAAGATCGTATCATTTTGATACATTTTCCCTAGGTATCATATATTTTCTTTGTCATTTTCTACAGTGATTTATAAAAATCCTATTGAATTTTGTAGTTTTACTGGATATTGAATTGAATTGAATGGATATTGATACTTTATTGAATTCATGTATCAATTCTCATAAATTATCTGTACATCTTGTTTGATTCTTCCAAGGATATAATCATCTTTCTATAAATAATAGAAATTTTATTTCTGCCTTACAAAACAGATATCATTTGGTCCTTTGTCATCCTCTCTTGGATCTGCAAGCAAGTTTAATAAAATGGATAATTATTGGATATATTAAAATTTGTGCTTTGTCTCACATTTTGAATATTCTACCATGAACATTTTCAAATAGAAAAAAATTAAAAGAATTGCACTTGAATACCAATATTCCACCTCTTAAACTGTCAGTTAACATTGTACTATATTTGCTTGTGAACACTTCATCCAATTCTAAACCCTCTTATCCAACTATTGATTCACCTTATTGTATTTTGAAGTAAATTGTAAAAGTAATCAATTTCACATATAATACACTTAAATTAGAATTAAATACATTGTTTCAAAATAAAATTTACTTGTGCAGTCCCATGCACAAATCTAAGTTTACCATTAAATTTCATTTTGACAAGTGTCTACACCTGTGAAACACAAATTATTACCAAGAATAAATCCATCCCAACATTCCAGGAATTTATTCATTAATTTACTCAGTTGATGAGCACCCTCACCTTAACCCTCCAGAAGCCACTTCTCATCTTCCTCATCATAAATTATTTTTGCCTTTCCTACAAATGTATATAAATGTAATCAACAATAGACATTCCCTTGTGTGTTGTGTCTTCTTTTACTCACTAATATATGTTGATCCACATTTGAGAATCCCATTACTTTTTATTGATGAGTAATAGTCCATCATGTGAATATAGCACAATGAAGGTGCAGGATGTGGTTCTGTGTTTGCTTATTATGAATATAGCATTCATGAATATCCTTGTGCAAATCATTTTCAGACACGTTTTTATTTCTCTTTGGTAAGTAAGGATAAGCCCGGCAATGCCATATATGGGCTGTGTTGGAGCAAACATTCTGAGGGAATGTAAAATCACACTTATCCTAAAACACCTTTGTGCATACACAGACGTATGTAAACCCCACCGACCAGCGGGAGGGGAGGGAAAGTGGAGGTCCTGGGGAATGAAACTGACCTGAGTACATTGTCTGCATGTGAGAATGTGGAACAGCCCACCCCACTGTTATGTATAATTACATGCACCAGTAAAATGTTTCCTGATATGATTGGAGTTAGTTGATTATTGGGGATTAATATGTTTGTGTCTGCAGAGAAAGTTGTAGAATAACTCTGGTTTTGAACTTCCCGAGATGTTTGTGCCCTCACTCCCAGACTGGTGATACACAACCTGGCCAGTCTTTTAATTACAGTCAGTCTGGGGAATGTGTAAAGGGATTTTCCTATAATTTTAAGTTTCTCTGATGACTGATGAAATCAAACACCTTTCTATGTACTTAGTGTTCTATGTAAAACAACGTTCTTGGTGAAGAGTCTGAACCTGGTTTTGTCCTGAGGCAGCTTGTATTTCTGTTGTTGAGTTATCAGCTATTTATGTATCCTCGCTAGTTCATGGCTCTTTGTCAGGTACCTGTCACATGAATACTTTGGTGTCTGTTTTTTTGCAGTCTTCTCTCCCATGCGTCATTCCAGTGAGCCAAGTCACCAGGATCCCCTTCCTTGGAGTTTATTTTACAAGTCAGTAAAGCACAAGATTGGGTGTGTGTAAGAGTGCCTGTGAGCAGGCGTGGATGACAAAGAATCATCTGCTCCCTTCAACTGTCCATCATCAGTGGCTCAGAACTTAGTCACCTCTAATATTTCCCCCAGCCCACCTGGTTTCCGCTGGCCTGACTTCCCCACAGTCGTAGTCTCTTCACACCTGCTGTTCCGTGTTGTGACACCCAGGGACACTTCCACAACCCACACCTTTGTCTAGGTTATGGTTTCAAATAATGAATTTATTTGATAAAACATTTGAGACCTCCTTGTGCTTAAAAAGATCTATTGACATAAACGTATTCTCTTTGAATTGTCTCTTCATTGGATATATTTCCATGTATTTGATAGATTTTAGTTGTTTGTGATTTAATTTCTAAAAAAAAAAAAGTTACTATTTTCTTTTTTGGTGCTTTTAAGAAAGAAAATGGGGAAGAAATACTTGTGTTTATCTTTCTTTCCACATGAAAATCAAAAACAAGTTGAGTGTGGTGGTACACGCCTGCACACCCAGCTACTTGGGAGGCTGAGGCAGGAGGATCACGAGTTCAAGATAATCCTGGGCAGTTTACCAAGATCCTATCTCAAAATAAAAAGATAAAAGGACTGGAGAGGGAGATAAAGGGACCCTGGGCTTAATTTCCAGTACCAAAGAAACTAAATACTTAAAAAAAAAAAAAAGACCAATTTTAAACCATGTCACTACATTTTCTTTGTATCTAATACAAAAAGTAAATGCAACTTCTGTTCATGGAAAAGGAGAGAGAGAGAGAGAGAGAGAGAGAGAGAGAGTTATTTGTGTGTTTCTGTGCACCACATTCTTGTACATCAAAGCACCTGGGAACAATGTTTCTTCTGTCATCTCACTTAACTATTACCGAAGGCTCCGAGCACCTGTTCCAAGAGCAAGGCTAAGATGCTTCCTGCCAGGACCCCCCACACTCCCACCTGACTATGTGGGAGGACATCTGCAAACCTAACAGTAGTAAAGAAAAATTAACTCTTGACCAGCCACAGAAGTGGATGCATGGCTCAAAAGAAAGGAGCCTCGTCTCTTTCCCTGACACCAACAACCTCCTCAGTTCTCAGCTGGTGTGTGCCTTGTGCAACTTTAACACCTGTTCACCATTGCAAGTGCGGGTTTATGTGTTAGACTAAGAGACATCTCCCTGATGATGGGGCGAAGGCTGTTATCATGGAATCCTGATTGATGCTCTCTGCTCCTGTTTATAGCCTAAGATGGTGCCGGGCATATGGCAAAGGTGTTGAGGAAAGTACTGAATGGATGAAACTAATAATCCCTCTTCTCCAAAGAAAGTCAAACTTACACAAGCATCATTATTAATATCCTTAAACTAAACCTTCAAGGCTTCCAGAGTACTTCCTCCTTTTATTCAAATTCTTCAGATCATTTTCCCTGATTTTTAACATCACTGTACGTATGTGTTTATGATTACACTATTGAATCCTTATCGTTATCAGGGAAATAAACTCTTTTCCTAGCAAATGTCATATTATTCTTAATTTTTTAAATTGAATTTGCTCATTTTCTTTATTTCCTGCCATGTCTCCAGTGTTATGATTTCTTAATTTGATGGAATACTAATAAATAATAGTTCTGTAATTTTGGTGTCTGTACAGCATGATTTCTGCTATAATATGATACTTGCGTTTTCAAAAATTCTGTAGTATGCACACTTTACACTAGAAAATAATCTTTTGGGAAAGACAATTATGAAGTAAAAAATGTATTCCACTTTGTGACCTGAGAACTAAATAAAATTGTAACCATGTAAATAATTTAATATAGTAAGCTGTGCCTTTAAGAAGATGGAGAGAGTTTGAATTAAGGAGATAAAAGAAAAGACTGAATTAATGAGAAAAGAAAAAACCTAAAAAAGTTAAAGGAGCATGGAAGATCACACTAGGTCTAAATGTGCTGACCTCCTACACTGAGTAAACAAGCAGATTTGCATTTAACTGCTAGCATGGAAGTTAGAGAACACTGCCTGCAAGGTCAGAGGTTCTGTTATCAGCCACATGTAGGCAGTGCAATCCTGCCCACAGCACCATGTTTTCTCATGGTGATAGTCTTTGTTTTCATCTAGATCACCAGGCAAGGTATTTCCACTAAGGAATACGGCAGAGAATATAGGAAGAAATGCCGATGAACACCATGGACACACAGTGCTCAGTGTAGAGAAAGCCGAGCAGAAGGGGACAGATAAAGTAGTGGAGAATGTGTCCTGCAAGTGAGGAACACCACGAAAAGAGCTAAAGAGCAGGCTTGGTCGCACATACCTGTAATCCCAGTCACTGGTGCGTGTGACGCAGTAGGATTACAAGTTCAAGGCCAGCCTAAGCTAAGACCCTCATCAACTTGGCAAGACCCAGTCTCAAAATTTAAAAAAAAAAAATGTTAAGAATCTCCAGGGATGTAGCTCAGGCATAGAGTGCTCCAATACCACAGCATGCACCACCCGCTCCACATGGAGCTGAAGGATTCAGACAAGGTCCAGGAGAGAAAGCAGAGAGGAACAGAAACTTGCCTTTGGAATCTCAACACGCTTCGTGGGATTATGCCAGCTAAACCCGGCGGACATACTCCTTATTTTTGGCAGTTGACTCCGTTGTTGTCCTCAGTACGTCCTGCAGATGCCCCCCTAGGTGCCAAGATGGCTGCTGCTTTGGGCTGCTCCACATGCTGCGTCTCTCCACGCCCCTAGATCACTGACCCGGACCACCAGGAGGGTGTGTGACACCTAGGATCCCCTGCACAGGGCTTCATAAAGGAAGGCCTGCAACTGGACCTTGCCAACTTAGTACCATTTCCCAGGACTGTTCTTGTTCAACCCAATGGGGAGAGTGCCCTTCTTCAGGAGTCACAGTTAGGGCGGGAGTAAGTAGCAGCACACCCACCCTGTCCCCTACTAGGCACAAGGAAACTAGGAACAAGAGAGAAAACTCATCTGGGCAAAGTCAAAGGGAGATGAAGACAGGTGAAGGGAGGGATAGAGGAGGGAGAGGAGGAAGAGGGAGAGATGGGGAAGAAGGGCCAAGGAGGAGAGGAGAGGAGAGGAGGGGAGAAGGGAGGGAAGGGGGGAGGAGGGGAGGGGAGAGGAGGGGAGAGGAGAGGGAAGAAGGGGTAAGAGAGGGGCAGACCAAGAGAGAAGTTGGCAGAGATTTCTCTCTCCCTAAATCTCAAAGCTGCCCAAGATCATCCCATTGCCTACTGTAGGCTTCCCATAGTCTTTTTATGCTTACACTAATTTAATCTGGGTTTCTTTCAGTTGAATTCAAAATAGGCCTCAATGATCCCACGTGAAACACCTCCTTAGTTCATGGGTGACTTCTAGGTCAGATGAAAAACAACACAAATCAACAACAACAACAACAAACACAGCTACCAAAGCAGAGGGAAAGAGTCGACTACAAATGTGACCCTAACCAGATGTGCTTTTAGGTGTCAGTGCTGTCCTCCTTCTAGATACACTGGCTCTTGTCCTGGGATGGGAGCAGGTTCTATATTCAACTCCCCGGGACTCACCTCTGACTTATGCTGGAGTTACCTTGTGACTCACCCGTGAGGCTGCCATTGCCTCCCGTGGGAAGAAGTTCATCAAAACAATGTTTCTTCACAAGAATTACTTGGGGTGCATATGATCTTTATAATATGCTATACAATCTAGTTAAGAGTTACAACATTTCAAGATCCAACAAAATGAATTCTCCTCAAATTTCTCATATCACTACTTCACATATTGTTAATAGTGCAACAAAATGATCTGAAAACAAATATCTAGTTCTTGTCTGGCAGAATGAAATAAGATATAAAGCATCTTAAGTGTGGTAGAAAATATTGCGAATTATTACCAAAGCAGGGCAATTTATCAAAACTTAATGCCACACGGCTGTGGTAAACAAATATGAAGTTATAATAAAAATTAACTGTGTTTAATAAAACGGTATAATCCTCCAATGTGTCCATCCCTGATAGTCCCAAGGGCTTAACTGTAACTCAAACAAAGCATGAAACCCTTGGGTTAGGTCCACCACACTAATCGCACACTTCCGGCTCCTTCAGAGCTCGCACTCCACTCCCCATGGGCCTCTGGAGTGCCACCTAAGTACTAATAGAGGGCAGGTCTCTTCTGCTCCTGCTGCAAACAGTGCCCTGGGTATCTGGCATTGTCATGCATGGCTGATTACCATACAAGTCACTGCTTTCTACATGAAGCCTCGATTGCCAAAGGCCTACTGTTGTACTTCACTGACTCTCAGACATACCTGGTTTTATAGTTTATTCAGAATGGGCCTGAATCTGAAAATTGCTGTTGGCTTGGCAGAATTATGAGTAGCTGACATTGCCTGAGGTCTCATGAACTCCAACCCTTAAAAGATAACCTCACAGAGCAATTTGGAGGTTTTCCTGTAGGCCTTACCCAGTGAGGGCAAGCCCTCCGTATTACATAAACAAAATTACTTAAGGCATGCCCCAGGCTGTGAAGCCATGCTTTGGTTTGAAAAACTTCAGTTAACAACTCCCAAGAAGAAATCAGAATATGACAGGATTGAATTATTTTCAAATTTCACACTGATTGTCAGAGACTTGGAAGAAATTAATGGAGATAACAGGAGAGCAGTCTCCAGAGGACTGCAGGTGCCGAGGAAGGCATCATGGGAGAAACCAGAGACTTGCATGGTTCAGAGCAAAGAGCCTTCAGAATAACCACTTCCTGTTAGAACTGTGAAGTGTCTTGCACATGTTCAGGATATTTTATCTATAATTTCTTTTATTTTTTTACAGGTATTAAAAAATGTATTTAGAATCTTATGTGCCGCAGTCCGGCTTCAGCAAAATAACCAGGGGTTTACGAGCAACTTGCATACATTGATACAGCAGGAGTGGGAGCCGTTTATTGTAGGACAGGAGGGGTATTTATACATTCCACACAGCTTATCTTAATTAACATAAACTAGATACAGCAGTCAACCAATAAGGAATCTCCACACTTAATGGCTTGCTGGCATTACTTCACAAACCACTCCCTCTGGCAAAATGCCAGGTGCCATCTTGACTTGTTTACAGACCCTAACATTTCCCCCTTTTGTTTAATTTAAATAACGACCATAGTGGTTTTTACACAAACACCATAAATAATCTGCTACAAGCAGAAGGGGAGGATACAAAATACCACAATACCAAGCCAATTGATGGCTCCATGCAAGAAGCCCTTGGAAAAATTATACCAGCAATGACACCATTAGCAAAGATACCGAGTTACAATTTGTTGTAGAATACAGTTTGTTGTCTCAGTCCAGGTAAAGCAGTGTCTCAATAGATTAACTCACAGTCCAGGTAAATCACAGTCCAGGTAAGTTCTGCAGGCAGCTAGCTTAAATCACAGTCCAGGTAAGTTCTGCAGGCAGCTAGCTTGATCCGAAGTCTCGTCTGGTTCTCAGCATCACTGGAAATTCTTCCACCTTCGTCTTCACTGGCACTGGGACGAAGGCAGGAACTCCTGCGATGATGCTAAAGAAAATCCTGTAGTATTCCAGCAGGCGCTAAGAAAACAACCTTCTGAACAATTTAGTACATTATCTCAAGGTTTTATACATTTGAAATAAGCCTTAATAGTGCTCATTACTCATTAGCTTCCAGGTGTGGGAGAACCATTGTAGTTACTGGCCCTGGAAATGATCAAACTTCGGGGACATGGCCGTCTTCCGCCTGCAGCTTCCCGGGTAGCCCCAGATGGCCCCAGGGAGAGTCCGGGGAGTGTTCCGGACTCAAACTGCCACTGGGCACAGGGAGCAAGAGCCCGAGAGACTGTGCCTCCAGGTCAGGTCTAGATTTGGGCTCTCGGCAGTGGAAGAGCCGGCTGCCTCCGCTTGGAAAGTCCTTGCTGCGCTGTGACTGGCTCCTGCACGTGGCAGCTGCCACACTGATTCACGCACCCTCCAGTGGTGAAAAGTATTCAGTAATAGCCTTTTGCTGCAACTTTTTTCCTGATAATCCTTCTTCTTCTGAACTTTCTTTTTCTCTCTGACTAGAGTTCCCGGGCTTCCATCAACACATGCCCTAACTGCTCTTGGTTCCACTGGGGTGCCTCCTTCCCTTAGTAATTTACTTCTCACCCCTTCCATATTTTCGTCACAAAGACAATACAACATTTCAAGATAAAACAAGACACAAACATACTGTATCAATCTTCTCCATTTTCTCAAAATGGCCATTTTTCCTCTCGCCCTATCTGCCTAGGGACTAGCAGATTTGCTCCCGTCCTATCTAGGGACGGGCAGCTTTTTTCGTCACTTACCCCCGAGTGTCCCGGGGCTCTCGGTATGGGCCACCATCTTCTGCAGTCCGGCTGCAGCAAAATAACCAGGGGGTTACGAGCAACTTGTGTACATTGATACAGCAGGAGTGGGAGCCGTTTATTGTAGGACAGGAGGGGTATATATACATTCCACACAGCTTATCTTAATTAACATAAACTAGATACAGCAGTCAACCAATAAGGAATCTCCACACTTAATGGCTCGCTGGTGTTACTTCACAAAACACTCCCTCTGGCAAAATGCCAGGTGCCATCTTGACTTGTTTACAGACCCTAACACTTATGTTCATTGTCTTTTTTAGGAGCCACTACTTCTATATACAGTATCTGGGATACAATCAACAATATCTAGATATGCAAAGGGGCAAGAGGTGAATGAGAATGAAGAGACAACAACAAGAACAATGACAGATAAACAAACACCAGAAGCAGACACAACTATTGGGATTAGAATATAGGAACATTGAAATAATGTTTAAGAAAAGAGAGATGGAAACAACAGATGAAAATATGGAAAATATCATTTCTTTTGAATGTAAACAAGAGAGAGGTTGGTGACAACCTGAATAAGTAAATGTTCAGAACTCTGCATGTGAATGTGCATGTACATATGTATGGTACAGTACACACAGTATACTACACTGCATATATTGATATATAAAGCATAGAATTTCTGAATTAGGACAAAATATGACATCTAATTTAACAGACTGATTTTAAAAATTTACTTGTTGGTTTATAAAATAAGGATATATCTTAACTTCAATTAAGGTCACCTTAATTTCAAATCAATACAGTAGGATCACAAATTACCATGACTTCTTTGATTTTTTTTTATTTGTTCCTTTATTTTTCAGCAAATATTTTAAAAAGATACCATTACGTCACACATTGCTCTAAGCATGGTATTCTGGGAGTGAAAAAGAGAAAATATCTGCAATTATACTTTTTGGCATTCCAATAAAAAGGTCCTCTTCCTTCCTATCTCAAATGTATCAGCCTTGAAGGGCACAGTGAATCAGTCCTCACCCCTGTCGCTCCAGAACACTCAATGGAAACAACAACAACAACAACAACAACACATCATTTTTATATCCACATCTTTCTGGCACTCTAGAACTGATCTAACAGGAAAGGGGAGAGAACAATTCCGATAACTGAAAGTCCTTCAAATGATTACAGCACTTGTGGTCAAGAGGACCTGCACCTCTCTGTAAAGAGACATTTCAGAGGTTCCTGAATGACCCAGGAGAAGCTTGTGAAAAGGTGGTCCTGATTAGGTTCTGGGGACCCACAAATCTGCCACAGAGCCTTGAACATATGTCCTTTGCCCACCCAATGAGAAGGAGCCCCCACAAGATGAACTCCATGTGAATTGCAGCGTAACCCATGTGAGACAATTCCACTGTGTTCTATGATTATCTAAATGTAACCCAACTAATAACTTTTAAGAAATGTTTAGGAATTCAAGAACTAGCATATATATCACTGCTTTGTGAGTTTATAAAATTAAATTTTTTGAATATTCACAGCATAAAGTAAAAAATGGAAAATATATATGAATAAGGCCACATATGAAGAGTAAGTCCTGACACGTAGAGAAACGGACTCCCTGATTTCAAGTTATCATGAAACAATCCCAGAGCCATGATTCCAAGGCAGAATAATTTCAGTGTGAAGAAAACCCATCTTTAAAATTTAGGTTTAGATTTTAATTGGATTTCAAATGCCCAATAATAAAAGAAAATATTGTCATTTATGATGAAATCATGAAGAATCAATTTTTTTAAAAAAAAGCTTATTTCATGATGCCAAATAACTGTAACAAAGGAAAAACTTTTAGGGAGAAATCAAGATTCAGGATCCTAGTAACAAGTAATAATTTTGGAACTTTAATTTTCCAGTTGAAATGATTTCCTGACAGATTTTTTAAATGCCATTTCTAGATTTATATTTTCAGATTTATAACTAGGATGTTAATATTAAATGACATGTTATGGTTTTAAGTAGCACCAACCCTGGTTTACATTCCAAGTAAAGGTTGTTAACTTAAAAAACCACAACACACTTGCAGGTGGTTGATTTTAAATTCAAAGAAAGAACATCTAATCTCTTCTGATTTTCCAGATGGGAACCCCTGCAGAAGAAAATGGAAGGTTCTTGAAAGAAACACACTATTTTTACTGGTTTCTCTGAATGTAAAGTATAAGAAATTTCAGGAGAAGAACTTGAGGAATGAGTGTAGCAGAGAGACCCTTGGAGCTCCCACACCCAGGGAAGAGCCCAGGCCCCAGTCCCACACAGTGCCCACTCCCCGACCCTTACCTCTCTCCTCTTGCCTTCCACAACAGCTTGGAAAACTCGTAAAAATATTCATTATACACACACACACATCTATAGAAATATCAGACTTAAATGATGACTTTGGTATTTTATTTAACTCTCTGTTTCTTTTCAAAATTATATTAAAATAAGACATGTGTCTCCTAAATAAAGAGAAGCCTCTCTTCCCAATACACGCTTTCTTGCATCCTGAATTGTCAGGAATGGTGCAATCTAATGTCTTTAAATTCTTTCAAGAGTCAAAGAGACTAAAATTAAGCAGAAGTGTATGAGGCAAAGAATAGGAGGTAACTGATCTTCCTGTGCTCACGCTCACCAGGGAAAGGAGCAAGACCATGAGGCAGGATGAGGGGGCTCTCCTGAGGGGGCCTGCTGGGGCAAGAGAGGCTGGCCCCACCATGGCGGGGGCGGGTTCTATTCTCAAGGATAATCAGCACAGGAATGTTTTCTTAAGGTAAACAGGTTACAGGGGCAATGTGATAATTAAGGAGAAAATACAAGATGGAATTTTTCCTACTTAAGAATGGAGATTCAGCAAACCATACTCAATAAACATATCTTGAATAAACATCTGTATCAATTCAGGCAAAATTAAAAAGGAACAAATGACATAAAATAATTTTACTAATTCTTAAATAGTATGCTAAGGAAACTCATTGGATCAGTTCAGATCCAACAGTACTTTTAACACTAAACAGTTCCCTAACGCAGGCATTTTAATCTTGCTAGCTCCTCTTGACCATGTTAGCACAACTCTGAAACAAAGCTTTGATGCAGTACAAGAATATTAAGTCCTTATTTACTTATTGGTATAAATTAGTTGATAAAACATTCATTTTAACGCAAAAGGGGATTCAATCTAATAGAACAAACAAGAAGTGTGTATGCTGGGAATCCAAGGTAGTTCAATCTTAAGAAATTATTAACGCTCTCAAATGAATGCATCTGAGAAGAAAAAATATTTACAAAAATTAACAAATGAGGAGAAAATAAAATAAGGCTTAAAGCCACTACTGATTTTCAAACTTTTCATGGGAGAGGGTGCTGGCACTTAGTACTCTAACCTACTTCCTCAAGCCCTCGGATGAGCCTCCACAGCAATAGAAGGTGGACTGTCCAGGACAGAGCACAGGCAGGTGCAGCTGGTGGAAGTGGGAGCTGGAAGCGACGCAAATAAACAGGGAGCCTCTTTTTTTTTTCTTTCTTTTTTCCTAACCAAAAAAAAAAAAAGGTAAAATCAAAACGCACACAAATTATTAGCTTGAATATCACAAGGCCAGTATGGAATGGAAACATGCTGGAATTCTGGGGTGGAGTAACTAACTACACGCCATTAAAAGTGAATGCAGCTGTAATGGAAATTATTACAATAAATTCAGAGCGGGTATCTGAAGTACAATTCAAGGCTCTTAAAATTCCATTGATTCTGAGCTTGGCATCCACTTGTACAGGCCCGCCTTGAGGACACAGTGTTGACCGCAAGGACTTGTTCACAGCTGGGTCTCACAACAAGTGTGAGTGGGAAAATAGAAATAGTGTCAATGGCGCATCTGAAGTGCACCCATCCTTTGAAGTGCACCCATCCTTTGAAGTGCTATGTTCTTACGGTGGAATGTTTACCGTCACTGTGTCTTTATGGTCCTAAATAATTAATAAAATTAAATGCTCATCGTGTATAACAGAATGCAAGACGTCTTCCACATTCTTGAACAGTACAAGCACAGCATTCAAAACAGAAACAGAATACACTTATGGACAAAAACACATAGAAAATACAAGTGGAACTGGAAAACACCAAGATAACGAGAGTTTTTGAATACATGCAAGACAGTACATAATTCGTTCTTCTTTGAAAAAAATTTCTGCAAAAAACTTACTTTGATAAACAGATAAATGTTTATTCATTAAAATAATTTGTGCTTTAAATTTTATTAAACATTATTCTATGATATTATGAAATATATAGAACACCAGAAATTTAAAAGGCTAAATGGATATCTAGAATGGGTGCGATAAAATTTAACTATTATGCAGAATGTTTTGGTGCATGAAATTCTAACTTTTCTTTCCTAGTAAGTACTGAAACCAATGGTGTAATTTAGCTGAAAGTCTCTTCTGAACTGCTCTCAACTTTTCTTTCTCCTGCTGTTTCTGCATATCTTAATGGCCTTGCTGCTGTCTGTTACATACTTACCCATTGACACACTTGTTTGTTTCAATACAATTACTACTGATAGAAGACATATTTTTATTTGCCTGAATTCTAATAGGAGATGACCAAAGCAAAACAGCCCTTCAAATTCCATTAACTTGAGCAATGATGGTGGACAGGAGAGAGTGCACCCCACTTCCCTGGCTGATCTCCTTATCTGGGGAAGGTTGCACATGGGGAGCTGGACTATTGAGATGGATGTGGAAGTTCAAGTATAAGCACTGAAAGTGATCGACAGGCCTGAGTTCTGAGTGCAATTTCCTTCCAAGTCCTTCAGATTTTCATAGAAATTATACACACATGACAGGTGTGGTGAGATTAGACTCCTTACGAAAGTGAGGAAGATCAAAAGCTTGGCTTCCAAGTGGGTCCTTATTTGATCTCTAAATAACTCATGGTGTCACAGAGCAGAGACAGAGAAGTGAAGCCAGGGATCACAAATAATGAGGGGAGGAGTTTTAGCCATGCCCAGTCTGTGACTTGAGGGGCCCAGGCCAAGTTTCCTTAAGTTACTGAAGTCAGGTAAATTTCTAAGCAACATTTGTTTTAATTTCCTGAGAGTAATTTCACAGTATCTTAAAACACATTTGTTCAAATTCTAAAGAACAATAATTTCCTAAACAATACTGTAAGACGTTTTTCTCCAGTACTCTTTGCAGTATATCTTTTCCCAGGTAGCTGTATGTTCATAGCAACCTTTTCTATTTGCTCAATGCACTGTCTCCTGAAATTAAGACTTGTGCTCTGTTCATGAAAACTTTTCATCATTGATTTGGTTTATCAACAAATGCCAGTGGAGCTTTGTGTTTTGTCATGTGTCAGCTGCCTCAGACCTCACAGTGTCACAGGGGAATGGATTTTATACTTCACGTGTTGCTGGAAACTGACTTCCTAGTAAGCCCAATTACAAAAGAACTCATTACTAAGTAGAAACAGACTCATTAACTGCCCCTCTGTGAGCCAATAAATACTTGTTGCATGACATTTGAATTGCAGATTTTTTTTTTTTTAACATCGAATCAAATCTGGCTGAGTGTGCACTTACCATGTCTGGTGGGGAGTGGATCTAAGCCTTGTGGAGGACAGAGCTCTTGGCCCTCTCTTGCAAAAATGTGAGAACCTTAGGGTGGTGGGAAGGCCTGGGGGACTTCATTCCATTGTGGACACCTTGTAACTGCTGACTTTCTAAAATCCGTGGCTGTCTGGAGGTAGATTTTGCTGTCCCTGGCACCTAGTTCCTGTTGGCCAGGATTACCCCCTCCTCTAAAGCTTTTTGACAGGGTTACTCTTCAAGGTTAAGGCACTGCTTCATTGCAGGTGGGGCAGTTGCTTTCCTAGGACCCTCCTGGGAGCAGAACCCAGGTGTCTAGCTGTCCTAAAAGCCATCTGCCCTCTGTCTGTTCTGTCACATGGACTGTAACCAAACAGTCTTTCCCTTTACTTCATACAATTCTCTTTCCCTTCTTGGACAAAATACCTGCTGTTGTAAGGCTGGCTTCTGAAAAATCAGAGGCTTGTTACTCCTCTCCTAGGAAGAAACAAAAGCAAAGCCCAGATGCAGAAAGCTCCACTGCAGTTAAGTTTCAGATGCTACACAAAGGAGAAGAGAAGACAGTGGTCATTCGGGAAGGTCATGCTGTTGTGCTACAAAGAAAGTTCCTCCAACCACAGTGGTCCAGTGTTGAGGGCCACAGCCGAGTCGGGAGGACGCATGGCATTTTTGCCAGAAGTAGTGGTTGAGAGGTGGCTAGCGAGCCATTAAGATGATGACTTTTGAGTTCTGGCGGAGTTCCCCTTGAGTTCCCCTTGAGCTCTCACAGGGATTCCCGGAGAGCTCCCATTGGTGGGGGAGCTGCCGGAGGAGGGATATTTCCGGTTGCTGGTTCCAGGAGGAGCCGCGTGGTGTTCGGGAGAGTTCCCGGGGAGCGTGTGTGAAGTGTGCTGGTGGAGTTCAGAAATAAAGTTTGTTCCTGCTTGAGTGGCTCGTGATTTGTGCCCAGCCAGACTGCGGCCATCCAGGGCTGTTCTTCAGCCTCCTCTTCCTCACCACTCTGACCCCTGATACTACAGCAGGCCTGCTAACCCTCCTTGAGTATGTCTACCTGTCCACTCCCTCAAGAAACTGACACTCCATCCTTCACCAGGAGCACTGCAGGCGCCCCCCACGTCCACTCTTGTCCTGCTATTCCTCCTTCACAGAGCAGGTGATTATGAAATGCACTTCGGACCACAACTGCCCTTCCACCCTCCTGCACACATCACTTGAACTCTTTCAACAGCTTCTTGATTCTCTAAGAACATTGTCCAACATCTAACCTGAAGCGTGTGGCCCCTCTCTAACACTCCCCAAACACTTTGCAGTAGCCTCGGGATCTGTGTCCAGCAGCCTGCTGCCACTCATTCCTTCTTGGGTCCCGGTCCTTGTCCCTGCCAACCCCCTCCAGCCCTTCCCTGCAGAACCTGCACAGATGACTCTTTCACCTGCTTACTTGGAAGCCAATTTTTTCCCCAAGATTGCTTATTGTGACCACTCTTCATAGGCCACATCAGAACTAATTTATAAACCATTTGTGATAGTTGGTGGATGTCCTTAGGCAGATGCAAATCTCCACGAAAACAGGGCTCTGCTGTCTCATGTTCACTGTGATATCTCCAGTGTGAAATATGGCATCTGACATCATCTAAGGGCTGAGGAAGGATTTCTAAAAGGAAATACTGCTCACAATTATGTAAAGTACAATAGTGGTCTTTGGGTGATTTTTTATTATTATATTTATACAAATAGTTTTTTCTTCTTCAGGGGCTAGGGTGTGGAGAATGTAGAATAAGTAAAAAGTAAAACAAGTGTACACATATTATGGGAACAGTCTTACAGAATATTGTTGAAAATGACTTCCATTGGATTATAGAATATTATTATAAACATGCCTTATCTTTATATATTAAATACATTTTAGTTCAAAATGAAAAATAAATATGGTATTTGTAGCCTCTTGTCTTTAAAACAGGTTCCTTTTCCATATGAAAGATACAGTTATTTTGCATTTATTTGATCCTAACTTCTCTTTCAGATGTTGGGAAAAAATATGCTAATGAGAAATCCGATTTTATCTTCCAGGTCATGATATCGAAAGAGAGATATGCTTAAAGAGAATCTGATTCTGCTTTGACTTTAACTTGAAGTGCCTCTTCACTAAACAATTCAGAATTATACTTGGATTGAGCTACTAAGCTCTTTAACTCATACTTAAGAGACTCTCAACTTGTTGCAGAGACAAAAGTCGAAGCTCTTTACACAGCTACACCAGGGTGAAAAAAACAACACCACAAGAGCCAATGCTAAAGAAACACTGGTATTTCCACTGTCCCACAGAAGGAGGGGCATGCTTGGGCATGGGTGTGTTCTAAGGCAGGACACCAGGGGAGATGGCAGAGTGCTGTACTTGGCATAGCCACCCTCGGTCCCCAGTATTCAATGATCAAGTGGGATTTCCTTTCAGAGGTGCTCAATGGGGCTAATTCACGTGGGAAGCTAGGTATAGTGACTGTAAGTATGCAGGTTGTGCCATCCGACACAGGTTGAAGTGTTGACTCCACCTATTTCTAAATTATGCCACCTGGGCACCTAATAATACCATGTTCTCTTCTGTGAATGGGTTACGTAGCATTTCCTACTTCATCAGATTTTTTGTTGTTGGTGGTGGTGCCAGGGATTGAACTCAGTGGTGCTTACTCACTGAGCCATATCTCCAGCCTTTTTATTTTTTAATTTTTTTTTTCCTTTATTTAAATTTAGAGACAGGATCTCACTAAGTTGCTTAGGTCCTCACCAAGTTGCTGAGGCTGGCTTTGAACTTGTGATCTCCTGCCTCAGCCTCCTGAGCTGCTGGATCACAGGCATGAACCACTCTCCTGGGTCTTCATCAGGAATGTAAACGAGAAAAATTTGTACTTACTCTTTTGTATAATGCTTGGCTCAAGCTAAAACAGTCAAAAAACTGTAGTCATTTTTATTGTCATAAAGCATATCACTAACATAATGAATTTAATTTACAAGTGAGTTTTTGACAGTAGAATAAATGTAATTTTAAAACAACACATTTTTGATATTTTGGTAGATATTTTACTAATTAAAAAAACAGATTTTGCAGACTGAACTACAATAAAATAATAATGAATTGAATTTATATTATTTTTTTCATGAAACTGTTATTTTATTAATGCACTTTATATTTTCGATTATTTCTCAAGTATATCCCTTTCCAAGAAATTTTATGTTCAAGGGCAGAATCACGAGTGTCTTAATTGGCAGTATACAATGGGAAATACACAATTGGGTAATTACAAATGATACATGATAAATAACAAACAGCTAATGAATTAATTAATGGATCAACAGGCTCATGGTCTTTATGAGCTCATTTGGCAGTCCATGTTAATTAGATGGATTCTGTTGTCATTGGAGGAGGTGGTGATCCAGAGTGTAGCATGAGGTGACCAGGAAAGAGGTTTGAACTGGTTGATCAGGTCCCCACTTAATCTGATTTTTATTTCTAGACATAAGTTTTAAAATGAAACTTACTCATCATTATCTTAATCATGTCATGATTTCAAATGAACTGTAAGCTAGTGATGGAGTCCCCGGGTTTGGTAGGCAAGGCCGGTGTTTTGAAAATGATACGTAGTTAGCATTGAAATAAATGAAGACCTCATGCCTTGAAATACTGTTGCTGGCTCTCTTGAAATACTACTAGTGTTGTACGTGAATCTCTGAGAAAGAATTCCTGATTTTTGTTTATTCAAGGAAAACAGAACTGCAAGCCCTGGAGCGCCAGCTTCCTCTATGTCCATAAAGCGTTAAAGCAGATGCCAACTGGAGACTCAAGCTATAAAATGACTGTTACACTAAGGAGCTTCATCTCTCTTCACAGAAACAATCCAGATAGGAGTGGAAGACAAATACTCAACCTATTTTTAGCAAAACTAGAAAATCTGCTGTAACAGCAAGTACACTCATGCACACATCATCCAGGGAGAAATGTAAGTGGAGGAAACCGGTCCTAATGGAGGCGGTGGTCAGTGTGAAAGATGTGTTTGAAATTGCTTGGGTAGCCTGAGAAGCAAAAGGCAGGAAGCTGAGACAAATGGGTCAGGACAGGAAACCCTGGTCTAAGTTTCAGAGAAACAGGAGCATCATGGGTACCAGTGAGAGAAAACAAAACAGACAAATAAAAACAAAATGCACACAACAAACTGAACAAATAAAAAATGGAACAAAGCAAAAAGACAATCATTCCCACAGCACTATTAGCAGAAAGGAGCCTGACTTTGTTATAACTAAGAATAAAGATTAGTTTAAAAAACATGATCATCTTAAAATACTAGCATGACCACTCCCCCACAGTAGGAATAACTTAAAATAGTTGGTCCAAAGATTCTGAAACATGCTTTTAATAAGAATTGTTTTTATAAAAAAGCAGAGCAAAAAAGGGAAACAAGAAAAATTATGATAAAATAAAAAACACTAATGAAAAAATTAAATGCATTAAAATAGAGTAGGAGGAAAATTATAGAACAAAAATAGAAACATTCAAGGAAATAATGAAGAGATTAGACAATGTAACAAAACATGATGCAGATAAACTCAGACTTGTTTAAATGTAATAAGTGAAATTGGAAGTGATACAAAATGAAGAGACAATGTAGAAAACAAAGAAGACAGAAAATAAGATTAAGAAAAATAAATGAAATCAAACATAAAAAAGATATTAAAGGCAACCAAAGATGTTCCAGTATGTATACAATTGAAATGTTTAAAGAGAAAATCAAAATAATGTTGCAGAACAAATATGTGATTGTGTAATCATGGAAAATATTCCCAAAGTAAAAGAATGAGTCTATACACAAAATGGGTATACACCATAAAAATCATTCCATTGTTGCTGACATTAGGAAGAACATTAACAAAGTCACAGAATATCAAAATAAATAAATGGCTCTCTGGATAGGCAGTCTAAAAATAACTTACTAATAGGAAAATGAAGTGATGATGATCTCAAATTTCTCTGCAGCAATATAAAATTCCTGAAAACAATTAATAAACATCTTTAAAATATTCAAAGAGATCAAATATGAGACCAAATTTAATCAAGACAAATGCTTTAAGTATCAAATCTAAAAGCAATTTTGGACACGCAGGATGTCAGGAACTGTTTCCTTCAATTGAGGGGAAAGAGTATAGGAAAAAGCCGCTTTCCAAAGAATGATGGGAAATTAAAGGAAAATGCTGGTTGTGAGTTTTGAATAAAATCAATAATAGAATCAAGACTATAACTATGGGGATGAGTCACAGAAGACAATGCAAAATCAATCTATAATAATAGTGTAACACACCAATAACAAAAATCATGTGTGGAAAAGGAATAAGTTAGAGAAATAATAATACATATTATTATATCTCATTCTGTGATGAAAACCTGAAGTATATTTATTACCTTTGCCTAAATGTGGTGATGGGGAAAAAGATTAAAGGAAGAAAGAATGCAGCAGACTAATAAATACTGAACCAAGGGCATGATATAGTCACAATTTAAAAAGCAAACAGAAAACAAAATCACAATATTTCCAAAATATCAGAAACACACACATCAAAGAATGGAATGAGTCCATCTGGTAACTAAAGAAAAAAAAATGTGGATAGGAAAAAACCAGTTTTGTTGGAAATTAGAAAAAATATGAAAAAGCATGACTCAAGTAATGAAAGAAAGGGTTTCCAACCATCTAGAAAAATTAATAAAAAAAAGGAACAGCAGATGACCTTTGGGAAGGCTGAACTTGGGAGCATTTCCCCTGTCCCCTGCCCATCATCTCTCCATGGTTCTCTGGCCTCAGAGAGGAGAAAGACGGCAGCCCTAGTGCTGCCCAGAGTCAGTGCAGGACAAACCATCCCACAAATGCAGAATGCAGAAAATTGCCATTGTTCAACCTCCCTGGAAGCTCCATGGGAAACCTGCTCACAGAGATTGTCTTTATTTTTTGGATTCAGAGGTTTTCCATTGGGAAAAAAAAAAAAAAAGCCTTTTTTCCTAAGAACATTGGTTTAAAAAAAAAGAGGAAAAAATTATTGACAGTAGGTGGTTTTGAAAAGCTCAATATATCCCTAAGAATCTGGAAGGCCACACCAATGCAAGGGCTTCGGGCATGATGAGAGGAATGGTAAAAGGGCCCTAAGCTTTTACCTCTGCCTGATGGTAGCTCAGGGAAGCAGGAAGGAAAGTCCTAGGCAGAGTTGTGTCCTGAGTCCAGGCCACAGGCCCACCCAGCTCTCTCCACAAAGGTTGGAGATCCACTGGTTTAAGGCACATGAGGAAATGTCTGTTCCATCTTTAAGGGGCCCTAAGCAAACTCACCACACGTGGCAAAATACACACAGGTCACAGATTTAACTCCAGAAAATCACCAAAAATGTAGTGAGACAGCAACAAAATTGAACAAAAGTAACAACAAATCTTATTGATACAGGACAGACAGACATGAGGAGTGGGAACATGAGGTTAAGAGAATAATTCTATAAAATGGGCCCACAGAGCTGACCCCCACATGTTTTCTTTTCCAAGAAGCAATTTACCTTTAGCCTGCCTGGCTTAAGTGGACAGGATAGGTTACATTCCCCAGCCACTGTCTGTTATCTAGGGAAATGCAGGTCCAAAACACTGCCAATAAGAACACCAGTCACCTGGAAGGGGAATCTTCCATGACCTTCCACATTGTGTCCATCAGCAGATTTCTAATTATTGCTTTGTGCGATTTTCTTTTAAATAATACAGGTGAAAAATAGTAGTAATAGAAAATGTACATTAATACTGTCTTTTATATTTAACTATGCACTTTAACAATCTTATTTATGTTTCAATTTGGATTTGTGTTATTATCTAGTATCTCTTCATTTCAAAAATAAAGACAGCCTTTACTATTTTTTTTTTGCAGAGAATATCTGCTAGACATAGATGTCTCAGTTTTTGTTTATGTCTTGATTTCACCATCATTTTGAAGTTTAGTTTCATTGAATACAGGATTGTTGGTTAATAGGCTTTCTTTTTCAGTACTTTGAACATATCTTTCCACTCCTTTCTGTCCCAATGGTTTATTATTTAAAATGAGCTGTTATTCTTGTTAAGGTTCTTTTGTATATAATGATTTTTTTCTATCGATGATTTCAACATTCTTATTTTATCTGTCCTTCAAAAGTTTTTATTTTGTAATTGTGAATGAAATTCTTTATCATTCTTGAACATTTCTGATGCATATATTAATAATTCTTAGCAAATTCTTGAAAATTTTTATCTTTTTTTGAAAAATTCTGGCCTATTTTTTATTGTCTCCTGCCACGCCCATTTCATGTACAGTGACATAATATCTGACCATGTCCCATCAGGCTCTGATGTTGTGTTTGTTTTTATTTTTTCTTTCTGTTCCTCAGATTGGATATTCTTTTTTTTAATATTTTTTTTTTTTAGTTGTAGTCGGACACAATACCTTTGTTTTATTTATTTATTTTTATGTGGTGCTGAGGATGGAACCCAGGGCCCCGCGTGTGCTAGGGAGCGCTCTACCACTGAGCCACAATCCCAACCCCTGGATATTCTTTATTGACTTGTCTTCACATTTTTTATGGCTTCTTTTGTTTCTTCGAATCTGTTTTTGATCCACACTAATGAATTTTTCATTTTGAGTTATGCTTTTCAACATCAGAGACCATTTCATTTTGATTATCAATTCCAAATCTTTATTAACAGTCTCTATATGATGAAATACTGCTCTCATACCTTCCTGTAGATCTTTAGGCATGATTTCCTTTACTTCTTAGAAAATACTTAAATACCTGAGTTAAAGTCTTTCTCTATCAACCCAGTAAGACTGGTTTTCATCAGAGACAATATCCATAATTTTTACACTTATGTAACATAAAAACTTATTTTGTGTAACAATGTGGCAAATAGGAGGGAAGGGTTGGAGACACATACCCACCCACCCACACATACATAATGGGCAATGTTTTGTGTAGTATTTAGTGTAAGCTAGAACTAGATTTAACTAAGATGCCCATTATAATCTCCAGGTGAACCACCAAACAGTAATTTAAAAAAAGCAGAGTGGGAGAAACAAAAAGGCAATTAAAGTAGTGAATCATCTATTATTTATTTTCACAAAAAGTGGCAGTAATGAAAGAATAGATGAATAAAAAGGAGAAATGAAGAAAACAGGTGGTAAAATCACTAACTACACGTGACTTTGGATATTAATCCAAAGCTATCACTAATTTATTAAATAAAGGAGATTAAATATTCCATTCAAAAGCAGAAATGATGAAATGATTTAAAAATATGACCCAAATATATGCTACCTAAACGAGATGCATTTTAGGTTCAAAGATACAAATAGGGTGAAAATACAAGTTGGAGAAAGATTCCACAAGGGGACCAGGGGGTCCAATAATACCAGGTAAAGCAGATTCTAAGGCAAGAAGACAGTTTCATGTTCCTCAAAAAATTATATCTAATGGAATAATGAATATTTCCACTCTTATATGTATTTCTGGGAGAACTGAAATGTATTCTCACATAAAAACCTAAACACTAGCATTAGCCTCAAGGGGACTAATAGACACATTTTTTAAAAAACAAGGCATAAGACCATGATCATCTTCTATTTACTTAATATGGTGCTGTGATCCAATCAAGGAAATTAGACATGGCAATAAAATGACCCTCATAAAGTTGGAAAACAAGAGATATACTATCAGTATTTTTAGAGGATGTAGCTCCATATCTGTGGAAAATCCCAAAATAATAAATAATAATAAAATGTCAAAATTGAAAACAATAAAAAATGGTTTTGCACACTTGTTATAAATTAACAAGCTTTATATATTGAAGCAACCATGAGTTAAAAGATATAATGAAATAGAGACCTTATTTATAAATGCCACACAATAAATAACATCTACATAAAATTTAACCAGAAGCGGAAAATTTATAACAAAAACTTGGAAACTATTTGGACTTCCCAAAAGCAGACTTAGACAGACGATGACTCTAATTTTGGATAGAATATTCACTATCAGAATGGCATAAATCTTCCTGATGTATGTTATAAATTCAGTATGATTCTAATAAATTCATCAACATGTGATTTTTCTGTAACTAAAGTAATTCTAATGTTTATATAGAAAAATTAAAACCTAGGAAACAATCCAAGAGGAGTAACCTACCAGCTGCTAGAACACGCTGTAAAGTTTACTCATTGAGATGGCATTAAGTGACAGCAGGAGTAAGCAGACAAACCAATGGAACAGAATAAAAAGTTCAGGGACTTTGGCCCACAATGAAAGGAATCTTCAAAATACGTGAGAAAAGCATTTACCTGTTCAATAAAAATTGTGATAGGACAATTGGAAAACCATCTGTTAAAAAACCAAAAAGTACTTTGATCCGTACCTTCCAAGGATGAATTTGAAAAGAATCAAAGATTTATATCTAAAAAAGAAAATACAAGAATGAATCAAGGAGAGACTATTTTGTAACTTTGGAGAGCAGAATATATTTCTAACTAAAATCTAGAAATCAGGAAAGAGAATTTTTATATTTATTGTATTACAAAATAACTCGTGCACCACAATGAAACAAACAACATAGGAATACTAAGAAAATCCAGAACAAATAATAGTGGGAAAAACACATGCCACTCATGTGGTATAAAGTAGACTTTCCTAAAATACACATACTTGTTAAAACTTTGCAAGAAATATTTTCTATAAAGTCCCAGCAACAATTATTCAAAGAACATGAACATAGTGGTGAGGAGGCTCCTTTTAAAACACAACTCACCTCATGCTAGTCTTCCCATTAATCATCTCTGTAAAATCTTAGGCACTGAAGCCTAAAGTTTTGGCAATATTCAAAACCGCTTTTTGTCTTTCTTCTCACTTCTATTTTGTTCCCTTTTTTAAGTTTTATCTTATTATTCATTATTTTAGTTTATTTTTGGTACTGGGGATTGAACCCAGGGGGCTTTACTATTGAGCTACATGCCCAGCCCTTTTGAATTTCATTTATTTTTTCTCTGACACACTGTTCTTTGTTGCTTCTTCAGCAAGTGTACTCTGCAACAGGATCTTTGTATTTGCTGTTTCCAATACCCACATGGCTCACCCTTCACTTCTGTCCCATGCTCCCTGATTCTAATTTTATAACTGCAAACCACCTTCATCCTTCTTAGCCACCCAGCTCTGTCCTAATTCATTATTCCCCATGACAATAATCCTGCCTCAGATACTCGCATGTTGTTAATCAGCGTCTTTTTATTCTGTACCTTCAAAAATGGCAAATTTCATTATGGATAATTTTTATTTGTTCAGTTTATGTCCAGTTTCCATACCGCCTAGAATTTATGGCTGTTACAAGGTGTTAAAAGAAGCTGTTGAATGGATGAAAGAAGAGGCAGTTCACATAAAAGGACACGAATGGCTTTAAATACTTGAACAAATATTTAATTTTGTTCATCATGAGTAAAGTAAAAATTAAAACTCCACTGATCCCATTTTAAAAATATCTACCTGATTGGCAAAAGCAACAAGAAAATCAATGGACAGTATTGGCAAGACTGTTTCTGGTAGGCATGTGCTTTGGTAAACCCCCATGTAAGGCAATCTGGAAGATTTTATCTGTGTGAGAAGCAATAGCTCAGGGTCTAAAACAACAAAGGTATTTCTCCTTTGCCTCAGGAGGAAGCAAGAAGGCTCTAGAACTCACTCGAGGGTCTGAGAAGCACAGTCTGATTTGAGCTTAGGAGAAAAACCAAATATCAGTGGACAAATCTATTAACATTTGCACTATGTATGACATTTGCTTTGCTTTTTTCAAATATGTCATCATGCCAGGTGTGTGCAAGGAGGGGTTGTGAGTTTATGCCTCCCAGCATGCTTGCCCTAAGCGAACCTCAGTAGTGACCGAACACACCATGACGTAGCCACACAGTGCCACGAGGTGGAGCTGGAAAAACTCCAGGCACAAAGAAAAACCCAGAAGCTCTCTATGCTTTGGTTTGGGAACATCTTTAGCATCTTTTGTAAATTCAAGCAACCAAAATGCAGAAGAAGTGTACAGTATGCTACATTTTTTTTTTTTTTTGTAAAAACAGGAGGCAGGGGGAATAGTATACATGGCCGTGCCTTGACTTCTCTATGCAAATACAATTCTTGAGAAAATAAACAAGTCAGAGTTGGTAGCAATAATGGGGAGAAGTGATGATGAAAGGACCATTCTCTACACCTACGCATCTTACGTTCAGGTCAAGGAAACAGCTGCCCATATGTTATAACAAAATAAACTGTCAGTTCTAGAAGTTTAACCACTGACTCACTTCTGAATTCTCAGTGGTGCAAAACCATCTGTGTACTTCTACCTTTTCCTTACTTTATCAGCTCCTTGAAGACAGGGGTCATGTCCTATTATCTGCCTCAATATTTATGCAATAAAGTGCCTGGCACACAATGTTTAAAAAGATGTGTATTTAAAATCCACTGAACTGGATTGAATTAAATGGCTTTCTATATAAATAGCCTTCTCCTACTCTGTGTCCTTTCTTTTCTCTTGCTGATCTCTCAAAGTAAACAGAAGTTTCTCCAACTATGTCATGTCTGAAACTCCCACTCTTTCTCTGAACCCAAATAACTCATGTGAAGAGACCTATCACTATAGTTATATTAGACTCTAGTCTCAAATACACCCTGACTGTTGGTATATTTGTATGATTTAATCTTCATGTGAAATTGCTAGACTCAACATGGTATTAGAGTGTGCATATCTATTATCATTATTTGGGATAATTTTAATTGCTTGATTTTTTATATGAGAAAAAGGCCCCTGTCCTCTTCCTTCAGTCCTCTAAAATATTGTCCATAATGGACTTATAGTCACATTAGTGCTTTGAGAAAAAGCTTATATCACAAGAACCAGCATTTGATTTCTCTCACTAGCATTAAAACATAGCTTAAACATTTAAAACAAACAAAGGCACTGCAAATAAAACAAACGATCCTAGAAATTCTAGCGCGACAGTCCCCACTTATGAAAACTGACTCACAAAGCTGTGCATGCCAGCACGGTGTGTGTAGCCTCTCTCTTTGTTTAGACACACTGTACATTCTCAGGATATCAGACAGGACTGTATTAAACATAAATATATAAAGCATATCATAAAAATAATTTTAAATGAGTTTTATTTATATAACTTTAGGGGTTTACAGAACCACTCATTTCTTTTAATGAGTTGGAAGGACTAAGGTTTCATTATACTCAGGACAGAAATAAGAGACAAGCAATCTGATAAAGTCGAAAGCAGGGGTTTTCCTGGGTTGACTTCCAGATAGATGCCATTTAATTCTAACAGATTTAAGAGTCATTGGAACTCAAGTCAGGATGAAAAGTAGAATTTATCAAGTACTAGCCTTCTCCTTCTGAGTTCAGGGGCCTATTGCTGTCTGTCTCTTGGCTACCCTCTGTGTAATAAATGTGGGTTTGAGGAATAATGAAAACCAGCTGAGTGGCTGAAGGTACAGGGGCTTCTTTTCTTCTTATTCCAACTCAGATCAGTCTTACTCTTCATAATCTCTCACAGCTGCCAAAAATCCATTTTGTCTTTGTATAAGGGGAAGTTTCCATTAACAACTATGAGAGTAGCAGAGGTCAGACACCCAGGGTCAAAGTGCTACTAACAAGAAGTTCCAAGGAAGGACGGGTCTACCTAGAGGGGAAGGAAATCAGCTCAGAAGCACTGGAACTTATAGAAGCCCCTCGCACTTCTCTCATTACATTGCCTTTAGTGTTGGCAAGATAATTTCAGAAGAAAAAGCAGTATAATTTATCTATGAACTCATCAATTATGGTGGCTGAAAAAGATTAATTGAGTTAGGAGCTTACCTTGTGCAATTTGCCATTAGAGTTGCTGATATCTTCAGGCTATCAACCTTTGCCATTCTTTCTCTGGATGTAAATAAGGTAGTGATACTAACTCTTGGTCCTGAGGGAAGATTCTATAGTTCAACTCATAACATATTTAAAAGGAAAGAGGAACCTTCATTTCTTATTTATTAATACATACTAAAATATGTATGTAAACATAACTCAGCACATACACGTATATATATTTAGCATCCACTATGAGCTTGTGTATGTAAGTGATATTATTTCATTTCATACATTTATTTATTCTTCCATTCATTCAAGCTTTGAATTCCATTCATTCACCAATATTTACCAAGTATTAGACATACCAATTGAAATTGTCTGAAGAAATGTGCAGGATTAAATTCTAAGATTAAATTCCAATTGATTATGATTCAACAATTTTAAAACAATGATCTTGAAAGCAAGGTCTAAACTTTACTTAAATACATTTATTGTGGGGCTGAACGAAAATGGAACTAGAAACCTGCAGGATTAAGAACTGGGCAGCAGGGTTCAGAAAACTTTCCCTGTATGTTTAGCTGTAATGTTTTTCTTCTTGTGTTTCACAACTATATCAATCCCAGTATGTTCATAATTGAACTCCTAGTTTTTTGACTAAAATGCATTCCTTCGATATTTACTTTCGTGTGTATCAGTGAATAATCTCAAGTGAACTGCTAATTGTTGACTAACTGGGCTGATTTTGGGGGGGAAGTATGGGGTAGGCTAGGTAGGAATCTTGTCCTAAAGGTCACTTCAAGACTGGAGAAATATAAACTAGAATTCTGCAGCTTCATTAATTAATTAATGGAAATTTCAGTTACATTGAAAAAACAATCCCCTCCTGGCTGTGTGTGAGTGAAGGTGAGCTCAGGGCTGAGTCTAATGTATTAAAACTGGAGTCTGACCACGCTCATTATTTGGGATAATTTTAATTGCTTGATTTATTTATATGGGTACAGGGCCCCTGTCTTCCTCCTTCAGTCCTCTACAATATCGCCCACAATGGACTTTATTTTATCTATCTATCTATCTATCTATCTATCTATCTATCTATCTATCTATTTATGTTATTGTGAATGGGATAGTGTTTCTGATTTCTCTTTCAGCAGATTCACCATTGATGTACAGGAACACAAATGATTTATGAGTGTTAATTTTATATCCTGCTACTTTGCTGAATTCGTTTATTAGTTCAAAGTTTAGTGGAGTTTTGGGGGTATTCTAAATATAGAGTCATTTTGTTGGCAAATAGGGATAGTTTGAGCTTTTCTTTTCCTATTCGTATCCCTTTAATTTCTTCTCATTTCTGTGGCTAGGGTTTCAAAGACTATGTTGAATAAAAGTGGTGAAAGAGGGCATCCCTGCCTGTCTTGTTCCAATTTTTAGAGGGAATGCTTTCAATTTTTGTCTATTTAGAATGATGTTGGCCTTGAATTTAGCATATAGAGCTAAATATCCTTAATATTCTTAATATCCCTAGTTTTCTAGTGTTTTGAGCTTGAATGGGTGATGTGTTTTGTTGAATGCTTTTTTTTTTTTGCATCTAATGAGTAATCATGTGGTCCTTGTCTTTACAGCTATTGATGGGATGAATTACAGTTATTGATTTCTGTATTTTGAACCAAATTTTCACCCCTGGAATAAACCCCACTTGATTATGGTGCACTATCTTTTTAACATGTTTTTGTATGCAATTTTCCATCTATGTTCATTAAAGATGTTGGTCTAGAATTTTCTTTCCTTGATGTGTCTTTGTCTAGTTTTGGTATCAAGTGATACTCACTTCAGAGAATGAAAAGGAAGGTACCTTCCTTTTCTATTTCATAGAATAATTTGAGGAGTATTAGAGTAAATTCTTTGAAAGTCTGGTAGAACTCAGCTGAGAATCCATCTCGTCCTGGGCTTTTCTTTGTTGGTAGGCTTTTTATTTTGTCTTCAATTTCATTCCTTAGTATTGATCTTTTTAAATTTTCTGTGTCCCCCTGTTTCAATTTGTATAGCTCATATGTCTCTAGAAATCTGTTAATATCTACATGATTTTCTATTTGATTGGAGTTTAGATTTTCAAAGTAATTTCTGATTATTGTATATATTTCAATAGTGTCTGTGATGATAGTTCCTTTTTCATTACAAATTTTAGTGATTTAAGTTTTTTCTCTCTTTTTCTTTGTTAGCTTGACTGTTAATCAATTTTATTTATTTTTTTCAAATAACCAACTTTTTCTTTGTCTAGTCTTTGAATTGATTTTGTTTTTTCAATTTCATTGATTTTAGCTCTGATTTTAATTATTTCCTGTCTTCTACTGCTTCTAGTGTTGATTTGTTCTTCTTTTTCTAGGGCTTGAGGTGTAATTCTCTCATCACTAGATAGATCCTCCAAACAAAAACTATAGAACTAATAAACACAATTAATAATTTAGACTTAACAGGTGTATGTAGAATATTTCATCCATCAAGGACTGAATACACTTTCTTCTCAGCAGCACATGGATCATTCTGTAAAATAGACCATATCTTAGACCATCAAGTAAGTCTTAGCAAATACAATAAAACAAATATAATACCTTGTGTTCTATCAGATCGTAATGGAATACAATTAGAAATCAATGACAAAATAAAAAGTAGAAGCCATTGTACCACCTGGAGACTAAGTAGTATGCTATTGAATGATCAATGGAGAGTAGAAGAAATCAGGAATAAAATTAAAAAATACTTAGTGGTAAATGAGAACCACAAAACAACTTATCAAAATCTCTGGGACACTATGCAGGCACTTCTAAGAGGGAGTTCGTTGCACTGAGCGCATTCTTTAAAAGAAAAAAAGTCACCAAATAAATAACGAAATGATTATTTCTTCCAAAATGAACTCTGTGTTTTGGTGAGTAAAGACTCAGCTTTTCAATTCTTCATGGTAATTCACAATGTTATGCCAAATAATGTGATATAATAAAAAGAGATGAATGGAAATGTTTATGATTTGGAAATATTTATTACATTATCATATTTATTACATATTTTTATTTAGTTTATAATAAAATGACAAATCAGTAATTGGTCTTTGGAAAATTATATTTCCTTAGTCCTACTGCTTTTGAGTGTTTATGATATCTCTTTTTGGAAAGAACATGTATTTTAGAGAGATTATAGAGTATACAGTATACTCAAAGTGGATATTCTGTGAGAAGTTTAGTTTACAAGGAAGCACTTAGTTGAATCTTCTGTCCACTCTTAGTGCGATACACATTCATCGCTGGCTCCTCAGTTCAGTTCTCTATACTTCACATCCTGCCCTTTCATACTTATTATTAGTTCTGTTTTTATTTAACTTCTAATTAGTTTGGATGTTGAGAAAATGTTAGGCTACCAAAATATTTGGATAGTTTGATTTGTGATTCCAGCTGTCAATGAAAAAAGTTAAATCCCCAATTAAATGTTTCAACTTCCCTACTTTAGGTAATTCAATACCATGAACAGCAATTGAAACACTATGGCTACAAACTGCATCAAAGCCTCTCTTGTCCATGGTGACCAATCGGTGACTCCCCAACGTCACTCACCCTCGGGTTGGTGGCCCAGAGTGGTTGGTTCAACAACCTACCAGAAGCATCAGCAGTGTGACTTCTTGACTCTTCCCTTTGCCATTTTGACTATGTGGCCTAGTTTAAGGACACAGACCTCATCTCAGGGTGACTGCCACCTTTCTGGGAGGAACATAGGGAGGTGAAATCATCCACCCTGTGATACAGGACTTTTTTCCCCTACATTCCTCCTTTAAAGGGCATGAAATCTCTGGGAAACTCCCCAGGAGACATCCTCTCATATCACCGGGGTGACCTGGAGGACAGGAGGGCGCATCAGCTCAGGCCAACAGGAAGTCAGGTCTGAAGCAGTGGGAAAGACTCAGCTATGAACTGAGGCACGGCCACTATGATGAAGTGGTGGATGGCGCTGGGGCAGCGGGCAGGGGGCAGGCAGCTCCCACTCTAGGTAGCTAGCTGCGCTCCTCTCAGACTCCCTCATTATACCACATCACTCAAGTATTAATGTAAGGATTACATCAAAACATTCTCTACCATATCCTGAGGCGTGGTTATGCAGCGTCCACTGGACAACTCCTGTGTGAAGTTGCCCGGATTGCACACACGTAGCTCTATCTGGACAATGAAGGGCTGTGATTGGCAGCTCCACCAAGACCATATGCCTCAGGAGAGGTTGAATCCCCAGGGAAGAATCTGGGGCCTAAAAGCAATAGATGTCCACCTTTGTTCTTTTATTCTCTTACCAGTCTATAAGAAGCTTTGTATTTACTTTGTGCAGATACTGCATGAAACACTATGGATCAAAAATAGATCTGGATAGGACACTGCTCTCAAGTGGATCCTAGCAGCCCAGTGAAAAACAAAGAAACAATCATAATACGCGGTGGTAGCACTGGACAGAGACAGTGAGCAATGGAGATACATAAGAGGAGCGTGTAAGTTGGACATGGACTTTGGAGGTCAAATAAGAGTTCCCACCAGCCAGAGACGGTGCTGTCAAGAAGAAAAAAATCAGTCTTAAAATGTTAAGAGAGTCAGCTGAGTGAAATGGGGGAAGTAATTGTGTTCTGAATAAAGAATCTCACAAATACAAAGGGCACGTGTGTTTGTGTGTAGGTGCCTGTGTTATAAGAGAAAGGCAGGAAAAGAGCGAGAGAAGGGTCTGAGAGCTGAGCAGGGCTGAACTCCAGATAGCAAACACCAAACCAAACCCTGAAAGCCCTGCAGTGGAGCAGCTGGGCCAAATCACAACGGGCTTTGTCTAGCAGACTGATGCTCTTGAAATGGAGCCTTAAATGTAAATTCGAGGATTTAAGCAGGACAATGGCACAGTTAGAGTTGCAATTCAAGGCTCATCTGGCTCCAATGTAAAAGATAATCATGGCTAGAAATAGAGGTTGCTGAAGAGGCTGCTTTAAGTCACATGCACGAGGAATCCGACCGTCTGAGGGAGAGGTTGGAAAGAAAGGGACACATTGAGAAACACGAAGATAAATTTGACAGGACGCGGTGATAGAATAATCCCAAATGAGGGAGGCCTCTGGGGCGTGTCAGCTTTCTGACTGGGAAGGTTCCTCTGCAGAGTTGTCATTCCTTACCTCAGGACGCTCATAGGCAGAGGTTTGGGAGTAATCAAAGACCAGCCGAGCACTCAACACCGATTCACCCGACCCAGGCAGACGTCCTTGCTCAGCTGCATCCATTATGAGGTGGAAGTCTTTCTTCACATCCCGTCTACGTTGGATCACCTGAGTGACACGTGCTCAAAAGCCACCCGTCCCATCCTCAGTACCACTCTCGACCTGTGGCACTTCCTGCAGTGATGTCCATCCCAGCTGTGCATGGTCTGTCTGGCCCGCCAGCTCCTGAGTCTCTGGTAGACACAATACTGTGTTATCCTGCTGAAAACCCCCCAGGCATAACAAACAAACAAACAAACAAACAAAAACAGAAAGCCCATGTAATAAGCACTCTATAAATGTTTTCTGAGTGAACTGAGAAATACTATTCTTCATGGAATTCCTTTAAGATGAAAACAATAGCTGCTTTGGGTCACCCTGTTGAGTTGAAGGTGAGGTCATTTTCTGCCAGCTAGTCTGACTGACTTTAATTAAACATTTTATACCATTCATCTGCTGCTGGGTAACATGCCTTTTCAAACACAGGAAACATTAATCTGCAGATGAATAGTATAAAGTCTTTTTACAATATTTTCTTCAGTTACAAGTAGATTATAATGCTAACCACAATATTTCTGTTCCATTCTAGAATCGTGGAAGAATGCATGCTATCAATAGACACCTACAGCGAGGGTAATGATATGCATATGGTGCATTATAGCATCCTTATGCTAGTCTCAGAAACTGAGAAAACAAAAAGTCAGGAGTAGGGAATGTTATGACTTAAACAATGCGAGCATGTGCCTGAAGTCGGGTTTGGAAGGGAAGGTTTCCCATGTGGGAAGCACAAGTAGAAGCCCGAGGGGTTTCCCTGAGCAGTAGCCCTGTCCGCCCTCACTTGGCTGACCCTGTCTCAGCACTGTGGGAGTCCAACCCTGCTCTAGGTGGGAGTGACGTGAAGAAGGGAAGGAAGGCCACGTGTGACCAGGCAGCAGACAGCCAGAGCAGAGGGACGGGGTGGCGCAGCTCTGCCCAGGACCTAGGTATGAGGGTGCAACCCAGGAGGCCAGGTGGATCCACAAACACAGCTGTGACCAAGAAGTACTGGATCAAAAGTATCAGAAAGTTGAAGGTCAAATAACTGCACAACAGCTGCTTCCATCAGCAATAGGACCTGCTTCCCTCAACCACTCACGTAGTTGTTTCTACCAGAGAATGTGCAGGAGTGATGGTGATGTGCTGGGGTTACTTCCCCAAATGTTAGGAAGGCTAGCAATTTATATTTTGTTCTGAATTCACTATCAGTTACTGGTGCTATAAATATAACTATTCTGAAATTAGCATGATGTTAAGTATGAAAATACAAGGGGTTATATTTGGTCTTCTTGTTAATGTTCATGAGTTGGGAAGGGTGAGAAAAATACAGATATTTTAAAAATGAGAGACTTCCATTTACTCCAGTAGCTTCCTTGATAATGTTTAAATTTTGAAATCACCAGTGGAAATGTGCTTTCTCCTCCTTGAGCTGTTATATTTTTGTCTATTTAGGTATTCATTTTCCTGTTAAGAAAAGTTTTTATAATGCCTTTTTAATTCTGATTTTATATTAAAACTTAATGATTAAAAATAAATAAATAACTGCACAAGAGAATAAGCCACAAATGGTTCTGGAGCAGAATGACTGTCTTGAGTTTTAATCCCTTCTTTTATTGGAGGGCAAGAGGAAGTGGTGGGTCTATCTTGAAGAACTAGATGTACCAAGAGAAACGTATTTGGGGTCTCTACCACTTCTCCTACCTTCCTTATCTGCCTGTGATACCACTCAGGATAAAGCTTTCCCATTCTATCTTAGTGAGAAGTGTTGGTAGGTCTGTGTTGGAGGATATGGCTCAATTTAAATTTGTGGACACTGCCCAGGTTGGCAATGAAGAGCTTCATGTTTTCTGAAGACCACAGGGCTCCACATGACAGAGCCCCTCATTTTCCTAAAAGCTTTCTCTATTAACATTCAAAGGTTGTGAAATGTGCCTTTTTTATACGCTACATCCATTTTTCATTCAATAGTTTCTGGCTAAGAAATTTACCCATATTTACTGTCTACTGTTCTTTGAGAGCTAAACGTGTACATGAGCTAAATATTTGACTTCTCTACAAGGAAGCTTGCCAGGAATCTCAAATTTACATGATTTAATCTTTTATTTCTCTCCTGCATTTCACTCATGACTTACACTCTGTCGTCTCCCTTATCAAAACCAATTCCAAATTTTCAATATTTAATCTACAAAATAAAAATACTCTTCAAATGCACTTGCGTACTTTCGTCCACAATGATCCCATTGGGATCCCAGCACTGTATTAGTCCTCTGCATTATTTGAAAGAGTCTCCCACTTATGCCCTAGCTTTCTGTTTCACACACCCACATCCACCATCCACTTTATTTATAAAAGCAAAAATGAATTTTTAAAAGGATGCACCATATATTTTCACCATTCAGTTTAGAATCTATTTCTGTATATCCTTTTCATTTAAAATGATCTTGAATCATGCACCCCCTGGTCCATTCCTCTGCTTGCCCACTGACCACCTCCCACACCGGACTTGTAGCAGTTCTCGGACGTTCCACACTCTTTCAGATCACAGATTTTTAACATGATTTTTGCATATGCTAATTTTCCTGCCTAGAATGTGCTCCTCCCACTTTTCTTTGCCAACTCTTCTCATTTTTCATGTTGACAATAAAACACTCTTTCATCCCACTGTCCATCATTATTTCCTTTCAGAACACTAATTAACTTACTTCATTTTAATAAGTTTATTTTTTATTTGTTCAATGTCAGTCTCATTTGCTAAAATAGGCTCCATGGTAACAGGGACACCAACTGACCAGTTATGATTGGTGCCCCAGAAACCAACACGTGCCTTGATGTTATAGGGCACCAGTCACCTGTGATAGGATAATGAGATCACTTTGTGTCCTTTAATATGATCAGAGTCTATTAATTTAATTTATTACTTCATGAAACACTTCAACTAAGATTATAAATTAAAGAACACTGGAAATTGTTGCAAAATACACTATTTCATTTAAGTATTTTTTCTTTACATATTTTTATTAGAAATATTCTGCTTTTTTCCTGCTTAATATGCAATCTCCATGTACGCTCAAAACGGCATTGGAAATTATACTGTAAATATGACCAACATACCATTTTTAAAATCAAAAACCTATCAGGTGCTGTGTTAATTACACACTAATCAGTTTAAATGCTGGGAGTGCCTAAAGGACACAAGACTCTGATTTGTACTCCCAGATCTCCTATAGTAGAGACAAAAAGCAGTGAACAGCACCAAAACCGAGCTATGCTTCAAGAAGTTTCCAGAGACCGCAGGGGCAGCTGGTGCTTTCACAACTGGGCCAGGTTAAACAGAAACACTTCCATCTGTCCCCAAAGCCTCTGCAGAAGACCTTAGTACCAGGATACCCACAGTAGACTTGTGCTAAGGATCTCCATGGTGAATGGATCACATAGATACATTCTGTGCCAAGAGTCCTAATTACTGAATTCCTCCCACCCCAAGGCTCCAAGGAAACCAGGTGCTAATCATAAATTCCTGTTATAATAACTAAACAATGCCAGCAGAATCCAAATAGTTGGGTCAACAGTTTTATGGTTTGATTACAAGCCAATAGTTGTGAAGTCAGGCATGTAGTCAGTATAGAATAGCTAGGATAGCTTTACTTACAGTCTGCTTGTGCAAATGGAACATAGCATGCTAAATGTTTTAAAAAATTCTTCCATGCACAATCATAATAAGAGGGCACTATAGCTTCTGTTTTACTACACAGTGGGTATCAAACTCAGAGAAGGTTAAGTGATTTATTCAGAATCAAATAATTTAGCAAACAGGAACCCAGGAAATCAAATATGTGCCTTTGGATGCTAAGTCCAGAGCCTTTTTTTTCTATTTCATTAAAACTGGCTCTATAGAAATTTATTTTCTCCATATTTTTCTGTAATACCTTTTAAATAGCTGATAAATATATATACTTGTCAAATTTTGATATTTACATTCTCTCTGTATCTATTATCTATTCTCAGTACATTGTGAAAATTTGCCCTATAAATGTTCAAATGTCTTATCTATCCCCTATTTCTGTTCCCCTTATTTCAAAAGTGAATGATTAATTTCAGGCCCATCTATCAACTAATGATCTTCATACATCCCCAAGCCTAAGAATTTTATAGGCTTTTGTTATTCCCCTGAAGATCAACTTTGAGAGAGTGTGTGGAGTTGCCTTACCATTTACTATCTGGGAGAACAGAATAAATGCACACCACATTATGGTACCAGATTTAGAAGATCCTGCCAAACTCCCCACAGTGGGTGATGCTAAGTGTCCATCTAGGAGTTTCCCCTAATTTGTTGACTTCTCCTTTTCTCACCTTCTCCTCCTTAACAGACCTGCACTGGAAATCCTTACAGTCAAACATCTTCTAGTATAGCAATCTTCATGAGTTATTCTCTGATTACTTAGTCATGGAGAATCAATAATACAGATTTGCATTTAATTTCATCCAACCAACCATTGTTTATTATCCCTTCTAAGGGTTCAAGGAAATAATAGCATAATTTTTTTTTTACTCTCTTTGTTTTGATTGGAAAATTAAGCATCATAAAATAGAAAAAAGCACAGAATTCAGAATTAGAAATTATGGGTTTGAGTCCTTTCTTACATTTCATCCATTCATTAACCTGTTAATTCCTTTTTATAAAAATGAGCAAAAAGAATTATCTGTTTATATGAAAAAGAAATTAGGTTGTGAAAGTAGAAATATTTTATAAACTAAATTGCACTGCTAACTTTCAGCTACATTTGGTACATTTCAGCTACATTTCAGCGACATCTGAGCTCCACTTTATGATGGGACACATGATAGACTGAGCATGCCCTTCTCCCTCACCTGATAAAGCCCCAAGAGAAGACCAAGGATGTAAAAGCTAAGTAAGAAGAGAAGAGATGAGGGGGCATGCAAAAATGTGAGATTTGCACCCATTTCTGGAAAGTCAGATGGACAATGTAGGGTAATTAGTACAACTACAGAAATGACAAAAATAATGTAGAATATGAACAAAGAAGGGAATAGGCAAATGGGGAGTTGTTTTCCCAGAGAGCTGGGCCACCTGTAGACGTTGGGAATAAATATAGCCAGGTGGGTATAAATGGTGGGATGTCACACAAAGCCAGGCTGGGACGTCTTGTCTTGTCCACCTTCTCATTGCACTTCCAATTCCTACCTTTTAATCCCAGGGGATATACTGGAGCGCCCTCTATACAGAGACCCAGCAAACCATCTTGTGATGACGAGGTGTTTGTGCCGCAGGCTACAAGGTGCAAGCCCTGCCCCACCAGTCCTGCTCCTCCATACCATCTCCTGGTCACTTTTCCTGTCTTGTTCATGAATATGCATGGTAAATCAGAGGTCAACAGATGTTTAAGGTGAATGGATGACAAATAATTGATGAGAAAAACAATAAGCAAAGTTGTCCCCAGAAGAAATACACATAATTCAGGAAACAGAAGGAAAAAAATTCTAAGAGGATTTTTCACAAAACGAGAACAAATGGAGAATGAATCTTCAATGCTGGGCGGGGAAACAATCAGGGTAATGCTGTTTTGAAACTTTTGAGATACCAGTTCACTTTCAGAGACATCAGCTAGCCTCATAAAATATTAAATAAAGCAATTATCTAATACTAGAAATATGAAACAGTTGTTTGAAATAAAACACTTAAGATATAGACAATAAATTCAGATACTCATAACATGGCCTCCTTTATTACAAGGATTATTGCATTTCTCATCTCCTTCAACACAGGACGTGAATAGCTTCACAAGAAGCAATGATATGAAAAACTGTGGGCAGGCAGTAGGAAGCGGCAGGGCAGCGGCCAAGGGAGGGGTCCCAGCGCCATCCTGCCTTGGCTCCACATGGATGACACTCACGAGCACAACTAAGAAAGAAACTGCTTTTATGATCGCCCTGTGGTTCTAGGATATCCTCTCCCTCTTCCTTTTTCTCCTGTGCATTTCCAGTTTACAAGTTTCTGTCCCCAGGTCTTCAAGTTACTGATGCTCGGTCACGTCCAGCCGACTGAGGATCCATCGCACCTGTTCCCCATTTCTGTTACGGTGTCTGATATCTGGCCCTTCCTTTAGATTTTCCTTTAGCAGTCCGGTCCCTGTGCTGACAGGCTCATCTCTGCCCTCTTCATTAGCGTTCTCACATATTAATCTGGTTTTTGGTAATTCCAATGTCTTCGCCATATTCAAGTGTGGTTTCTGAGGTGGCCTTGGCCCTTAAGATGGAGCTTTGCATTTTTCTAAAGCCAGGATGATGGGCTGAGTAAGCAGACCTAGTTTCACGGCCTTATATCGTGATGAGTCAGGCTGTGCCTACTATTTATTGTCACTATTATGTTAGGGGCTAAAATTTTCTCTAATGACATTTCTGCTTACCTTATTGTCCCTGAAGTGTCCTAGATGCTCCTAAAATAGCACTTGAAGGTTACAGTGCCATTACCTGTAATCCCCTGTTCTTGTGCAGGGGCCTTATGGACGTGGCAGGAGAGAGGGGGGAAGGGGAAGGGCCTGACCATTAGGTCCCAGTCTTTTACTGAACTTGGGGCTAGAAGCGCTGGTGTTCTCCCTTCGCCAGATTGCTTCTGTCAACTCTGTTGGTCTCTTGTACAATCCCTTAAATACAGACTTTTTAAGGACAATGGAGAACTCTTGCATTATTTCAAAATTACTACTTCTGCACCCTCCTACCTCCTGCCCGTGCACCTGACCCTGCTGGAAGCAGAGGGGATTTTTCTTAGCTCTTCCTGGGGAGAGTCTGGTGGGTCTCCTAGAAATAAAGGGAAACTGTGGTATTCTGAGGAAAGAGCCTTCTGGGGTCCAGTGCATAGGAATTCCAGATGGACTGCTCACCGGGTTTTGGGGCCATAGCAATCCTGCTTCTGCTCCCTGTAGGCTATGAGGCCAGGTACCATCCACAAAGGCATTTGTTCTGTGAATCGACTATATAAGGAGACTTGTTGGTTGATTCTTAGTCTGTTTTGACTTTTGTCTAGTTGTGAGGTCAGGAGTGATGATTTCTAGGGTCTTCGCATGTTGAACCAGAAACCGGAACTTCAGGAATCACTTAAAAAATCTCTGCCTAGCACAGGTATCCACCTAGTCTATCACTGCAGAGCCTCTGGCAAAGTCAAAATAAAGATCTAGCAAGTTAGAAAATAAAACCATGTAGGATTGAGAGTAAAAGAAGCAAAAGATAAATACTTCCTGACAGATTGAATATTAAACCATCTATCTAATAGCAAATTCATAAAGGGGTCTTCATTTGCCTACTTTGCTCAAAAAACAGTCATTTTTTCCCTTCCTGCAATATGCATTTTTCTGTGGCCTTTATTTATAGTTATGTTACCTGCTGTTCTCTTTATGGACCAATTTACATCTTTGGGGAGCAGACAAGGAGAATTTCCAATGATTTAGGAACCAGCTGGATCCAGTAACTTGCCATGTTTCTTCTCTGCCTGTGAAGAGAACATCTGCTAGATGTGCTGGGCTGAAGTACGCTTTGTCTTCACAGTGGAGGAGACATCCTCCTGGATGTCCATTCTCAACAGAAAATGATGCTATGGTGGTTTGAAAAAACATCCAGCCTGCAAATAACAATTAGCTAAGCCTCCCTGGAAGAATTAGGGGCTGTGTCAGGCCTTGAAGGGAAAGCATGGGCCCTGCACTTGGGAAGCCAAGTGAGAGGAGACGGTGGCTGCCAGGGTCCTCCCAGGTGGGTGAGGCTCCTGCTGAGGAAACACAGGAAGCATTAATGTCTGACAACTGTGGAGGGTCCCATGGTGGTCTCATGCCAAGCAGACTGAGGATACCTGAAGGAAAATAATCCTGAACCAGCTGGAGAGAAATCTAACTCTAAAATTGTTACCATTTAAAAGCCATTTTTTCAACAGTGAGAAATCATAATGCCTACCAACACCTAAAGTGCCAATTCCTTGTCTCTCTGGTATGGCATGTTATTAATAATTGACTATCTCTAGCTTTAATTCTGATAGATGGTCTATAAGGGATGGATACATTAAAACACATACATATACGACACACATAAAATTCTCATTTTAGAAATTTAAAAATTGATCTTGCTTGGGATCAGCTATATCACATTACTTCTACAGACCCTTCCCCCTTAATGGGTCAATACCACATCTGGCCAAATATATGCTCTGACATTAAAGAGATTGTGCTGATGGCAATAACCACCATCATTTATATCTTTGGTTGTTTCTCCATTGCTTTAAAATAAAAAAGAATTTTTAATCTAACATATGTAAGTTCTCATCTATAAGTATTTCCTAATTTGGAACATCCTTAAGACTCAGGCAAATGAGAATATAATAAAATTACATACACTTCAGTTATATGAACCAGTCTGCTTGATCTCCATCTGCTCCAGTCTGTTCTTTATTGAAACCACCACCATCACCTTCCCAGTGATTTGTCCACACCCATTCCTGCTCCCTTTGGTCACTTATTCACACAGTATATTGATATGATAGACCTTTTCAAAAACCATGATGGTTTCTGAAAGACCTTTTCAAAATCCATGCTGCCCTCTGCTGAGAACACACCCTGTCTCTCCATTGCTCTGCACAACCTGACCCTCGGCCTTGTTTCCCTCCTTCTCAGGTTAGGCTCACATCACCAAAAGGTCTGTGCATCTGGATTCCACTGCTCAAAGCCTTCTTTCTCCCAAACATTGTCCTCAGTTAACTCCTACTCATCCTGCACGGGAGCATTTCTTGTTCCACCTGGTCCCCCTTAGCACCAGGTTAGGATTCCTATGGGCCACTGTCAGTTCCACATACCTTCCCTCTATGGAAGTCACCACTGGGGACTACCAAGCCATGACAACAGCATGCACCAAACAGATGCATTCTAGTCTGTCTGACATTCAACTCCAGAAGGCTATGGGTGCTGAGAAATGTATTCCTGGCACATTTTATACACACGGACACACACAAGCATACATTAAGAAGAAAAGAGAAAGGTTGAAAGAGCCCATATGAGCTGACACCTTATAATCAACAACACTTTTTCAAGAAGTTAAAAATATCCTGGCATTGGAACTGAAATTCAGATGGTGATGTTTATTGTTGTTGGCATGTGATATAATACTGTGATTATGTAAATTGCCCCATATTTGTTTTAAAAATCAATGTAGTTAATCCTCATAAATCACATACTCTATATTTGCAAATTTGTCTACTTGCCAAAAAGTATTGGTCACACAAAAATCAATATTCATTGCACTTCCATGTCATTATGGACATGTATGTATAGAGCAGCAAAAAATCTGAGTAGCCCAACATGAACATTCCAACTGAGACAAAACAAGAAGACCCCGAGCTCTCTTGTTTCTGGTCTCATGTAGAGAAGGCCAGAGATTGAGATCAGGAGGAATGCAGAGCAGGGCATGGGTTTGCAACCCAGCCCAGGTCCCTGTCACTGGGCTGTCCTGAGGCAAGTCACTCAAGACTGCATTAAATAAAGGGGAGAATCTAGCAGACTGAGTTGCCATAGACTTGAGATGATAGGTGCAAGGTCCGAATACTGACATGTGTACCTATCTCTCTATATACCTATTCCCCTAGGAGCAGTGGCCACTCCTACAGTATTTCTAGTGATATTTTCCTGCATAATGAATGTGAATAATAAAATGTTAAAATTAAATGTAATTTGATATTACCAGATCTCTGAACAACAAGGCCAGACCACACATTGAAAATTGATAGTTTTAATGGATAGTGCTTCAAGTTAAAATGAAGAAATTTATATCCTAAGATTAAAATAACTTTCTGAAGCCGCACAGTATTCTTTGAAATAAACAGATCTTAGAGCTCAGATATGCCAGTTATTTTAGAAAGTCACACTTTTCACAATAGTATACGGATTCTGTCTTTCTATCTCTGTCTTCAAGAAAGTAACCTCCAAAAGTAAAGCTATGATTAAGAGAGCCAGGACAGAGAGAGAACTGGGGCCAGGACTCGAGAGGAAGCTGTTTGTCGTGGCGGGATCTTTGGTTTCTCATCCTTTTAAAGTTCTATCTGTTCTACATAATAGAGGGAATAGATCTGCCTTCAAGGGAACAGCGGGATGGTTTGATAACTTAAAGGAGATCTCTCCTGCTTATGAATGGAAACATTTGGATCGTAATAGAACTTAAAATCTTGCAACTCATCTTGGAAGGTAATCAGACAAGGTTTTTATCAAAAGCAATTGGAACTATCAGTGGGAATATTAAAATGAAATAAGCAATTGGAATATTAAAATGAAATGTCTGCTTCTGGGAAATCTCAAAAGACAAGGGATATAGGTCCTCTGACCCTTCTCTCCTTCCTGCAACTTACATCCACTTTCCTCATTGAAAGTGGACAGAGGGGGAGGAGCAATCCAGGGCTCTCGCGGCAGTGGACTCCCAGGATGTTTCTGCTTGGCTCCCCACCCACGAGGGCTCAGGCTTGGTCCATTGCCTGCTGTAGCCTTCTTGACATTCTTAGTAGTTTTATCCTTGAACTTGTGTTTTGCAGGTGAAGTGCTCTGGAGAAGGGAGTTCATGCTTGATGAGGACAGACACATGCAGTGTGCTCCAGACAGCCCATGCTTCCCAAGCATTCACAAGGCCCGATGAGGTCACAGGTACTGTGCCCAATGTGAGGGAGCCCAGGAAGAGTGGCAGTAGCACCGGCCAACATGCACTTGGCGTCCAGCTGAACAGGCAGGTTGCGGTCAGTCCAGCAGCCTACCCTTTGAAAAACACGCTTGTGGTTCTAGAAACACCAAGGACTGAGGAGCCCGATCTAGTCTTTCCTGCCCACGTCACTGCCTCAGTTAGCCCCTGACCTCTTAGATGAGACTGATGATGTCCACAGAGGAGAGTTCAGGCGGCCCAAGCCTCTCTCCTTCCGTTCCTTCCTCACTCACCACTAAGAAGGAAGGTAGAAAGTGAGGGCAGATTGTGGGCATTTAAAAACAGAAACAAAACCACTACAGTCAGTTTTGTTCATGTTTCCTCTGCTCTGGATGTATGAGCTATGAAATATGAATGGTCTCATTTTATCAGTAAAATTAGCTATATGGGTGAAACATTTTTATATTTGCACTTAACTCAAGTATGTGCAATAACAAACAAATGGTAAAATTAATGTGACTGATTTAAAATTTTAACTTCTGTTTACTTAGAATATTTTTAATTTGTTCTTGTTAATTATATATGACAGCAGAATGAGCTTTGATTCACTGTACACAAATGGAGCACAATTTTTCACTTCTCTGGCTGTACACAAAGTAGAGTGACACCATTCCTGCACTCATACACGTGTCTAGGGGAATGATGTCCGTCTCATCCCACCCTCTTTCCTACACCCTTTCCCCTTCTCTACTTCTCCCTCCTCTTTGCCCAATCCGAAGTTCCTCTCCATTCATCCCGTGCCTCCTCCCCCATCATGGATTAGTATCCACAAATCAGAAAACATTTGGCCTTTGGTTTTTTGGGATTGGCTTACTTTGCTTAACATGATGTTCTCCAACTCCATCCATTTACCTGCAAATGCCATAATTTTATTCTGTTTTAATGCTGAGTAATATTCCGGTGTGTATATATACACCACAGTTTCTTTATCCATTCATCTGTTGAAGGGCATCTAGGTTGGTTCCACAGTTTAGATATTGTGAATTGTGATTTTATAAACATTGATGTGGCTGTGTCACTACAGTATGCTGATTTTAAGTCCTTTTGGTATAGACCGAGGAGTGGGATCGCTGGGTCAAACGGTGTTTCCATCTCAAGTTTTTTGAGGACTCTCCACACTGCTTTCCATATTGGCTGCACCAATTTGCAGTCCCACCAGCAGTGTATGAGTGTACCTTTTCCCTCACATCCTTGTCAATATTTATTTTTGCTTGTATTCTTGATAATTGCCATTCTGCCTGGCGAGAGAGAAAATCTTAGAGTAGTTTTGATTTGCATTTATCTAATTACTAGAGATATTAAACATGTTTTCATATATTTGTTCATCAATTGTATATCTTATTCAGAGAAGTATCTGTTCAGTTCCTTAGCCCATTTATTTATTGGGTTATGTGTGTGTGTGTGTGTGTGTGTGTGTGTGTGTGTGTTTTGAGCTCTTTATATATCCTGGAGATTAGTGCTCTATCTCAAATGCATGTGGTAAAAATTATTCCCTTTCTGTAGGATATCTCTTCACCTGATTTTTTCTTTTACTGAGAAGAAGCTTTTTGTTTGAATCTATCCCATTTATTAATTCTTGATTTTATTTCTTGCTCCTAGGAGTCTTGTTAAGGAAGTCATCCAACATGATGAAGATTGGTGTTATATCCTTGAACTGTGTTTTGCAGGTGAAGTGCTATGGAGAATGGAGCACATGTTTGAGCAGAACAGACACTATTATGTGTAGGGTCTTTGGTCTAATTCCCAAGTCCTTGATCTACTTTGAGTTGAGTTTGTGCATGGTGAGAGATAAGGGTTTAATTTCATTTTGCTGCATATGGCTATCCAGTTCTCCCAGCACCATTTGTTGAAGAGGTTATCTTTTCCCCAATGTATATTTTTGGTTCCTTTGTCTAGTATGAGATAACTGTATTTATGTGGGGTTTTTTTCTGTGTCTTCTATTCTGTACTATTGGTCTACATGTCTATTTTGGTGCTAGTACCATGCCATTTTTGATACAATAGCTTTGTAGTATAGGTTAAAGTCTGATATTGAGATGCCTCCTGTTTCACTCTTCTTGCTAAGAAATGCTTTAGCTATTCATTTTCCAAATGAATTTCATCATTGCTTTTTGCTTCTATGAGGAATGATGCTGGGAATCACATTGAATCTATATAGTGCTTTTGGCAGTATGGCCATTTTGACAATAGTTATTCTTCCTATCCAAGAACATGGGAGATCTTTCCATTCTCTAAGGTCTTCTTCAATTTCTTTTTTTAGTGTTCTGTAGTTTTCATTGTAGAGGTCTTTCTTTGATTTTCATATGTTGAAATAATCTTGCATCTCTGGGATGAACCTCACTGGATCAGGGTGCACTATCTTTTTAATATGTTTTTGTGTGTGATTTTCCATGATTTTGTTAAGAATTTTTGCATCAATGTTTACCAGGAATATTGGTCTGAAATTTTCTTTCTTTGATGTGTCTTGTCTGATTTTAGTATCAAGGGGATGAAAGCCTCATAGGATGAGTTCAGAAGGGTTTCCTCCTTTTCTATTTCATGGAATAATTTGAAGAGTATTGGTATTATTTATTCTCTGAGGTCTTGTAGAACTTGGCTAAGAATCCATCTGGTCCTGAGTTTTTCTTGGTTGGTAGGATTTTAATGGCATCTTCTATTTCATTGCTCAAAACTGATCTCTTTAAATTGTATATGCTTTTCTGATTCAGTTAATTGTTGGTGTCTTTGAGATTTTCTATTTTATTCGAGTATAAATTTTCAGAATAGTTTCTAATTGTCTTGTGTATGTCAATAGTGTTTGTCATGATATTTCATTTTTTATCATGAATTGCAGTAATTTCAGTTTTCTCTCTCCTTCTTTTCGTTAGGGTGGCTTTTACTTATTCTTTAAAAGAATCAGCTTTTTGTTTTGTCAATTTTTTTAGTTATTTCTTTTGTTTCAATTTCATTGATTTCAGCCCTGATTTTATTTATTTCCTTTCTTCTACTACTTTTGATGTTGATTTGTTCTTCATTTTCTAGGGCTTTGAGATTGAATGTCAGGTTGTTTGTTGACTTTTTGTTCTTCTAATGAATGAGTTTAATGCAATGAACTCCTCTTAGAACTACTTTATAGAGTACCACAGATTTTTATATGCTCTCTTGGAGTTCTCATTTGCCCCTATGAATGTTTTTTATCTCCTCCCTGATGTTGTCTTTTATCCATGCATCATTCAATAGCATATTATTTAGTCCAGGTGTTGAAGTAACTTCTGTTTTTTATTTTATCATTGGTTTCTAATTTCATTACGTTATGATCTGATAAAATGTAGGGTAGTATCTCTATTTTTTAAATATTTGCTAATCCTTGCTTTGTGGCATAACATGTAGTCTAATTTAGTGAAGGATCCATGTGCTGCTGAGAAACAAGGTTATTTGCTTGTTGATGGGTGGAATGTTCTATATATGTCTGTTAAATCTAAATTATTGATTATATTATGGAGTTCTATAGTTTCTTTGTTTAGTTTTTGTTTTGAAGATCTATCCAGTGCTGAGAAAGGTGTGTTACAGTCACCCAGAATTATTATGTTGTGTCTATTTTATTCTTGAAGTTGAGAAGGGTGTTTAATATATGAGATGCTCCATTGTTTAGGGCCTCGATTGTTATGTCTTGTTGGTGTATGGTTCCCTTGAGCAGTATAAAATGTCCTTCCTTTTCCCTTCTGAATCATGTTAGCCTGAGTCTACCTTATCTGAGGATGGAAACCCCTGTTTGTTTACACAGTCCATGGTAGTGGTATGTTTTTTCCAATCCTTTCTCCTTCAGTCTGTGGATGTCTTTTCCTGTGAGATGAGTCTCTTGAAGGCAGCATATTGTTGCTTTTTTTTTTTAAATCCAGTCTGCCAGTCTATGTTTTTTGATTATAAAGTTTAGGCCATTGTCATTCAGGGTTATTACTGAAATATGGTTTGTATTCCTGGTCATTTTGGTTTATTTTTGGTTTTTAACTTGGCTTGGTTTCTCCTTTGATTGGCCTTTCCTTTAGTGTAGCTTCTCCCTTTGCTGATTTTCATTGTTGTTTTTCATTTCCACTTCATGGAATATTTTGCTGAGACTGTTCCATAAATGCTCATTGTAAATTCTTTTAACTTTTGTTTATCATGGAAGGTTTGTATTTCATCATCAAATCTGTAACTTAATTTTGATGGACATAAGATTCTTGGTTGGCATCCATTTTCTTTCAGATCTTGGTATATGCTGTTCCAGGATAGCCTGGCTTTGAGGGTCGGGTTGAAAAACTCTGCTGAGATCCAAATTAGTCTTCCCTTTTATGTAATTTGACTCCTCTCTCTTGCTGCCTTTAAAATTCTATCCTCATTCTGTATGCTAGACATTTTCATTATAATGTGCCTTGGTGTGGATCTGTTGTAATTTTGTACATTTGGTGTCCTGTAAGCCTCTTGTATATGATTTTCCAATTCATTCTTCATGTTTGGGAATTTTTCTGATATTATTTCATTGAAGAGATTGTGCATTCCTTTGGTTTGTATCTCTGTGCCCTCCTCTATCCTGATAAAGCTTAGATTTGGTCTTTTGATATTATCCCCTAATTCTTGGAGGTTTTATTCATGGTTTCTTACCATCTTCACTGTGTGGTCAACTTTATCTTCAAGATTGTATATTTTGTCTCCATTGTCTGAGGCTCTGTCTTCCATGTCATCTAGTCTGCTGGTGATGCTTTCTATTGAATTTTTTATTTGGCTTCTTGTTTCCTTTATTTCAAGGACTTCTGTTTTTTTTTTTTTCTCAAAAATCTCTCTTTCTTGAAGTAATCTTTTGCTATCTTTATTTGTTCCTTCTCTTTCTCTCTCTCTCTCTCTCTCTCTCTCTCTCTCTCTCTCTCTTTTTGAGTGATCAATATTGCCTGTATTTGCCCTCTTAAGTCATTCTTCCATTTGCAGATCATTTTAATGATGTACATTCTGAACTCCTCTGACACTTCATCCACTGTACTGTCAATAGGTTCTGTTATCATTATTATAGCATCTTGGTTTGTTTGGGGCACTTTCTTCCCTTGTTTTTCATGTTGTCCATGTGTCTTCCCCTCTAGCAGTGCAGAGCTGAGGTATTTCAGTTTCTACATTATAATCTTATAGTGTCTGTGCAGGTAACTAATACCTTGCCTTTAAGGGGGAGATCAATATTTACAGCACTCAATGCAAACAATATTCAGCCTTAAGTCAAATAATTCCTATTTAGACAATTATCGTTTTGTTGTAATAAACAGAAATGATGTGTTTGATTTTATCTACAATATAGACAGTAGGATTGCATAAGGGTTTACAGTTTCTAGTGGTGGACAGAGAGAGAATGAGGTGTGTGTGGAATGTGATGTTTATGAGGTAGGATGTGAGAATACTGAGGCATTAGATTATAGGGGAGTGAATGGGGATCAAAGGAAATTGGCTGTTATAGCAGGAGAAAAAGGAGAAAGATGTGACCCCGTGTGAGGCTCTCTTTTGCCTCTGCAACAGGAAGATATCTATCAGCACACTTAGGAGGGACACCTCTGGTACAACCAGACCTGCAGGGACCTTGGTGATGTCTTCCAGGTCCTAGTTGCTGTCCCTAAGTGGTGGTAGTGATAGCGTCAAGCCTGTAGGTACCTTGATGTTGGCTCCAGCCAGTGTCCCAGGATGGAAGCTGCCCCAATTAACATCCTAACTAACTGACATTCTGGACTTGTAGTGTCTGTGGCAGAGGTGGCAGCAGAAGTAACCCAAGATGGTGGTGGAGGTGTCCCAAGATGGAGGCAACCACTTTCAGAGATGGGGTTGAAGGATGGTCTGTTTGGGGATGCAGCGCTGTGATGGCAGTGCTGTGGCAGGCAGCTGATTCAAGAGCCCGTCCAGTGTCCCACAGTAGAGGTTACTATGCGCGAAGGGCTATGGCGGCAGCTGTAGTATCCCAAGATGGAGTCAGTGGGGGGAGCCACACTGGCAGATGGGGACCTGCACCATAGATGTCCTTTTGCAAGGCAGCGCAGGGCGGGCTCTCCCACCTCCAGGGAGTTGGCGCTGTGGGGTGGGCTCTCCTGTATCCCTTACTTAGAATACTGATAGCAAAGAAAAAGTTCTATGAATTTGACAAAGAAACTGCAGAAATTTATCTACACTTCTCTACCTTTGACAGCATCTATTTTCCTCCTTGTGAAAAAGGTGTCCAGTATTTTCATTTCACAGACATGGTCCTGCCAGAGGTGATGGCTAGAGATCATTCTGTCTGTGGGATGAAGGGCCAGACCCTAAGAACAGCAGAAAGGAAAGCAGGAAGCAGGCTGAGGTGCACATGCCTGCGAGACCCAGGGCCCAGCCGGGGGCTGCTCATGTCCCGATTTGTCAGACTGAGAAGTGAAGTTCTGTCTTGTTTAACCAACCATTCAGGCAGGCTCTTATCACAGCCCCACCTAACCCTAACTCATACAAGTACTGAATTAAATAACAGGCACTTTAAGAGGAGGAGTTCTGTGTTACACATTTCTCATTATAGACACCATCCTGAAGATTTTCTTAAGAAACCTGGTCAAAGAAATGAGTGACCGGATTTGAATAAGTCCTAAGTGACTAGCTGATTAATGACTCTGAATTGGTTCTGTTATGCATTAATTTATTTCTCAATTTATAATATCTAAATAGCCATGCACAAAGGGATTTACTTGGATGCAGATCTTTGAATGTTAGTAAATTAAGTCCATTTCTCAGTCCTTTTTATGTTGCTAGAACAGAATACCTGAAACTGGGTAGATGTATAAAAAATAAAGGTTTATTTGGGCTCATGGCTTTGGAGACGGGGAAGCTCCATGAGCATGGCACCAGTGGGGAAGGCCTCCTGTGCCTCCGAAAGTTGCAAGTGAGCAGGCAAGTTTATCCAGAGCGAAAACCTCAAGAGGAGACTCACCTTATTACCACCTGCTCTGAAAGCAACTAATTCAGTTCTGCAAGAGCTGGAACTCAACCACATGAGAAGGAGAGGAACACACAGGGCTCAGTCCCTGCTACCCAAATGCCTACCACTGAGTCCACCTGCCAACACTGCCTGGCAACCGAATGTCATGGATGTTCAGAGGGGCCGAACCATATTCAAGCCACACGGCAGCTCTTTACATCCTCTCTATCTGTCTATATCAATACTTTATGTACATATAAATATGTATGTATGTTTCTATATTTCTGGAGTATTCAGATATATTTCAGATATAGGAAAATGTCATCATCAAAAGAAATGATGACATCTAGGATTTTGTCCTGATGCTGATAGGAAAATTGTGTAAGAAGGAGATATTCAAGAAACCTAGTGGTATATGCAAAACAGAATGTAATATTTCAGTATTTGTTAGTCTACTATACAGGAGCACGTGTGAGGAATGTTCTTACTAAGGGAGTCAGGTTGTTAGAGCTGAGAACTACAGGGTCAGTAAGGTACTAGAGGAGAGGAAAAAAGGAAGGAAAGAAGGGAGGGAGGGAGAGAATCTCCAGATTAAGGAAAATAAGGAATCAGGTGATATGTAGATGTGTATTTGACAACCAGAGCAAGTCTGGTGATAGTTACACAAATAACCTAGTTCTGATTTATGTGTTTAATGTTTTCTGCAACCTCAGTGCAGATAGGTTACTAAATCATTTTTCATGTAGAAAGTAGTGAAATTTGGAAATTGGAAGATTTATAAAAGATAAAATATCTGGCTAGGAGTAGAAACTAAAATAAGAAGCTAGATATTTTGGATTTCGTTTTCATAAGGAAATGTTCTTTCATTAAAATAAACACCAACATTGAATGAGGCAGAAAGATGCTACAATAGTGTACCCCATTGCCCTTTAAGGAGAGAAAGACCACCATCCAATAACACTAGCAGAAATAGCCCTGAAGTATTATTGAAAATAAATTAGGGAGGAATGGGAATGAAGCCAATTAGGCTGTAACCCAGATAAGAGATGATGGGGGTTGGCTCACAGCACTGCAATGCAAATAAAGTAGTGAGAATAAAAAGTAACAGAATCCAGAGCAGCAGAATAGACTTTGAAAGGGATGTAGGCTTAGGAAAATGAATGTATTCATGGAGTGACTGCTATCTCCTTTTTCCTGGAAATATGTTGTAACTGCTACCTTACACTGAGTGATCAAACGTGTTTCCTAATACAATAAAGAAGGATGATCAATGAATCATCAATGATCAGCTTTTCTCTCCAATATCAATTTCTCTTCCCTAAGATAATTATTCCTGGAATATTTATTTTCTCAGCTAACAGTACATTGCAAAATAGAGGCCCCAGTGCTTGTTTCAAAGGACTTTATTTTGCCAGTAGACCAATGACAATAGTGGCACTCTGTGTTCTGTAAAAATACACACCATGCACTTCCAGTAACACTAGTGGGGAGGCTCAAATTCCACTCTGGCAGTAGGGACATGACTGGGGTGTCAGACAGTGACACTGAGTTGCTGCTTGTGCCAGGCCTGCAGTTGCACTTCATATTATTACTTTTAATCCTCCCAGAAAAGCTGAGGAGGTACTGAGCACCATTGTTCTAAAGGCCAGAGGTAATGGTGCAGTACCTTAAGTCAGGTTCTCAAGGTCACCTCGTGAAGGAAGAGAGTTCAATGCAACTCCATTATGGTCAACAGCAGAAAGGAGCGGCGGAGGGGCTCTCCAGCAGATTGCTGCACTGACCGTCTGTGGAAGTTGGTGATATCTTCTGTGGATCAAGTTTGCAAAGATTAAAAAGGTCCTATTATTTCATCGACAACAGTAATCAAGTTGCAGTGTGCACTACTGACCCAGCCACCGTGAGCTGCAGATGAAGCCAATGGAAAAAGAGATTGTAAAGACAGATGGAGCCCTTGGATCCAGGCACAATTATTGCCTTATGTTCTTTTATATGATCCCCGTAAAAGTAGGTCAGCTTAGCTGTCTTACGCAGATGAAAATGTAATAAATGTTTACACAATTCATCACTTAAAGAATCTAAATTTAATTTCCTACTTGGACTTCTGTCTGTAATAAAAATATGGAAGAAACAGCATGTATTATTTACCACTTAAAGAATAAGTTATAACAGAGGATCTTTGAGACAGGAAAAATAGATGTTTCTATAGCAATTTACCAGTAGGAGTAAGTTATAAAGTAGGATTTTGAGAAAGGAAAATACATATTTCTATAGTTTGTTGTTCAAATCACTGCAGCTGTCACTGTCATCAATATTGATTGATTTGGCCATGTGATTGATCTTGACTATTTACCAATCAGCTTCATTTGAAAAGGTCATCACAACCACCCAGTTTGTCATCCTGTGGCCTTATTCTCACATCTCATGGAAATGTCATTTAACTGACCTTTAAAGGGGCAGCAAGTTTTGGAAACTGAATATAATTTAAATTTTTTTTTCAGGGGTGAGAATATTAGAATCAGACCTCTGTGAAGTCTTTCATTATTTAAATGTCATTCACTGGCAACATGTCATGATGAATCCTGAGGGGTTCCCTGCCTTTCAGAGATACTTATCTGTCTCCCACTTACTGAAATCTCAATGTTTAAGTTTTCTTCTTTTCCTGTACTGTGATTTAACCTTTTCCCTATAAACATAATCCTTGAATGTTGATGTATTTATATAGGAATGTAAGTTACTGTATTATAAGTTCCTCCTTCCCAAGAGCGATAGGGGTGAGCAGTTCGATAAGCAGTAGAAAGATCATTTAGAATTCCAACAAATAGATTAAGAGTAGAGGTATAACATTGATGGATATTTTTTAAAAAAATATTATTAAAGGCAAACTTTATCCATCTTATGATTTTTCAAGAGTCACTGCATTTTTTTATCGAGAGAATGCAAATAGTTCTAAGTATTCCCTTCTTAAATTTTATTTTAACAAAGTTAATATGCTAGTTCAGAAGAACTGACAGATAACTGCGTGGACAGAGTTATGATTATATGGGTGCTTCTGAAGAAAATACGTTTTCCTTTTGCTTGGACATATTTTTGTGGCAAATACACATATTCATGGTCACATCTATGTGAATGTTGTAAGCATTAGCAGCGGTTCCCTTGAAAAGTAAACTTTGGCTATGCAATCAACATGAAAGAGAAGAAAATAAGAATTGTTGTTGGAATTAGGAACTCACTGCGGCTGAAGTCAAAGTCAGGATCATCCTGCTCTGGACAAGAAACGCAAAACCAAATCAACAGAACTAAAATGGGGGTGAGGCTCAGAAGAAAATGTACTCTTTCTGTTCGAGTCTCTTTGATTTCTGCTTTCTACAGTGTTTCTTCACCTGCCATATTATAATTTTTGTTAGAATATAGTGTGTACATAAAACAGGCTTCTTTGCTTGTCAAAAGCCTTGAGGATCTGATTTGCTCCCTCTTCTTGCTTGACCAGAGTGTTTAGGTGAAACCAGGATGTAAAAGTGAAATCCTGTCCAAGGGTGTCAGCCACGGCACTGGGGTCCTTCTTCGATTTTAAACAAAAGCAAAATCAGAAACTTCAAACTGTCACTTATTCTAGTAAATTCAAAATTTCCTGTATTTAAATATTATTGATATTTCAGATACAAGTGTCAGAAAGAAATAAGATGATTTCATTTCTGACAGATTAGCTGACACTAGTTTCTGAGTCTTCCTAGTTTCTGAATTAAAGAAAAGTTTGATCCTGATTCATATTAAGTGTTGTCTTTTTAATTGTTACTTATTTACCTTTTTTTTTTTTGGTACTGTGGATTGAGCCCAGGAGTACTTTACCACTGAGTTACTCCTTAGCCCTTTTTATTTTTTATTTTGAGACAGGATCTTGCTAGGTCACTGAGTTTGGCCTTTTGATCCTTTTTGATTAGAAGTATGTACCACTATGCTCAGTTTTTTCATCAGTTTTTACACAAATATGTACCAGTAACAAGAGATTGAAAATGTGAATAAATCAAAGGTAATTTATTTAAAATATGTAATGCAATTTTTACTAGTACAGGAATGCTCTAACCATATCTGCCATCAGACTTGGTATTGTTATATCACTAGCTTTTTACCTATCTTAAGTATTTCCAAGTATGGTAGTCACCTTAACATGTAAGATCTAAGGATATTTTTCTTGTCACCCTGTTCTAGTACTAGATATGTTTTCCTTCAAAAAAAAGTAAACTCTTTTCTTCAAAACCTCTCACTAATTTTTTTGTTCTTTTCCATTCAGGAAAACTTAGGATATTTCCTTATAATTAACACATGTGTTAATATTTGAAAATAACTCATTTGAATGTTACCTGGCTTTTCAAAAATATTTATTTAAATTCAATTTCACTCAGAAATTTAAAGGTTTTGTTTTGTTTTGCCTTCTGGGAATTATGCCAATTATTGGAGCACTGATTTCATCATGAAATAATTTGTCTTTTTTTTTTTTTTGCTTTCCTTCTAGAAGTTTCCAGAATGTTACATTTATCTTTGATGCATTAAACTTCCTCAACTCGTAGAGCAATATGTCTACATGCAGAGTGCTTTGCTCTTTTATTTTTCATTCTTCTCTGCCTCGGAGAAATGTTTTCATTTTCCAGTTGTCTCCGTCTCTCCATCTCTCCCAAATACTTTTCTATTATTTGCTTATCTTCCTCATCTATTTTCTCTATTAGCTCCTTTTGAAATTCCTTTTAAAATTCTTTCAGCCCATGGAGTTATTCCTCCACAGAGGCTTTTTCAGTCATTTATCATGATTTTAAGGATTGATGTCTAAGCATTTGTACTCAGCTTCTTATCTCTAGGGCCATTTTCCTGAATCTTAACATGCAGCTCATTTTAAGAATTCTCATTAGTGCAAGAATATGCGCTTTGGCTGTCGAAGGGGCTCCTGTCGGCTGGAATCCAGGATGAGTCAAGGGTACCTGTAACAGGACTCAGTTTCGTCATGTATGGGAATAGAGCTGATAATGCCACGTACCTCAGAGGATTTTGTGAAAAGTAAGTGGATTAGAGCTAGGCAGCTAACTAGCTAGCTAGACCGATGTTACATGTGGACTAGTTTTGGACATTGACATAGTAAGAGAGGCAAACTTTTACCTTTGCCATTTTAGGTTTTCAACAGAGCTTGAGAATTAAATTAACATAAACAGGTCAACAGGAGAATATGACAATTCATTTCATATAAGTTTTACATGGATGGGTGCCCTCCCAAATGAAGACCCAAAGAAGCAGTTGTATAATGAGCAGGTGGACACTAACACACTGAATCGGAGGAAAGGGAGGTTGGGTGAGGAAAGGGTGGTTGGGCGAGTACAGCTATCGTGGACAAGTGACAGGGATATCAGGAGACTGGTTTATGCTGATTTCTCACAAGTCACAGGGTCTTGACTCCCAGCCCAGGTGACAGGAATCTGACTTTCCCCCTGGTATACCAACCACATCTTCACGAGGGGATTTTATCTCTTACTTTTAGGAAGCAAAATGGGATTCAGAGAGACCTTCTTGTACCTGGTTTTTTTCCAGGTGCCTTCACCCCAAATGTTCCTGATGTCAAAGTGGCATGCTGTGAGATAAAATTTCTCCTGCCCTTCAATGTAGAAAAGCTGTAGTTACATGAACGTCTGTGTGGATATGGATTCTGTCATGGATATGAGTAGGTGGAGCCTCATGTGAGGTGTCAGCACAGGGCACTCATTCCCTCCTTTACTTGTTTGGCAGTGCTGGGAATTGAGCCCAGGTCCTTGCACGTGCTAGGCAGGTGCTGTCCCTCTAAGGTATACTCCCAGCCATCTGTCATTATATTTTACCTATGGAATAAAGAGAAACTTCTTGGTTCAATTTCACATGTCTATGAAATGGAGGATTGAATCCAGGACAATCCTACCACTAAGCTACAACCTCAGTCCTTTTTACTTTTTTTTTTTGTTGTTGCTGTTTGTTTGTTTGAGTTAGGCCTCCCTATGTTACTGAAGCTATCTGTCCTCAAACTTGTGATCGTCCTGTCTCAGCCTCCTGAGTTGCTGGGTTTGCAGGCATATGCCACTGCACCTGGCCCCTTGTGTTAATTTTAATCACACAGATATTGGTATTACTTTCTTATAATTTTGAGGTTTAAGCATTTTGCTTTAAAATGTGTCCAAATTTTCATTTGTAATTGCACTGCCTTCCTGCTTCACATTAAAGCACATTTATTCTAAACTTTGCAACTTTCTTTTCTTGGTGTCACTTTCTCTATTCTGGGACTTTCTGTGCCTCTAGAGAATGCTTTCCACAAATGTTCTGGGACACATTTTGTCCACAAATCCCAGCTCGTCCTTCTGCCATCCTTACTGTTGAGCCTTATGATAATCACTCAGGCGAGGGGTGACCGTTTTCTATGGTGGTTCCAAGGTGACCCCCAGTACTTGAAGCAAACCTGCTGCTTTGAACTCTGCCGTGCTTCTCCAGCTCCTGAATAACGACTTGAACTTGAACTTGAAGGATGAGCTTGAAGATGGTCCAGCCAGTTTCCAAGGCGGGGCAGAGGATGGCAGAGTCCCAGCCGGACCAGGGGCCACTCCCAGCCCATCACAGAGGGCCCAGCTCTGGGGTCAGTGCTTCCACCAATCACTGCTGCCTGAGTTGGGTATTTTTGTGACTAGACATTGTTTTGCTTATTTTGGGTATGGCTTTACTGACCTAAACATACCATAGCCCCATTCCCTTCTGCTCTCACTTTCTTTTGTTCCTCATTCTTTAGTCTATGGAGTTATTCCTGACAGAGGCTTTTCCTGTCATTTATTATGACTTTAAGTAGAAAGGATTGATGTCTAATTTGTACTCAGCTTCTTATCTCTAGGGCCATTTTAAAACAAAAATGAAGCTCATGAGGGTTATTTGCAGTTCTTTAGAGTGCCAGAGTCCTACTTCTATTCTCATTAACCTTTTGTTTTATTTAGTCTTACTTCCCACTTCTACCCCTAAAATACATTTTAAAGTTAGCAAATAGTGAAGAGGAATTAGAGAGATTTAAACATCTATAACTTCCTTCTATCTTCACAGAACATTTTCAAAATAACATATTATACAGTAAGGGAAAACATTATTTGAAATATAGCTAATTTTAGGATAACTAAACTGGTGGACTCTACCAATTGTTATAATTTTTTTAAGAGAGACAGAGGAGAGAGAGAGAGAGAGAGAGAATTTTTTAATATTTATTTCTTAGTTTTCGGCGGACACAACATCTTTGTTTGCATGTGGTGCTGAGGATCGAACCCAGGCTGCACGCATGCCAGGTGAGCGTGCTACCACTTGAGCCACATCCCCAGCCCCAAATAATTTTGGTTTTTAATAGATTAAATTATAACATATACTGTCTTACCCTTAAGTACAAAACAATGATTCACTTGGTTCAGCCAACTGGCCCAAGCCTCCAATGACTGCCTAAGCCCTAGGAGGGGCTGCCAATCATGACCTGCTGTTGCTTTAAAGGTTGTCTTTGGCTTTATGAGCATTTTTCCATTTCATTCTCAATTATAGCACAATGCTTTGCAAACAGCTGACTCTATAAATGTAAGGGCAAGACTAAGTGCTATATCAATTGAAGAAAGAAAAAAAAGAGAAAGAAAATAAAATTTTAAAGGGAAGCTTATCATAGAAAGATAACTAAACTAAGTGAGAGTCCTCTATATTAAAATGAAAAGAAAACTTGTGATTTTTATATTTTCTTCTTTTGCAGCATCAAAATATCTGATCTCTTTATTATCAAGTATATTGATTGTGAATACATGAAAGCTTCCTCCAAGATCTCATTAGAGAAGAGAGGAATACATACACACAAAAACTATCCTGGAAGTTATTGTCAAAAACTTCATTACATGTATCACCACTGGCCACTGAGGCGTGGAGGGCCATGATCCCAGTGTTCAATATGTCTATTATCTTGTGAGTTGGGAGTAAGTAAAAAAAAAAAAAATGCTTTTACAATATGTGTGTGGAATTTGCACGAGAACTAACTTTAGTTAAAAAGCTTAATAATAACTCTCCCTATTTACTCAGGGACATTGATATTCCTTTTAAAACAACAATGGTGTCCTTGTGCAGAGGAGGGTTATTAGTCATGGAGGTGGCCTTGGGTACCCAGCCAACTAGAGTCATTCTCACCTGGCACAATTAACTAAATGAATTAAAGGAAGGATATGGGAGATCAAGCCGGGAGTTATTTTTGGTGACTCTTTCTGGTTTAGTCTGCAGTGAATGTGCAAGCATTCTATAGCCCCCAGATATGCACATTGTGCAATTCAAAGTCTGAACTTGCCATATGTGTGCAATTCAGAATTAAAACTAAGTTTCTTACCAATGGCCTTGGATTTTACCTCCAGCATTTGCCAGAATTGAGTGTAAATGAAGGGAAAAGATTAGCATAGACTCTTTCATTCTAACTCCTCTCCAAATCCTGAAGTTAAAGTCTATGAATTGAAAACATTTACTGTTGCTAGAACTGGCTGTCACTTTGTAAGAGTGATAGAGAGAAAACTGCAGATAAGTCATACAATTTGAAGAAGATGTCATGAAGATCTAGTTTTGCTTGGCATCTAGATGTACATATATCATACATTTTCTCTAAAGTTAGAATGAAAGTAAAAAAGCTGCTTTATTCACAAAGCAGCTCGATTTCAGCCAGGCAGGGTAGAATTGAGCCATAAGGTCTCATCGATCATGCAGAATTTTGTTTCCTTTTACAATTTAACTATATAAATGCCACATTCAGTTTCATATGGGGAAATAAGTCTGAGGTTCTGACTGGCCAACAGGAGTAAGTCAAGAGGAAATCTGGAGGAACAGCAAGTCTCTCCTCCATGTACCTCTCTTGTTTCAGCGTATCTTATCTTTTCAGAAAAACGCATTTGTAACAGTGCATTCTGTCATACTTGGTAGTGGGTCCCTTTGACACCATCATATATGCATGGAATAAAATTGGTCTGCTCAGTCCCCCGGGCTTCCTCGATCATCCCCTGCCCCCCCCCCCCGCTCTCTTTCTCTTCTCTCCTGGTCTTCCTCCTATTTATCTATTTTTAACTGGTGCTTTATAGGCGTACACCAAGGTGAAACTCACTGTCATATGTTCACATTTCATACAGCATAATCTGGTCAAATTTATTCCACAGTTTCTCCCTTTACTCGTCCCTCCTCCCACTCCCTCGACCCTCTTCCTCCACTGTACTGATCTTCCTTCCATTCTCATGAGGTTCCCCTCATCTCCCACTTTTCCTTTGTCTAAATTCTGCATATGACAGGAAACATTCAACCCTTAAATTCCCGAGTCTGAATGATTTCACTTAGCGTGTTCTCCAGCTCCATCCACTGACCAGCCAGTGCTATACATATGTTCTTCTTTATGGCTGAGTAAGACTCCATTGTGCAAATATACCACCTTCTCTTTATCCATTCATCTATTGACCAACACTTAGACTGGTTCCATAATTTGATCACTGTCAATCACACTGCTGTAAACATTGATGTGCTTGCAGCACCACAGTGTGCTGATTTTAGTTCTTTTGGATCATTACCAAGAGTGGCACAGCTGGGTCATATGGTGGTTCCATTCCAAGTGTTTTGAGAACTCTCTATACTGCTTTCCAGAGGGATTATATTAATGTGCTTTCCCATCAACATACTTGCCAGCATTTATTACTCTTTGTATTCCTGATGATCATCATTTAAACTGGAGTGAGATGAAATCTCAAGATGAATCTCAAGTTGGTTCTTTGAATTGATAAAAAAGAATGAAAAAACCCTTAGCCAAGCTAACCAAAAGAAAGACAGACAAGACCCAAAATAACAGAATTAGAGATGAAAAAGGAGGTTATCAGCACAGATATCTCTGAAATACAGGGGGTCATTAGAAACTATTTTGAAAATTCATACTCCAATAAACTAGAAAACCAGGAGACATTGAAAAATTTCTGGACACATATAATGTATGAAATTGAACCATAAGGTGACATGAAACCTAAATAGCAATGTAAAGCAATGAGATTGACACCCTAATTAAAGTCTTTCAGCAAAGAAAAGGCAGGTCCAGATGGATTCTCAGCCATGTTCTATCAGACCAGACCGTTAATGAAGAACTAACATGGGTCCTGAAATTATTTCATGAAATAGAAAAGGAAGCAACACTTGACAAGTTCATTCAGTGAAGCCATTATCACCTAGACACCAAAACCAGACAAAGACACATCAAGGAAAGAGACTACAGACCAATTCCCTAAAGAACACAGATTGAAAGATCATTAATAAAATATTAGCAAACTACATTTAAAACACATTAAAAACACAATGCCCCCAAATCAAGCATGTTTCATACCTTGCTTAATCAAGATTGGTTCAACATATGAATATTGATAAATGTTATTTACCACTTAAATAGAATTAAGGTCAAGAATCACATGATACTTTCAGTAGAAGCAGTAGAAAAAAGCCTTTAGCACATTTTATCTTAATCACCATCCTGTTTAGTATTTTTTAGAGCTGTTTATTTTTCTCCCTTTATCCTATTACATCTCTATCAGTGTCAAAAGACAACATTACAACAAATTTAATTAGATCTAATTGTTTTTTATTCATGGTTCATGATTTGGCACTCTGCATCCTCCAAAACAGAATGAGAGCTTGCACTGCGCACTGGAGGAACAGTTGGCATTTTAAGACGGCAACAAGGAAACAGCATAATAGGATGGAAAAAAATGCCTGGTTACCATCAGGGTAACTTGTCTGCAGTGGTTCAGGCAGAGGGTACTTCCTTACTAATCTGACTCAGAGGCCTGGAAACTCCTGTGCTCAGGAGAAACTGGTCAGATTTGTTATCTGCCTGCTTCCTGAAAGTCTCAGTCAGCTTCCCCAGTATTTACCCTGACTGATAACATTCTGGCTTACGGGGGCCTGGTGGAGAAGCTCAGCCCAAACCAATGGTCTCCCACAATTTTGATTAACATCAGAAAAGTAAAACTCATATCACATAGATTCCTCAGTTTGTAGCTACATTAAAAGACTGAACAGAATATTTGGAAACACTCGGGTAAATTAATGTCAAGTCTAACACAGAGATTAGCATTGAGATCCAAACAACTCTGGAATCACCAGGACCTGACTCTGAATTTTGATTCTACAGCTTTATGAGATGTATGAACTTGGGTAGATGCTTACCTTCCCCAGACCTCTGTTTCATCTTGTCACTATTAAAAACAGCATTTCTTAACTATGTCATTACTATGGGTGTACCACATACAACGAAAGTATTTAGAACAAGACAAAATAACAATTAATGGCTCTTAGCAATTTTTACAATTTCAATGATCTATTATGTGATACCTTTTATAGAACAAGTTGTAGGTATTCACATAAATACACAGATATGCACATACACATCATTAAGATATTCAAGAACCTCTCCATCAATGTAACACTTTTGATTTAATTTGTAATTGGTGGTTGTAAATATCAAGACCTTCCATAGTTGAGAAGTGGAACATACCAGCCAACACAGAATTTTCACAGCAGATGGCCAGTGGGCCTGGGACAGTGCTCTCCCCCTCATGGAGCCAGGATTCTGTTTCTTCTGATCTATTGCCTGACTGAGAATCCAAAATCCAAAATTTCAGTTTGAATTTCAATTCAAAACTTTATGTCTATCCAGTGTTTTTCTCTTCCTGTCTGTTTGATCTTCAGACCGTAGCTTAGGCTACTCCCTGAATATGCCAAAGTCCCTTGTCTACATGAAAATGCTAATTGGAACTTGTTGTCCTAGTATGAGCCCCATCTGTTTCCTCTGGCTGGTAAATCTGGTTTGCAGATTTGAGGTCTGCTTGCCCATCTTGTTGCAGCCCATGATTTAACATGCATTTACATCAGTATGTGCACATATTCCACACGTATGTATGTGTGAAAGTAACCAGAGATTAAACTAGAAGTTTCTCAAATGGCACAGTGTGATTATCCACTCCACTGTGTTTTCCTAATAACTTAAAAAGTAAGAATATATTTCATTCATGAAGGATAAATAATTCGGGTATATTAAAGACTATATCATAACTAGTCTGGCACATTGGCAAACTATTACTATTTATGAATGGAATAATCTGCTATTTTGAATTTTCTTTTGTCTGCTGAAACTTACCTTCATTACTACTATAAATTTAATACACAACCTGTCATAGAGGGCCATAATTCAGTTTGAACAAAGGACCATACATTGGAGCTCAAGATTATATCATGAAATTTTAGGTTTTAAGTAGGGAAGAGATGGTTTGCAGATTATATTTCAGAGTCCATGGGTCCATTTTGTTAAGACCAGTCATATAATGTGCTAAACCATTGTCTCAGACTTAGTCCCTCTTAATCCTAGTTTACAAATATCTATCTCTTATGTGCATACTTATGGAGTGCAACTGATGTATTTTTTTCTCTGTAACTTTGATGAAGGAAGGTAAGTAGAATATTTTTACAGAGAACATAAAATCTACTTTTATAGGCTTATTTTGTTGGCATATTAGAGTTGGTCTGTGCCAAGACAATTACTGCTTTGTTTTTAAATTTTTATTGTTTGGATCCTGCAAATATGGCATAAATAAATGCCTACAAAGTAAACTGAGCTTTAATTGTAAAGAAACTGTAATTATAACCTGTCTGAGTTTATACAGGGTGCTGTAACAAAATACCATACAATAGGTAGCTTATAAAAAACAACACTTGATTTCTGTCAAGTTTGGAGGCTGGGGAACCCTGTAGATTCCATGTATTAAGGGACCATGTGCAACCTGCTCTCAGAAATCTCCTCCATGGGACACTAATATCATTCCTGAAGGTCCCCCCTCATGACAATCACTGCCAAAAGACTCCGCCTCCATCACCTGGGGATCAGAATTCCAACACATGAATCAATGATCTTCTACTAAAATACTTATTTTATGAAAAAAAATCATCAGTTAAAGTAGTAATCAATAATTCAGTAAGTATTCAAAACAGGCTAAAATTAAATAATCCAAATATATTCAAGGAGATTGAATGAATTTCCTCGGCTCATCCAGGTCCTTAGCTGAACCTTCACAGAGCGGTGCCATGAGCATTCCACACAGTGTGCCCAGATGCTCAAGGATAAGAAGAGAAGCAAACCAGCCATGGCACAGGCCGCACGCATCTGTCACTGTGCACCATTCCAACTGGAGTTCGTTTCTGGAAGGTTTCCCTTTTGCTGTCCCTTACTTCCTGCGAGAAGTTCACCCCACTTGTTGGCACTTACTCTGGGGCTTGGATTTCTCTCCAAACAATGCTTGCTTCCTTCACTCTGGGTTTTGTTTAGGTCTGACTCACAGCCTGCACACACTGACAGCCTCCCTCGGCATGGAGCAGTAAGCAGATGGAATCCATTTCCCAGACATTTACTGACCTGGAATTCAAAGAACAGACACCTCCTCAAATCCACTCCTGAAAATATGCCTCCCGAGCCCTCACCACCTTCCCCGTGTTCTCAGAGTCAGCCGCTTGGGCTGACATCTCTGGGATCAGCCCCAATAAAGAGACCTGTGCAGGGGCTGGGAACCTGGCCAACAGATGGGGCCTGCTTCCATCTTAGATGGGAACAACTTAGAGAGCTCTCCCTCTCCATTCTTCTGAGGGCCTCTTTTTTTTTTTTTTTTCTGTTTTCAAATCAACTGTATCTTCTCTTTTGCAGCTTTGTTAGGGCAGAGTCATAGTATTCATAGACACAGGAAGGAACATATAAACTTTAAAGGGAATGCAGTACTCTGCTAAAAATCCCACTTAAGTGTCTTGGAAAAGCAGATGAACACACCCAGGAAACACAAGCACAAGTGAAGAATTAAACGTGGTTGGCACTGGACTTGTTGGATACTCATTCACCTTCGTAATGGCCAAGAGACTACTCTCTTATTACATGAAGTTAACTTGAGACAGTTTAAAACCATTTTACTTACCAAAAGTCATTCATATACAAATGTAATCATTGAGTGTAATTTGACTTCTGTTGCTTTATCATGTGTATCTGGAATATCAGCATTATATGGATTTTATCTAGTGTCACACAGTCTCCTTCATTGTGAAGACAATCGTCTTAACATTTGCTCACACATACACTTAATAAAAGGATTACTCACCATTTCCATGCAACCAACTGGTAAAGTACTTGCTCCTTCCGGTTTACTAGGAGCTTGTAGTTTCTAAGTATAGAGAAATTTTATGTCTGCTTTCAACCATGGCTTTATTATTTGCTGAATCTAAAACTTTTTGGAAAGTTTTTTTTTTTTTTTTTAAAGAATGCAAAGAATAATGTTTGAGATTGCACAAAAATTCAAAGATTTGGTTCTTTTCCAACCCAGGTAGCTTCAATCATTTTTTAAAATATAATCTAAAACAGATGATTACATTAGGACATATGAAAAATGATGTATAGTTTAGTGACAAAGAGATAAAAAGATTAAGCAAATCATTATGATTTAATACATGAAAATTGTATCCTTTATCATTAAAATATGAGAAACTGTTGCAACACATTATTCAAAATAAATAATCACTGGAGTATGTATTAAAAACAAATAAATAATCCATCTTCAGTCTTTAATCTGGCAGTTAAGGAGACACCCACCAATGGAGAAATTCTTTAAGAAGCCCAAGTTTTTGAAATGCTAGAAATAGGAAAAGCAACTTCAAGACAGTTCAGCAATGTCAGTTATGAAAGCCAGTCCTCTGAATAATATGTGCCCGTGGACGAAGCCCTGTTGCTCACTGAGAAGAGCAATGTCTTCAGCCAGACCCAACACATGTCCAGTAAACGGGCACCTGAACTTTGTGGTCCTTATGAGTTTAAGTGACAGTGAATCATGGTGCTTCACTGTATTTAGGCTTAACAACTTTTTTGAGAATATGGCCATAAGTAAAAAAAATTGTTATTTTATAATAGATATTCAACATTTTTAATACCTTTCAATGCACACAATGTTCCTAATATCAAAGAGAGCATAAATGATAAAAAATGAAGAAGTGAATTTTTAAAGTAACATATTATAGTGGTGAAGAGTAACATCAACAACCTATTATTTTTATTACCATTAAAATCATTGATACATTCATTCATTAATTAGTAATTGTATCCACATACAAAAACTCACAAAAATTCAATTTGGTTCTAAAATGTAGTATTATATATTTTTTAAATATAAAATGCATCAGAGGATAAAATTGGGGTCCTTTGTCATCTTTCCTGGATTGAGATAAGTTAAGAAAATAAAGCTGCATAAACCTGTTTAGACAATAAAGATGGGAATACTATATTAGAAATCACATTTTCAATGTATGGAATAAAAATTAATAATGTGGGCATGTATATATAGTTTCTCAGGTATCATTTCTTATGATGTTCTTATTTATAAATATCTACTGAGTATGCTTATGGTAATGTGATCTATACTGTTTTAAAAATGCACTTGCTTTTCTAAATTATATTTACTGAAAATGTTCAGAAGAAGACTGCTATTCTTAAGCCTAAATTCATTTTATGTTGTAATAGATGCTCTGTCACTCTAGGCTAGCAAGCATTTGAGATGCATGCTCTTCCTTCATCCCACCCATCTAGATGTTATTGATAAATACATGCCTTCAAGGAGGTCATTAAAACCAGAAGTTATGATTATATGTTACAAAGAAAATTTTAAAATGAAAAATATTATTCTGAAGGAGAAAATCTGGAGATTGAAGAGTGTAAAACAAGAATTGTTTAACATTTTCCATGTTGGTTTGCTTTATTTTTAATTTACAATACTTTTATTAAAAACACATAAAAGAGTAAGATGCTATTGCTATGACAGACAATTTTACATCAGAATAAAAATTCATACAGGTAGTTTAGTTCTTTTCTTTCAATACATTTCTATATTCTTGCACAGAAGTAATAATTTTTTAGTAAAAAAAATCATAACTATCCCTTCTGAATAAGGAGAATAGAATCATTTGATTATAAAATAAAGAAAAAACATTGAATTTATACCATGCAGTTAATGTATAAAACAAAATTGAACATTTTTAAAAAGATCAATATAAATGAGTTGCTAGAAACAATGTATTATTAAGTGTGGTCAAGAAAAATATGCATTTAACATTCAGAAGAATGGTCTGTTCAGTCGCTTCAATGTTTCAAGTATTTCACCTTAGGTCAACTGAATAGAAGACAATGTATTATTGTTGTGGTTTAGAAAGTAAAACAAGAAAGATGCTAAGTTTTAAAGGTCAGTTCAAACAAGACACAAAGATATATGTACACATAGCCATGTACACATTTCTTACTCTATCTTCAATGTAACTCAATTCCTTCTTCTAAAGATAAAAGAGACTTTCTTATACTTACCAAAATCTACTAAGGCTTCTTGTGCTACAATTTGTGTCCTAAACTGCTCTTTAACATCTGTGTTCCTCACTCTTGGATGCTTTGTGTTTAGTGCCCAGAAGACAATAACTGCATGAGCTCTGGCAAAGCACGGGCAGGGCAAGGTTATTGTCTTTATTGTTCACTAAGCTACAACTGTACAGCTGCATCAAACAGCTTATTCCTATTAAGTTTACTGCACACCAAAATCCCTGTCTTATCAGCATCTAGTAATACAGCAACTATTTCCTCCTACCTTAAGAAGACTGCTATTCTTAACCCTACATTCAGTTTTATGTTGTGATAGATGCTCCGTCACTCTAGGCTAGCAAGCATTTGAGATGCATGCTCTTCCTTCATCCCACCTAGAAACCAGAAGCTCTGCTTTTGATGCACTGTAACTTTATATGTCTTCCCACATAAAGAAATGGATCCCACTGCTCAACATTTCTTTTTTTTTTTTTTTTTGGAATTAACAGAATGAGTCTTTGATAGTCTTGACACATGAACATCAACATCACTATTGTGTAGAATGTACTTTCTTAATAGTTTTGAAGATCTGCTCAGTCTTTTCTTTTCTCTTTGAAGTCTCTGCAACATTTTATGAAACCCTAGTAATTCAGGAGTCATTCTTGACAAACCACAATCTCACAACTTCCTCCCCTTTTTTGACTGGCAAACACACCAACACACAAGAAGATCATATTCTTAAAAGAAAACAAACTTATACAGGTAGTTTAGTTCTTTTCTTTTTGTACATTGTCAAGTAATACTTGCCTTCAGTCCTTTTTAACTTCAAATGAAAAATACTCCTCTTGGGTTAGTAGAAAAACTACAATTTTTTTCCATGAAACTATAAATCTGCTGCTGGAAAACAAATTATCTGGGTTTCATAACAAAATTGTCTTTGCTCTTTCACCTTCTCCTTAACAGCAGCCATTCACAGAAAAACTCCCAGAAACAAAGTTCTGTATCATTTTATAATTACCCGTCCTTGAATCTCTCCCCCATGCTTACTTTTATGTAGTATTAATAGGAAGAGAATGAAGAACACCATGTCAGCATCTGTACTCTGAATTTGACCACAGTGAGTGATTTTCCATTTTTCATTTGAAGATGATAAATTGTTTCACCTCTCTGTTATTTTCTTCTGGTTATTTTCTAAAATTAAATAAAACCAGTCCTTTATACCTATGAATTCATAAACCTGCACATCTTGCATGTTTGCCATTGACACAACTGCTTTCCAAAGTAAGTAAAATCTTTGGCAATCGGATCTTCTATCGACAATGTCATAGAAATAATCTTTTATCGGAGAACACTGTCCACTCTGGTATCATCTTCATTCCTTTGACACCATTTCCAGTGATCTGTGAGAGTCCTGAGAGATCCACTCCAACCCGGTGTCATTCGCTTTCAGGATGCATCACATCCACCAGTTCACAACAGCCTTTGACTTGGACAATTATGGGATATGAAGTGAAATAGGCCTGTAAGGACAGGTGTTCATCATCTCTCCCACCCAATACACAGCTGGACAGCTTTTGCTTCCCAAGTATATCAGCACTCATCCAGACCTCCTAGAGCGCCTGAGCTAGCGCACTCAGCCTCACCATCATCTTGGCATCTTCCTCCCAGATTAGAACATAGACTCCACAGGGTGGGTCTGGCCCTCATTTCCCATCCCCTTGATTGTGTCCTTCACCGACACCCAGCAGTCTAGTGCATTATCAAACACCACCACTGTTGATTCTCCAAGAGCAGGAAGCAGCGGCAGCAGCAGCAACCACAGGTAGCTAAGGCAAACCTGTTTATCAGACTTACTGAAGTCAGGGAAAGTAGCTCTTTGCAAAATATTCATAATGCCTCAAAATGGGAAACTAGGGAAGAGCACATATGGGGGTTTTGGGCTCTGTCTAGAAAATTTTGAGGCTAGATCTTATTCAGTGAGAAATCCACTGGAATCTAGCAGTTTATAAAACTCTGTCTTGGGGTTGGTGCTGGAAGTCCCAGTGAGGTAAAGATCTTAGAGTGAGCCCAGGACAGCAAACTTGAGTCTTGAAAATAAACTGTTTTTTTGGTTCGTCATCTTGCCTTGCAGGAATAGGTATTTTTGAAGCAAAGAGCTAAATTAGTCAGTCATTCACAGATGGCACTGTTTAACTGAGGGACCGAAAAGTCTGCACACTGCCAAGATTGTTAAGAGAAGAGATTTGCTTTAGTCCTCACCAGGCACTCCTAAAGCCATTTTGATATCTATTCATGTTTCTTGATGTTCTTTTCTATAGATAAAATCTAGACTCATTGTGGTGCTCACAGTTTAATATTCAGTAAACAGTTTTACCTGGAATGTCATGGAACCAATCACATAACTGAAAGCTATATAACCTTTATACTAGTTATATAGCTAATGATATAAGAATCTAATTTAAAATAATTATGCTAGTGTTTTGGTTTGGATGTGAGGTGTCTCCCAAAAGCTCACTTGTGAGACAATGCAAGAAGGTTCAGAGAAGTGATTGGGTTGCAAGAGTCTTAACCCAATCAGTGATTTAATCCCCTGATAGGGATTAACTGAGTGGTAAACAAAGTGGCCGGGTATGGCTGGAGGAGGTGGGAATTGTGGTGTGGCTTGGGTTATATATTTGTATCTGGCAAATGGAGACCTCTCTGTCTGCTTCCTGATCATCATGTGAGCTGCTTCCCTCTGCCACACTCTTCTACCATGAGGTTCATCCTCACCTAGAGCCCTGTGGAATGGAGCCAGTCTTCTATGGACTAAGACTTCTGAACCCTCAAATAAACTTTTTCTCCTCTACAATTGTTCTGGTTGGGTCCTTTTAGTCATAACAGTGAAAAGGCTGTCTAAATGAGCTAGCAATATTTTGTACCTTTAATTCTTACCACTAGGTTTCTATCCAACTTGTAAAGTTCATTCATTAAATCAGTTGTAAAAGAGATCCTAGTTTGATGCCTGTGTATAACAATGAAATTACCTAGAGCACATTTGATTTGAGAGTGGTTGGAATTAAAAAACCACTTCCCTGAGTATTAGTAATCTTTGAGCTGAAACTTGAAATTAGTGAGCCCACAGCACAGGCAAATGCACTGTAGGGAAAAGGACAACATACATAGTTTAACAGACCAAAGAAACCCAAGTCCTTTGTTGCTATAGATAGAGAGCAAGAGAGAGTGTCAAGGTGATGCTGAAGAGCTGGGTAGTAGCCAGGCTGCCATGATGGGAGATGAGGTGTTCCTCAGGGCTCCTGCTAGTGTAGGAATATTCAGAGGTGAAATGACTGCATTGTGAGAGCTCTGACCTAATCGGTCCATCCTAGTTGATTGAACTGAGTGGTAACTGCAGGCAGGTGGGGCATGGCTGGAGGTGGGTCACTGGAGGTGTCCCTAGAGGAGTGGAACCTCTTGTGGACCCGTATCCCTTCACTCTCACCAGGAGTGGAGCAGTTTCTTCTGTTAGGCCCTTCCACCATGATGTGCTTGGTGCTCCACCTGCGGCCCAGAGATAGGGAGTCAACCATCTATGGACTGAGACCATTGAAACTGTGAGCCCCAAATACACTTTCCCTCGTCTAAGTTGTTACTTTAAGGTATTTTAGTCCCAGAAAAAGCTAAATAAAACACAGGCAATGAAAATTATTTTAATAGGTGAAAGTGATTTGGGGCCTTACTCTAAAAATAATGTGACGCCACTGATGAAGTTTTGATCTTGGAGAAATTCTGGCTGCTCAGTAGATGATGGATATTGCAGGTGCAACTGTCAATATAGGGAGACCACGTAGAAGCTAGTGTGCTAATAAGGATGATGGGAATGGGTTTGTGAAGTGACAGCAGAAAGGGAGGAAAGTGTAGAAATATGAGACTCTTGGAGAGATAAGTGAGGTAGGATCTTCCATCAGTATAAGGTGTGTGAGGACAGAAAGCATCAGGTTGTGCAGCTGTGCGGATGCTGGTGTCCCTCCCTGCGCACAAGGTCACCGGGTGAGCATGGGCTTTTGGATGATCATCACAGGTGTGGCCTTACACATTGTGTGTATGGAGAAATGTGAGGACATGAAAGTAGAATGACAAAAAATAATTCTGTGTGTGTGTGTGTGTGTGCGCGCGCGCACACACACACGCAGGGTGCAATAAATTCTGCTCAGTGGATATGTATTTGTCAGTAATGATTTTATACAAAAAACTATAAATATGGGTAAAGTCACCTGGGCTAAATAGACTGATTTAAAAGAGCCTTATGGAACTGCCAACATGGCTGCCCAGAGAAGCCTGAGCCAACGGAAGCACAGAAGTGAGCTGACACATGTGGAGATGGAAGGAGCCAGCTCTGCATCCAGGGCACAGGGACAGAAAACAAAACCAGGAGAAAGGCTGTCCCTACTGAGGCAAGGTGCTGAGAGTCAGGAATCGAGCACAGCAGGCAAGGACAGAGGTGCCACTGGACTTCAAAATGTGGAAGTCACTGGCAACTTAACTCTTTAATAATGCAACTTTAAACTGGAAAGTCACTGAAAAAGTAAAACAAAATACAGAATTTAAGTTACTTGTGATAAAGATACCATTATCTAGAAAACACAATAGAGGGTAGTGATAGAAACCACAGTTTTGTGATTAGAGACAGATAGCTGAAGTTTGACCATTTTGTGGCAATATTTATAGTGTTTGATGTTGGCCGTTAAATGAGGATCTCAAATTAATCATTTTAGTGCTCTATTAATATGTCATTAATATCTCTTCTATCTCTGAATTAAACATCACAAAATAAAAATAGTCTCAATTTTCTATGTTGGAATGACTTTAAAGTGTAAATATTTGGAACTTGGCTTTGGATAAAGACAGGAGGGAAACCCAGTGGACTGGATTCTGAAGCAAGTCTTCCTAAGAACAGATGACTTGAAATCTGAGATCAGGGTTTTAAGGGAGGAGAGAGTGGAATCTCCTATGGGTTCTGTATTCTTCCATAAATTGCCCTCTAAAGAAAAGCGTAATTGCCAGAATTCTAGATGAAGGTAACTGTCTGAGGATTGTTGGTCTTGCTATTCAGTCTCTTTTGTTTTTCCTGTTTGCCGCCTCTCCCTTTTCTTCTTATGACAGTGCCAACACTGAGTATGTAAGGGACCCCTCAGTTGCTATTTCTTTGCAGGTCCACCTATTCCAGGACATCGGTGCACTCTCGTGTGTTATTTTAAAGGTCTAATCACAAGGAAGGGAAATGGTACTTACTTCTTCAAGACATTGGAAACTATCTAAATCTAAACAATTTAAGAGTTTCCTTGATAAGCAGCTATTTTTCAAGACTATTGCTTAGTGTGAGAATTATGCTCTAGTTTATGATAAAGTAGCATGAGACTGATGATTAATAAGAAATCAAGCCTTTCTGGAACCCATGCTTTGCAATAGTAATTACAGCATGAAAAATGTAGTATAGATTGTGGGTTTCAATTATTTGGGAATCATTGGAAATGCACTGACTTTTAATCATTACAGATCACCATTTTTTTTATGGTAGAGAAGTAGATTATTTCCACATAAGGATGTATTTTGGGATGTGGATTAGCACAATTACATAACCATTATATAAACAAGATGTTCATTATTTTCTTAGGCCATACTGTATTATTAATTATTGAAGTTTGGAGCTTTGTTTTTTTATTTTGCTTTGTTTTATTTTCTGGGGGAGGACAGGGCTTTAACCTTGAAATCTGAAGGTTTATTTCTGTTAAAAAATACCAGATTCTTTATTCTTTTTGCCTTGCCATAAATAGTAATGTGCAACTTTGGTTTGCATTACTTAAAAGCATTCTGTAGAAAAGATTCACATTTAGAAGCCTTTTATACCACATAAGTTTTAGTTTTCTTCATTTGTGAACAAAATTTATCCCTTAAAAAACTGGATTCATTTATAAAGGAAAATATTATACATACTAAAAGCAACAGCAACATGCAAAAAACATAAAAGTTTTATGAGAACATTTTCTTATTTGGTACCAAGCAAAACGCTAGTAGTAAAATGAAAATCATAAGTCAGGAGCAGTAGAATTATACTGCTTCAGTGTCTCTTGCTGAATGAGCCTGGTCTTCTCTCAGAATGTGTCTCTCTACAGCACTGTGTGGACTCACACCTGACTGGGCTTCACTTTATGTCTCATTCGTCAGGTTGTCTACTCTGCACCTCTGATCTGCTGTTAATCTCACCTAGTAAATTTTCCATGGCACATACCAGGAGGTGGGCTCTGTGGTCTCATTGACTTGGCTGTGTACAGTCTTCCATTTCATTCTTCATGATGTTCAGATTTTCCTTTGAATATCTGAAAATGTTCATGATATTAATAACAGGAGTTTAAATACAATTATCTGCTGAAGAATGGGTATACAAAATGAGACAGGAGAAATTAGTTCTAGATATCTATGTCCAGCATGGAGGTTGTGGTTAATAAGAACAGATTGTATATATGAAAATTGCTGAAAGAGTGGATAAGAACTGTTTTCTCCTCGCAAAATGATAAATTCCCCCCAAATGATAGTATGTCAACTGATCGATATTAAAGTTTGACATCATCATTCCATAAGGTAATATATATTAAAGTTTCACGTTTTTCCAATAAATATATATGATCAGAAATAATAATTCAATAATTGTCAAAAAATGTTACTACTATCATGCTGTCACTTCTGGGTCTGTTTGTATTATCTAATTTTCCTTCTTATGTGCTTAACTTGCCATGTTTCTGCATGGCTGGGAGTTAGGCATTGCTATGTTTATGTTGTAAATTATTTAATTTTGTTTCCTCCTGTTGAAGTTTGGTTTGTCAAGAAGGTAGATAACTTTTAATGCTTGAGGATTTGTCTATAAATCTTTTTTGATGTATCTAAGATAGCGTTTTCTCTATGAGTAGCTTAAATTAACAGGAGGCATGGTATTTCTGGAGGCTGTGAATATTCCTCCTCAGAGTTTCTCTGTTCAGATGGGATGGAATTTCGCTATTTTCCTGGTATAGAAGTCTGGGTAATTTTTGACCTCGGAATTTCATGAGAATTTTTCTTTGCTTGGTTTTGCAAAATGTAACACTACTACGTGTGCAGATTAATATCAGCCAAAGTCTCAAAGGCACCTCATGCATGTTTCGGGAGATAGTCTTGCCAAACTCCTCTTTGCTCTTTGCCTTGCAAATCCGTGCCCCAGCTTTTCAAAATCTATGTGTTTCCAAAATCAGTGCAGACACTATGCTGTGCTTCTGATTCCCCTGTGACAGGTCACAGAATCGCTGGCAGGTAGCACCTGGGGAAGCTGCTCTGATACACCCACTGGGCCCTTTTCTCAGGAAACTTGCACCTGACTTCTGGGAGTCTTCATCTGTGAACATGGCATTCTTGTATATTTTGTCCCATTTTTATGGTTACGTTGTGAAGACTAGTTATATATTAGTCATACTTTCATGGCCAAAAATGGAAGTTCAAATGTGGGTGTGTGTGATTTATTTTTAATAAGAAAAATTAAACTCTCTGCTTAGAGGTGCTTTGCATGGGCTAGACAGTGAAGACCTCAGAAACGTATGACTCTCACTCAGATAGCCAAAAAATACAGAACCCCTAAGCCAACCAGAAACATTTTAGTTTAATTTTCCCCAAAATGCTGATGAGACCAATCACCAATCTTCAGAAATACAGGATCCCCTGTGCTGCAGGGCTTGCAGAAATCATCCACCTGCTGATTTCTCACAGTGTAGGAGTTTGAGCTCCACTGAGGCATATGCACAACTGTGACCTCAAAAGACATACTGGAATGCATGCAGAACACCTCCCATTCAATGACAGTTGGCACTTCCACATAACCCAGCATGTCTGCACTAGCTTTTAAGGATTTTTTTTTTTTTTCCTGGGGAAGCCTGTAAGCAAAAATGGTTAGGTATTTCTCACCAGTTTAAAAAAAAAAATCTTGCATGTTGAAAAAAAATGAATCTTAGAAGCTGAGAAACATGTTACCAAATCTTGAAAATGAAAAAGTAACAAGAAGAAGAAGAAGAAGAAGAAGAAGAAGAAGAAGAAGAGGAGGAGGAGGAGGAGGAGGAG
>NW_026000037.1:4441342-4587748 GCF_001458135.2 Marmota marmota marmota
GAGGAGGAGGAGGAGGGAAGGAGGGGGAGGGGAGAGGGAGGATAAAGCAGGAAACATCTGGACTTCTCTAAGAAGACTTTGACTACTTATTTTCCAGTATTTCTAAATGCCCGCTGAGCTGAGCAACTGGGAGCTGACCAAAGTTCTGTCAAAGAGCTCCCAGAGAAGATGAAGCTGAAATATATCCAAGATTTTCAGAAGAAACAGGATATTGAAGAAAAACTGTTTAACTCGGTGAAGATTTCTGTAATTTGATCCAGAAATCCAAGAAATCTGTTATCCCCAAGAACTGGGGAACTGAAATCCAAAAGAAGGTTCAGGAAATGATGGAGAAGTGAGGTCTCTTCCAGAAGTCATGACTTTTCCAAGAAGATGAAATTCCAAGACAGCCCCAAAGGCCACCTGTGAATAGATACCACAGATACCTGGGTTTGTATCTGGATAAGAAGATGCAAGAGGTGCCCTGAGGAAATATGTGGTAGAGATTCGTGAATGCTGGTTGTTAGTTCTGCAGATCCTAAAAGAACATTTTAAGAGCCAGTCTATAGAACTGCACAAACAGTACAGGGAAGACCTGGGCATTTGGCTCAAGTTCGTCACCTGTGGTGTATGGTGCATACGGCAGTCTTCATCCAATACACATGACAATATGAACATGAAAGGAAACTCAAACCCCAAGTTCAGATGCACAGATCTGAAGTCCTCAACAGCAAGGAGTCTGGAGAGGAGCAGGGGCTGCCAGGGCAGATTTGTTAAAGACCTAGGATACCCTCAAAGGTATCAGAAGAAGAGTGAAGGAAGATGGGGCAGAGGGTGCCCAGCAGAGAGGTGACAGTGAAGGTGGCCCGCCTTAGGGCAGCGCCTCTTGCTCATTTCCTCAGTGTTCTCTGACTGCACCTGAGCTTTGTTCTCACTGTAAAATGAGAGGAGAGAACTCTTGTCTCTGCCTCTTTTTATCCTTGCTCATAATTTTCCCTCTTCCCCCCTCTTCCTTCTCAATACAGGGGAGGACAGGCTGGGTAGATGGGGACCTTAAGCAGTTTGCTCTGTTTCAGGTCAAAACCTGGTAAGGAGGGGACCCTCCTTGGGTAATAAATACAAACATTAGCCCCACACACACACACCTCTGATACTACAAGCAGATGAACCCCATGCAACCAAGAGCCTTGGAGTAAATAATGATATTGGGTGGGGGGTGCACACTGGATCAGCCTGAACAAGCTTTAAGTAAGGAATTTTACTCTCATTTTTTTGCCTGCCAGTGGTGGTAGGTGACATTGATGAGTGTGTGACTCCTGCCTTCCTTGTGAAACTGTCCCCAAGGTCTCTTGCACTACAACAGAGTGGGGAGCATTTGTAGGAGATAGGATAGGTACCCTAAGAAAATTTTCAGATTCCTGGTGTCTCTCCCCCTACTTCCTGAATTGACCACCAACACCTGGGAGAGAGCAGAGCAGAGTATACAGCAATAATTCAATATATATAATTAAGTCTTAGCTCTCAACCAGACTTTTCTCATTAACTTGGAAAAGCAGAAATTAAAATCCTTTTAAAACTCATGTAATTTTATGTGAAAGAGCTCCTTGACAGAATCGATGCTTTATGATTTTAGGAACTGCTTCTCCAAGTGGTATCTGAATTTACTCTAGGCAGAAGCTCCAAATCTTTCTTACTGCTCCAGGTGAATGAATCTCACCTTCAGAATTTAATACAGATAAATAGATAAAGACATAGAAATATATGCACATAGATAAATACACTATCAGTTACACTGTCTGTCTGCCTTGAATTCATGTGTTATTTTCACATTGCTTTAATCCTTTTGGTTTACAGGTGTTTTGAATGTGTGCTTAAGACTAGTACCTTTTATGTTCCTTGTTATTTTCAGCTTGTCCTCATGAATATTAGAATCACAAAAGTAGAAAGTTTTATTTGAAAACCATGAATTTCTATGTTTATTTTTATCTTAAATATCTAGTAAATTATTACTTATGAGGTCTTTTAGATGATCAATCTTTTTCAGGAAATACTGGTAGTATTTACAACCTTTGAACCTCTAATTTCTTTCTCCATCTAAATCTGTTGGATATAATCCCCAGAACTCCAAAACAAGGTTAAATAATAGCAGTGATAAGTTTGGTCTTGCTTCTAACTTTCAAGCGAATTCTTACAGGACTTGTAACCATGAAAATTGTGCTGACATATACATTTGAAATAAATTATAGCATATTAAAAAGGAAAAATACTAAAATATTCCAACATATTTACCACCTCTGACATGCTTTATTGCTTTCTCCAGATTCATGATTCAATCTGGTATCATTTTTTTCACCCTGAATATTTAAAAAATATTGCTCAGAATATATATTCACTGCTGACAGATTATGTAAGGTCTGGTTTGAAAAAAATATTTCAAATAACCAATTTTATTAATAAACTATTTTTAAAAAAGTTTTAGGTCCTCAGCAAAACTGATAGGAAAATACAGAGAGCTCCCATAAATCTCTATTCCCACAAACAAACAACCTTTTCCGCTATCGATATCCCAACTATAGTGGTGCATTTCTTATAATTAATGAACCTACAATGGCACACTATTATAACCCAAAGTTTATGGTTTACATTAGGGTTTATGACTGGTTTTTCAGTTTTATAAAATATTTTTTACTGGATATAGAATTCAAAGTTGACAAACTTTCTATTTTTTATTTTTTGGTTTGTTAGTTTCGATTTTATTTTGTTTCTATAAATAATTTTAACTATGCTATTCCATTGACTTATGACTTTTTTGTTATTTTTGATAAAGGGTTAAAAAATTCATCTCAGTCAATTATGTGTGCTGTCATTTATAAGAACACACTTACTAAAAACAATAATTCAGTGATACTTGTTAAAGTATGTTAAGAGAAAACATCTACTCAGTAACATCACCATAGGGATAGAGATCATGGAAATGGGATTTTGTAGTGGGGAGAGAGGTTGGGAATTTCAAATAAACTATAAGCAAGGGAGAAGTTATGGCCAAGGAGCCTGGTGAGAGTCAGTGGATAGAAATAACTAAGAGAAAACACCAGCCATCAGGAGGATCCTGGCTGAGCCCAATAGTAGGGTCTTGTTGAAGAGAGGCCACGAAGATCAGCCATCACCTGGGGGAAGTGCAGGATGAGGAACCTGATCAGATATCCAGTGGTCAAATACTAAAGGTGAGAGATTCTTACTAAACAGAAGATAAAGGAGATGTTTCAATAGCCTAACCAAATTTTGATTAAGCAAAGAATCTTTGTCACACTCTAGTGACAATCTTTTTTTCTTTGTCTCCTTTAAAATATTTTCTCACTGAGACAAAATTTCATCAGTTTTACCATAAAGTAACGTGTGTGTGTGTGTGTGTGTGTGTGTTTGTGAGTGTATGTGTGTGTATGTGCTATCCATCTTGGGATGTGTTAAGCTTAGTGAATATGTGGATTTCTCATTTATACACTTTTAAACCATTTTTGTAGTTATTTCTATAAATATATATATTTATATATTTTCACAGTTCCTTCTCCTATAACTTCCCCTGCTTAAGAACTCATTGAGATTATCCCATGGTTGCTGAGAATATTTTTTTCCTTCAAGCAGGAATGTTTTTAAGTTTTATTTTGCATCATTTAAATTCCTTTGTCTTCCAATATACTGATTTTCTTCACTATTTTTTCAGTATAACTACTGACTTTTTTCATTGCACAAAATGTCACAAAAATTCTATCCCCATATTTCTTCTGACTTTATTTTACATTTTCAGTTTATTGTCTCATTTTGTTAATATTTTATTGATGATGAAATGACTGTTGAGTATTTTTTTACTGATTTTATTATTTCTGTCATCTTCATGTGTGTTTCTAATGATAAAGTTCACTTCTAATTATGCCCATTTACTGTTTTTATCATGTCTTAATAAATTTTAAGTGAATGCCACACATGGTCAATGCAATATTTGTGAGAATTTGAAATTTAATGGCATCCTCTAAACATTATCAACAGTTGTTTTAGGAGGCAGTTAAACTATTTGTAGATCAAGTCAGTCAAGACTTGTAAAGATGTTTTAGGGCAATTCAAGAATATCATCTGTTTTAGAGTTAGTTTATTTTTAATACTGTAATTTGTCTCTTCTGAAGTTGTTCCAGTAACATTTTTTTTCTCTGAAATATCAAAATAACAGGCTGATATTTATTATTATTCAGTTTAAAACTCTTGGGATTTCCTGTTGTAGTTTCATCATATGCATAGGTATACTGGCATTCAGCTAAAGGATTGAGAAACTCCTGCACTGTATTCTGTAGTTCTTTTTCTGCATGGATCTATGTTATCTCGTACTCTTCCCTATAAATTCCAGCGTCAGATTTTCAAAAGTCTTATCTATTTCTCCTCAACTTCAGAACACTGCTCTTTAATTGAATTTTATTCCTTTACCAAATTGTGAAAATTACACACAAAAAAAGAAATCATGTAACTTTATTTTTGTTGTTTCATGTTCCTTTACCTCAGTGTTACATAATTCTACATTACTCATTATCCAGTTTCTGAAAATATTTATACAAAAGGCATATTTTGTATAAATTACTCCATCATGGCAACCCATAGGTCACTTCTATGTCTACTTTACAAGGTTATTGCTGGGATGGATAAACCCTAAGGTGATTTCTAATAATATCTGCCTTTAGTGTTCAACCCTTTGCATATGATATTCTCTTGCATGTGAATATTCCAGCCAACAAGAATATGGCAAAAGTGATGATATTATCACATCTCTCCTCATAATACATTGTATGACTCTCACTCTCCCATGAAACTCCTTTGAGAAGCAAGGTACCATTTAGCCATTTTAGAAGCCAATATGAGTAAAGAACAATATGTGACCTTTAAGTTTTTAAAAGAAAACAACAACAAAACAGCTACAAACAATGAAAACATGAAGTGAGATGAAATGAATTCTTCTAGAAAATGAGATTGAGGAACCTAGGTGAGATTGAATGTGTTTTTCTCCCCAAGTGAGCCACCAGATGATAATGATAATGCAACAGAGCCAATATCCTGACGGCAGCCTGAGAAAAGATTACCCTGATCAGCAGACATAGCTGAATTAGAAATGGAATCCTGATCCATTGACACTGTGCAATATTGCATATTGCTTTAAGTACTGTTTGATTTAATTTGTTATATAACAACAAATAGCTAATAAAATATCCAAAATACTTCTTCTTTACAGTTAGGATAGTTAGGTTTGCTGAATTAAAGAACTGTATTTCAAGTTTGTGATCACTTAAGTCCACTTTTTGGATTTAAATTTTAATTTCACAGAATACTATTTGGGTAAATGAGAGATGTGATAGTTAAATCTGAATATCAAATTCCTGTTCTTTAGATTCCTCATATATCTGCCTTTAATACATTTATTTTAAATTTTCACTCTGGAAGTAGACTTAAAATCATTACAACATTTTCTTCACTTCATATATTTGTAAAATAAGACATATAATATGTTATATTTTGTAATATATTCTACTAATGCCTTTCCCAAATTAAAACTTACATTTTCTGACCTAAATGGTGTTTATTCCTTAGTAATGATTAAAAAAACATAAAACTCATGAATTTAACCGGATTAAATGGAAAATACACAGCCATATGCAATATTAGGATATAATTTAATCTATATATCACATATGTTGGAATTTTCAGATCAAATTTTAAAATAACTATAATTTATATGCTTACAACTCTAATGGAAAAAAATAGTTACTATGCAAAAAAAAAAATCTGGATGACTGAAGCAAAGAGATAGAAAATCCAAGAAAATATCTGAGAGAGAGAGAGAGAGACAGAGAGAGAAAGAAAGAAATCCTAGAGATACAAAATAGTTTAACAAATGAAGAATGCCTTCAATGTGCTCATTAGTGCACTCCACACAGTTGAGGAAATAACTTATGAAATGAGATATTACATAATAAGGGGATTAATTTTAAAAGAAGATATAAAAGTCCTTTCAGTTAATGCAATAAACAACAGATCATCAGATTATATGAGACAAAGCTGATAGAACTGCAAAAAGAATTAGAGAAATTCAATATAAACACTTGGAGACTATAACACTCCTCTGTTAGGAATGGCAGATCCCGCAGGCAGAAAATCAGTAAGGGCATAGTTGAACTCAAAAGCACCATTAATAAACAGCATATATTTTGTATCTGTAGAATAAGTATTCAGTGACAGCAGGACATACATTCTTTTCAAGCTCACATGTAAATTCACCATGACCCACTGCATTTTAGACCAAAAAGCACACATCAAAAAACCTTCAAGAGTGGAAATACATATTGCATGTAATCAGACCATAAGGGAATTAAACTGGAAGTTGAGAGCAGAAACATAGCTGGGAAACACCCAAACCCTGGGATTTTAAAAATCACTCTTACAAGTAACATATAACTCAAAGAAGAAATACAAGACAAGTAATATAAATGTAATATAATAAAAATACAACATATCACAATTAGGATGAAGCAAAAACATATCTAAAATAAAAAGGTATAGCATGGAATGCATATGTAAGAAAAGTAGAAAGGCATAAAAATCAACAATTTAAGTGTCCCCATTATGACAGTAGCAAAAACTCAGGCAAGGTAGAACATGCCTATAATTTTGGCATCTTGGGAGGTTGAGGCAGGAGGATCCCAAGTTTGAGGCCAGCCTCAGCAATTTAGCAAGACCCCATCTCAAAATATAAAATAAAGAAAAATGGCTGCAGATGTAGCTCAGTGGTGAACACCCCTGGGCTCATTTCCCATTATGAAAAATAAATACATGAATGACAGTAGAAAAAGAAGAGCAAGAGCAACTTTAATCCAAAGTACATAGAAGAAAATAAGTAGTAGGACTTATGGCAAAAACCAATGAAATTGAAATCTAGACATCAATAGGGAATATCAATGTAAAGAAAAACTGGTTCTATTAAAGGTCAATAACACACAAATTACTACTATCAAAAATTAAAGAGGGGACATCACTACAGATCCAACAGACATAAAAAGAATAATCAAGGAACATGAACAAATCTATGGCCTCAATTAAAAATGGCCCAATTCCTGAAAAAATACATTCTGCCAAAACTAACTGAGGAATAAATACACAATAATATACTCCTTCCTTACTAAATAAATTTAATTAATGATAATTTTAAAGGAAAGCAACAAGCCTCAATAGTTCCACTGGTCATTCTATCAAACATTTAAGGAAGAGAGTCACCAATTCTTTACAATCTGTATCAGAATCCAGAAACAAAGATCACTTCTGATTCATTCTACATGTTTAGCATTACCTTAGCACAAAGCCAGACAAGAGTAATACAAAACCAAACCAATATCTCTCATAAATATTATATAAAAATTCTTAACAAAATATTAGCAAATAGAAATCAAAAACAGAAAGACTTACATGCCGCTCCCAAGTAGGATTCATCCCAGATATTGCCATGCTGGTTCAACACTTGAAAACCAGGTAACGTGAACCGTCACAGCAGCAAACTGAAACAAAAACCACATTCTTGTATCAGTAGTTGAAGAAAAAGCATTTGATAAAATCCATTGATATTTCATGAAAAAAAAAAGTGTTCACAAACTAGGAACAGAAGGGAATGTCCTTTTTTGATTACAGAAATCTAAAAAAGAAGAAAAGGCCCCAGGCAACATTATACTTATGGTGGAAACCAGAAACTCTTGCACTGACTGGGGAACTGAGGAGGGGTGCATCTGAAATTCCATCTTTATAAAATTAATGATTTAAATTACTTTTTAAATAGGCATAAAAATAAAAAAGTTGACATACATAAAGAGTAAAAATCAAAGTAGATGTACTTCTGTTTCCTGACTGTTGGTGTCAAGCCAGTTTTACTGTGAAAGGATATATCATCCATGAATCCTTAATTATCCCACTGAGGTGAGGGTTTGTACATCCCTAATTCACCTTCTACACACACGCGTGTGCACACATACACAATCATGACCACCTTATGTGTGATACGCCTAGCAGCTGCCTCTGCCTCTTGTGCTTCTCTGATTGGCCCCTCCTGGTTTTATATAAACCTACTTCCTCTCTGAAACTGTGGTTGCCATATGCCTATTTATTTTGACTTGACCCTCTGCCACTCAATTGCAACTTGGTTTCAATCCCTGGCACTTAACATTGTCCTTTTTATCCCATCTTTGTTTCCTGTCTCTTTCTTCCCACTTGATTTGGAAATTTTGCTGATGACCTCAAGCTGTGCACTTGGATCTCACACCCTGTCTGCTCCTTTCCTGTTGCTACAAATCATTAGACTCACAGCATATAGCCTCTCTCTGGACTTACAATCTCTTGCTTTCTAACCTCCTGGCTTGGACCTGTGCCTGCCAGACATTCACTGTCTTCAAGGTCCTTCCATTTGGACTCTTGATCTTGGCTTTCATGGGTCTGCCCCCGCTGGCTCTCTGACAGTTTCCAATACTTAGCAGACATAAGTGAAGGCCTCCATTTCCTGCCACAGTATTTGTGAAGTCAAACCTAATATTTCCTGTAAACCCACAGCACCTATATTCAATAAGGTGCAGTCCTGTTTTCAAATGGCTTCTTCTGGGTGAGGCCTTCCCTCAACATCTACTTAAAAGGCAAGCTTTTTCTCAAGCCTACATCTATTTCTTGTTCTACTGATACACTTTTTACAGAGCATGTGTCCCCATTCATCAGACTCTGAGATAGACACCTTATTTTACATATCCTCTGCTTCTTTCCCTGGGGCATCACTTTTATGACGTCAGGGCTTCAAGAGTCTTTCTCACTGACACATCCCATTCACCTACAAGACTGGTCCGTAGTGGGCACTCCCTTGTGCCATACAGGAACATGAACTCATGAATAGGACTGAATGCTTGTGGCCTGGCCTAGGGGAAGAATGGAGCAATCTACAGTCTCCACTGTTGAAAGGCCCAGATCTTTCCCACACCAAGTTTGCTTTTCTAGAAATTTTGGTTTTCACTAAAAACTTGGAATGGAATCTGTACTCTGGGCATCCATGGCTGCCTTAACCATTGAGAATTGTTTTCAAGGGAAATTGAAGTTTTCAGTTTATTAACAAACTCCTTGAAACAAAGTAAGCATCCTTTGTTAAAAAAAAAAAAAAGCAGATTTCAATGGAATTATTGAAAATTAAAGGCACTACAACTTACTCTATTTTCATTATTCATTCCATGAAAACAAAGTCAAATTACTTAGTAATTCTAAACCTAAAATCTCTTGAATACTGCAATTTATTTTTCATCATTTTTGTTCTGCATGTTTTTTTTTTTACTAAAAATAAATTTTATCCTTGGTGAAATGTTTCAGTTTGGAACCTCTAAGTTGAGAGGAGTGATCACTCCTCCTTCAGTATCCCTTTATGATGATTATACCTATTTTAAAGAAGATTGACTCATAGAAACAACAGTGACAGTTCCTACAGAGCCCCTCATTCTTTCCGATCACTATGGAAAAACTAGATATATATTGCTCAAGTTGAAGACTATAACCAAAAAGTTAAATCTTTTCTTTAGGAAATTGTCCTCTGGCACATAATAAGGAAAAATTAAAACTAAATATTTCAATTCAACTTGAATTTATTTTTCCACCAGAATACATGAAATACACTGTATTTTCTTAATGTTTTAGTTAATGGTGCTTTTGCTTTCAAATACGTTACAAAGTCTCACATTTTGTATGTATATGCACATATATAATTTTTAAAAATTACATCATGACATACTACTAAAATTTCATTAAATGGTACTTTAACTGAATTCTTGAGGTAGAATCAAGGATATCACCTTCATGATTAAAAAAAAAAAAAAAAAAGCTCAGTATTTAAGAGAGGAAAATCTACACATAGAAGCAAAGCTGGGTTTGACTCGGCTCCTTCTCCTACTTGTTAACTGGCCACACTGTCTTTGGATTTTGAGGATTGTGGGGGAGCAGCTATAAACCCCAAATCACTTCTCAACTTTTATTACTCATTGTCCCTCCACTCTGTTAAAGGGCTAATTTGAGTTCTTCTTTTCTTCTCCATATCCCTTTAATTTTTTTCATCTAATTGCTCTGGCTAGTGTTTAAAGAACTATGCTAAATAGGAGTGGTGAAATATGTAAAACAGTGGATGTGTAACCGATGTGATTCTGCAATCTGTATACGGGGTAAAAATGGGAGTTCATAACCCACTTGAATCAAATGTGTGAAATATGATATGTCAAGAACTATGTAATGTTTTGAACAACCAACAATAAAAATTAAATAAATAAATAAATAGGAGTGGTGAAAGAGGACATCCCTGTTAAAGTTGCCTGTTTGCTAATGCAAAGGCCACAGGAATCCTGCGTAGGAATCCATGCTAGCATCTTTGTTAAGAACAATGTCTTGGCACTTTAGCATGCGTAAGGAACTTCTGAACAGCCTCCATCTGTCAGAAATTAAGAGTCTTCGGTTGTGGGTCAGTTTATTCAGATACAGGTGATTTGCAACTCTTCAGTATAATACATTGACTTTGGGCACACTGGCACATGTCTGTAATCCTAGTGGATCAGGAGGCTGAGGCAGGAGATCATGAGTTCGAAGCCAGCCTCAGCAACTTAGAGAGACCCTGTCTCTAAATAAAATATACAAAGGGTTGGGGATGTGACTCAGTGTTTAAGCACTCTGAGCTCAATCCCCAGTACAAAAAACAAACAACAAACAAAAACTACTGACTTCAAAGACTCTTTTCCTTACCTCTGTCATGGTTCCTTCTTTGGGAAAATTCCCTGGTGCCCACCATGCTTCTTCCCCATCATTAAGCAACCATTTTTTTTTCCATATTTATTTCTGTCTCCCTTTAATGCTAAACATTTATTGATTAAACAAAATTGACTCAAATTATTAATACTTCTCTCTTCCCACTGAGCTCTAGACATACAGACCTAAATAACCACCAGAAATCTTTCATTCAGACCTCAAGTAACCAATGCAACAGGGTGGTTCCTGTCAGGTCTCTGTCAGCTTGCCAGCATGCTTACCTGTGAGAGAGGGTCCAGGCCAAGGTTAGGAATACAAGAAATGGGTGAGGGGGCCTCTGTGAGGAAGGGGAGAACAGAGCTGAGGACAGCTGTGACCAGGGCAATGAAAACTGATGTGGAACGCAAGTCTTAGAGGGTTGGGGGAATTTAACCAGTCCTGGCAGGAGTAGTCACGTGAACAGTGTGGTCTTGTCAGGGGACACCATGGGAAGGACCGCTGCCCTCATTGGCTGTCTTTTCTGAACTGAAACCGACTTCAGTGATGGATGTGAGCTAACTGTTCTGTTCATCACTAGTGATAACCACAGCGACTCTCCCACACTCGATGCCCTTCAAGACTTTGAAAACAATCTGATATTTGATAACTCAGTGAAGTAGCTGCATGAATTAAGTAGACCTGGATTTAAGTCCTGGAACCACAGAAACCCACCTGCACTCTCTGGCTCATCTTTTCCCTCTGCCACAAACAGAAGCAATGCCACCCACCTCCTAGCAGTCCTTTCACATATAAACACTGACCACAGGCAAGGACATAAAACCATTGCTGAACAACTCAATGTTGCCAAATATTGGAAAGTAATTCTTAGCTACCATCCTTAGACTTTCACAAAACGTTCAGTACCCTCTCCACTTTGGGTAGAGAGATATTTATTTATTTATTATAAAGTTTGGCATTTCTTCATTTTCTATTATACTAATTTCTATTATATTAGTTTCAAGAAAGATTAAATTTAATGTTTTAAATATAACAGTATTATTCATGTTGATAAAACTTTCTGCAAATATGTTTGAAGGATAATAAGCTAATACTATCCTAATGCTTACTAATGATTATATCTGCATAATATTTTGGTGTGACTTTTAAAATATATGTTATTTGAAGATATTTGGGATTTATAGAGTTATAAGAAATAGTTATCTTGTGCTGCAAGATAACCTTCAGTCCCTTTTCCCCAAGGGCAATGTCTTCATAACAATAGCAAGATAGCACAACCAAAAATGGGCAGTAATATAACCCATGGCTTTTATTGTGATGTGACCTGTTTCAGAAGAGTGTGTGTGTGTGTGTGTGTGTGTGTGTGTGTGTCTGTGTGAGCTTACTGTACAACTTTTTCCTATTTGTAAATCCATGAGGACCACCATAGACAAGATTCAGGAACCACATCACCACGGGATCATCTGTGCTACCTTCTGGAAATGTCCCCAGTTCCATTCATCTCAGCCCTCATCTCTGGCAACCACTAATCCATTCTCTATTTTCACAATTTTGTCAATTTTAAAATGCTACACTTACACAATCATAGTTTTCATGAGATCAGATTTGGGGTTTGGCTTTTTTCCATTCAACATATTTTCTTGAAGATCTTCCAAATTTTTGTTTCTTTACATTGCTGGGTAGATGGCCATGTTTGAATGGACCACAGTTGGTTTAACCGCTCACCTATTATGCAACATCTGGATTGTTTCCACTCTTTGGATATTATGAAGAAAGCTACTAGAAACGTTCACATCAAGGTTTTTGGTGAACATATGTTTTAAATTATTTGGGAAGTGCAAAGAGTGGATTTCTGGGCTGCATGGTTACTACATGTTCAGACTTATGAGGCCATTTTCAGGAATGGCTGCACATTTATCCTTAGCAATAGGAGTCAGCCAGTTTTCCTACCATGCTCCCAGCATTTGGTGTTGCCACTGTTTTTATTTTGGTCTTTGTAACAGGTGTCTAGTGATACCTCATGTCGGTTTTAATTCACATTTGCCAAATGGCTTTCCTGGATGTGGTGCAAAAGGCAGTGGACAGAGTTAAAGCTTAAAAGTTTTCAGCAAACATCAAAAATGAACTTGAGTCTTATTATATTTATGCCGATGGTTGGCTGATGAGTAGATTGTACCATGTTTTATCTACTTAAATTTGAACTTGTTTTATTAGGCAATTTTAACACATATCTGTAGCCTGAGGAGGCTAGAAGGGTGACGTACTGATAGATGGTGACATTTGTATAGAGTCCTTATTTAGAAGCTCTAGATGTGTGTTTTGTGAAGTGAACTCTGTGATGGTCATGATCAATAATGTCTGTAATTCTGAAGGCAACGAGCAGTGTCTCAGGGAAGGGCAGAGACACGCATGAGCTAGACTTATATTTGGGGTATCTATGAGACAAGAGGTTCTCAGGGTTTTAATTTTAATCTTATTTGTTATATCTGACAGCAGAATGCATTTCAATGCATACTACACAAATATAGCATAATTTTTCATATCTCTGGTTGTACACAATGTAGAGTCACACCATTTGTGTCTTCATACATGTACTTAGAGTGATGATGTCCATCTCATTCCACTACCTTTCCCACCCCGAAGCCCCCCTCCCTTCCCTCCCCTTTGCCCTATCTAGAGTTCCTCTCTTCCTCCCATATTCCCTTGACCCCATCCAGATTATGGATTAGCATCCCATTATCAGAGAAAACATTTGGCATTTGTTTTTTTGGGATTGGCTTCTTTCACTTAGCATTATATTCTCCAACTCAATCCATTTACATGCAAATGCCATTATTTCATTCTCTTTTAATGCTGACTAATATTCCACTGTGTGTGTGTGTGTGTGTGTGTATATATATATATATATATATATATATATATCATATTTTCCTTATCCATTCATCTACTGAAGGGCATCTGGGTTGGTTTCACAGTTTAGCTATTGTGAATTGAGCTGCTATAAACACTGATGTGACTGCATCCCTGTAGTATGTTGTTTTTAAGCCCTTTGGGTATAGACCAAGGAGTGGGATACCTGGGCCAAATGGTGGTTCCATTCCCAGTTTTCCAAGGAATCTCCATACTGCTTTCCATATTGGCTACACCAATTTGCAGTCCCACTAGCACCAACACTTATTGTTGTTTGTATTCTTAATAGCTGCCATTCTGACTGGAGTGAGATAATATTTTAGAGTAATTTTGATTTTCATTTCTCTAATTGCTAGAGATATTGAATATTTTTTCAAAAATTTGTCGATTGATTGAATATCATCTTCTGAGAAGTGTCTGTTCAGTTCCTTGGCCCATTGATGGATTGGGTTATTCATTTTTTTGGTGTTAAGGTTTTTGAGTGCTTTATATATCTTAGAGATTAGTGCTGTATCTGATGTGTGTGTGGTAGAAATTTGCTCCCATTCTGTAGGCTCTCTATTTACCTCACTGATTGTTTCTTTTGCAGAGAAGAAGCATTTTAGTTTGAATCCATCCCCATTTATTGATTCTTGGTTTTAATTCTTGCACTATAGGAGACTTATTAAGAAAGTTGGGATCTAATCTGACATGATGGAGATTTGGGACTACTTTTTCTTCCATTAGGTGCAGAATCTCTGATTTATTTACTAAATACTTGATCCACTTCGAGTTGAGTTTTGTGCATGGTGAGAGAGAGGAGCTTAATTTCATTTTGTTGCATATATATGGCTTTCCAGTTTTCCCAGCACCATTTGTTGAAGTGGCTATCTTATCTCCAATGTACTTTTTTGGCACATAGAGAAAAACTCACATAATTACAGTAAGATGACTGTAATTATGTGAGTTTGTCTCTATGTCCTCTATTTTGTACCATTGGTCTACATGTCCATTTTGGTGCCAATACCATGCTATTTTTTTATTATTGCTCTGTAATATAGTTTGATGTCTGTTATTGAGATGCCACCTGCTTTTCTTCTTGCTAAGAATTGCTTTAGCTATTCTGGGTCTCTTATTTTTCCAGATGAATTTCAAGACTGCTTTTTCTATTTCTATGAGGAATGCCAGTGGGATTTTAATTGGAATTGCATTATATTTGTGCAGTGCTTTTGGTAGTATGTTCTTTTTGACAAAATTAATTCTGCCTATCCAAGAACAAGGGAGATCTTTCCATCTTCTGAGGTCTTCTTTAATTTCTTTCTTTAGTGTGTTGTAGTTTCCATTGTAGAGGTCTTTTTTAGCCCGCAGCCAGCATAGGCTTCATAAATGAAGGTTCAGCTACGTGAGAAATCCAAAGGGAGTTTGAATTAAAGAGACGGGCTCTAATTACCGTTAAACCAGCCCCAGGACGGCTTCTCCTAGCTCCAGCCTCCAGCTACCTATTATGGTAGCGAGGTTTACTGAAGAGGCTAGCGAGAAAGAGAACACGCCAGGGAGAGGACTTTTATTGGGGGACAAAAAATTCTGGGGAAAATCCCATCTAATGAAGATTAAGGAGGGCAGTGTCCCAAGGTCAGGTGCGAAAGCCCTTGGACCTGAGAACGATGGGGAAAGCTCTGGACACAAAGATGTGTCTAAGCGCCTCTCGCCCAGCCAGGGAGGAAACTCAAATCATGTGCGAGGATGGCCTCCCACAGTCTTTCACCTCTCATTAATTCCCAAGTATTTTATTTTTTTGAGGCTATTATACATGGTATAGTTGTCCTCATTTCCCCTTTCAGAGGATTTGTCAGTGATATACAGAAATGCCTTTGATTTATGGGTGTTGATTTCATATTGTGCTACTTTTGCTGAATTCATTTATTAGTTCTAGAAGTTTTCTGGTAGAATTTTCTGGGTCTTCTATGTATAGAATCATATTGTCAGCAAATAGTGCTAATTTGAGTTCTTTTCCTATCTGTGTCCCTTTAATTTCTTTCATCTGTCTAATTGCTCTGGCTAGTGTTTAAAAACTGTGCTAAATAGAAGTGGTAAAAGAGGGCATCCCTGTCTTGTTCCCGTTTTTAGAGGAAAAAAGACCAAATTTAAGAGTTATTGGGATAGAGAAAGGCATAGATTCCCAGACCAAAGGAAAGAACAATCTATTCAATGAAATAAATCAGAAAAATTTCCAAACATGAAGAATGAATTGGAAAACCAAATATAAGATGCTTACAGAATGCCAAATGTACAAAATCACAACAGATCCACACCAAGGCACATTATAGTGAAAATGCCTAGCATACAAAATAATAAATCTCATGGATTTTAAAATCCATGAGAGAAAAGAATAAGGGTATGTCTCAATAATAACCCTGAGAGCTGGGGAAGTGGCTCAAGCGGTAACATGTTCGCCTGGCATGCGTGGGGCCCTGAGTTCGATCCTCAGCACCACATACAAACAAAGATGTTATGTCCACCGAAAACTAAAAAATAAATATTAAAAAATTCTTTCTCTCTCTCTCTCTCTCTCTCTCTCTCTCTCTAAAAAAATAATAATAACCCTGAGTATTAATGGCCTAAACTCACCAATCAAAAGACACAGACTGGCAGATTGAATTAAAAAAAAAAAAAAAAAGATCCAACAATACGCTGCCTCCAAGAGGGTTTTTTGCCTAATAGGAAATAAACTTGGATAAGAAATATTGTTTTCTGTTTGACAATTTCATTCACTGAGTGTGTTGATTTTCCTGGCTTTCACTGGATTTATCCTAAAGAATTCCTGCTATGGTCAATAGTTTTGTGAGAAGTGCAACCTCCTTCAGAGGATGGGATTTGGTGAGTTACTGAAGACAGTGGAGGCCACCATTTTCCATGAACAGGACATACCATGCCACTCAGGATTGTCTATCCTTCACGTGCCACTTTTCACTTTTGCAAACAGACATGGGTGGCAATCTAAGCTTGCAGCATGCATCCTCCAGAACCCAAACCCTGATGGACAGATAGCTAGTGTTACAGGATGGAGCTTGGCGTGATCTTTGTTTCCAAGAGCCCAGTATTCAGCCAGTAACTGTGTCACTGATGGTGGACTGCACAGAGCCAAGAAACCACATTATTGAACAGAATTCCATGAGCAACTCATGGTCCTCATGGCTACAAAACTCCAGGAGACATAAGAGAGGTTGCCAAAGCCTCCACAGTGGAGAAGCCTGTGCAAAGTACTATTCAGAGGAATGGACTTATTGCAATTTGGATGGATACTGGAGACTTTTGTGAAAATGGTCTGACAGTTTGTGAGTAACAGCATAAAGGGGTTTAAATATCATTTTAAAAAGACGAGTATGTTTACAGCAAGATCAAAAAAGATTTAGAAGCCTTTTGGGTTTGTGTTCACTCTCAGTGCTGAGAGGGTAAAATGGCTGTTTTTTGTATTTTTTTTTTTATATTGCCAAGGTTGACGTGGCTCTTGGCTAACCAAAAAATCTTCAAGAATTTAACTGAGATGGTGAGGCCTCTTCTCCGTGTGAGACAGTCACCCTGCACTTTCTGTGAGCTCCTGTGTGCAGGGGTTTATGTCCTAAATCTGGGTACAAAGTAAACTGCCATGGAGAGGGGGATGCCTTCAATAAGACAGCACATCTGTGTTCAGGAAATGTTGGATGTCATTAAGTTGCTGCTGGCAAATGTTACCTGTGGAAGTCCAATTGTTTCAGAACCATTTATTAAAAGATTATCTTTTTACACTGGATATTTGCTCTTCTATCAAGGATCATTTGCTCTTCTATCAAGGATCAGTTGATCACATCTATGTGGGATGATTAGATTCTCTGTTAAGTTGGTCTATTTGTCCATTCTTTCACCAATACTACACTATTTCTGTCTTCCTTTACTGGACTTATAGTAGGTCTTTATAGAGGATAATATAGTTTTCTGATTTCACTATCCTTCAGTATTGAGGTGGCCATCAGGGTCTTTTGAACTCTCCATATAAGCTTTATAATTGGGTTGTCATTATCTGTAGAAAAACTTGCTAGGATTTTATTTGGCTTGAATTTAATCTCTAGATTAATTTGGGATTTACCAAAATTTTTACAATATTGAGTATTCATATCCTTGAACATGGAATATTTCTCCATGTATTTATTTCTCATTTGATTTTGTTTATCTGAGTTTTGTTCATCTTGGATATTTTAATTGCATTTATAGTGAAGTATTTAAGTTTGAGGACCACTGATGTAAAGACATTGCACTGCTGATTTTCTTAAATCTTGATATAACAAGAGGTTTTCAATTGTACTCTGTAGATTTTTTAAAACTATGTTAGGACACTTTGGATCCTATTTTAGGTTAGTTTTAATAAGCACTTACCCTGTTTAGTCTCATCATGTAGGTTCTGCATCCTCTCTGGCTCCCCGATGTGACTGCTGGGAACCAAGCAGCCTCGACGTTGGGTTTGGCGGTTGCCATTGCTACAGGCTCATCAGGCCACCACTGTGGATGGCATGTGGCAAGAGACAGGTTTTCCTGACAAGGGTAGACCCAGCATTGCAAAACCAGTTTAATCTCTTAAAAATTAAAGCCTCTGGAAAAGTGCACTTATCTGGAAAATTAGCCCCACCACTTGTGTGATTTTAAGACTTTTTGTTCCAATCATCTTGATGTCTTATGAGATATTTGTATTTAAGCATGTCCCTATGATAAGATATAGTACACAGCTAATAGATGTTTTGTGAATGAATAAAAGCCATAGGTTGCTACATGGATGGCAAACTATTCTACACATTTTATCTCCTGTGCTTTATGCTTTACCCCTGCCATTGGTTTTACGTGGTAATTTGAAATAGTTTTCTAACCACTTGAAAAGTGCATAAAAATACAGAACTATTTTAAGCCAGGAGGTCTGCTTTAAAGCCTTATATTACACTTTCTTCAGTCTAATTTCCTAATTTTTGAAAAATGAGTAATAATAGAATCTTTCTTTTCAGAAGATCAAATTAATATTTTAGAAGCCTTAAGATTTTTAACATAAAGTTTCTATACAAATATAAATATAGGGTTTTGCTTTCCTTTTTGTTTATTTTTGGCTATAAGAATTCTGAATGGAGTAGATTATATTTTCTAGGCATTCAAGAATGCATTTATCACATTATTCATGGCATGAGTATGATCAATTTGAAGACTTCAGTCTTTATAAAAACAATTTCCAAATCTCTGTGTCCTATTTATGCAATTTCAGAAAGGTGAACAATTTTCTTATTTTGAGATTGCTAGTACAGTCCTGCTTAAAATAGTAGGACTATAGTAATAAATAAATCCTACTATAGTGCTATATACTTTCAATGTTTATTATTAAATAATTAATTAGAGTGAATAAGATGCCTCTAAGAAATACCCTTCTTTTGAGCTTATATGACGTTTTGGAAGTATTGTAATACCCCATTTGAAAATATACTACAGAGCAGTAGTAAAAAATCCAGCATGACACTGACATAAAATCAAACTGTAGAGCAGTAGATGAGGACAGAGAACACAGAAATAATGAGCACAGTGATAGTCATCTGATTCCCGACAAGTTGACAAAAGCATACATTGGAGAAAAGACAGCCTTTTTAACAAATGGTGCTGGGAAAACTGGACACCCATATGTAGAAGATTGAAACTAGATCCCTATCTCTCACCTGTACAAATCACAACTCAAAATGGATCAAAAACCTAAATGTAAATCCTGAAACTTTGGAACCACTAGAAGAAAACATAAGGGGGACACTTCAAGGTACAGTCACAGGCAATGACTTCCTGCATAGAACACTAGTAGCTCAGGAAATGATAGCAAGAATTGACAGATGGGGTGGCACCAAAATAAACAGCTTTTCCAACAAATCAAACAATTTGCAGAATGAAGAGGCAATCTGTAGAGAAAACCTCTGCCAGCTACTCCTCCAACAGAGGATGAATAACAAACTCAAAAAGCTTAACATACTCACACACGCAAATAAAGAAACAAAACAATCAATAAATAGATGAACTGAAGAGATGCTTCTCAATAGTTACATGGAAAAACATCCAATATCTTTAGTCATCAAGAGTAAGCAAATAAAAACTACACTGACACTCCAAATCACCCTAATAGAATATTATCACCAAAAATACGACAACGCTGGCAAGAATGAGAGGAAAGGCTCCTGTACATGCTCAAGTGGAGTGTGAATTGGTACAGTGTGAATTGGAAATCAGTGTGGAGGTTGCTCCAACGTCTGGGAATGTAACCAGCACATGATCCAGATAGACCACTTCTTGGTGTATAAGGAAAGGAATTAAAGTCACCATATTATAGAGAGAATTGAGTACTCATGTTTAGGGCTGCACAATTCACCATAGCCCAGTTATGGAATCAGTGGAGGTGCCCGTCAATAGGTGGATGGACAAATAAAATGTAGCATAGATTCACAAAGGAGTGTTATTCAGCAACAAAAAATAATAAAATCATGTCATTTGCAATAAAATGGAAGGAACGAGAGATCATCAGGTTAAGTGAATAAGCCAGACTCAAAAAGACAAGGATCATATATTTTTCTCTCATGTGGAATTTAGGGAGAAAAAAAAAAAGATCGCATAAAAGTTAGAGGGAAATAACTGGAGAAGGGAAAGGGATAAAATGGGGAGGGGAAGCTAAGGGAAGGTAATGGGGGATAGTATGACTAAATGTATAAATGATGCAAGGTGAAACCCACTATTCTGTGTAACGAATATGTACTAACACATAACCCCACCCCAAAACAAAGAAAAGCCCTTCATTCCTGCTTATTTAAGTTTAGTCAATATTTTGTCTTTATCTCTTTTCTTACTTCTAATCTTCACCTATAGATAACAGACATTCCTGTCACTATCTATTAATTCTTTCAGGGTCTGGGGCATAACTCAGTGGTAGAGTACTTGCTTACCCTAGGTTGGATCTTAGCACTGGGAAAAAAAAAAAACAAACAAACCTGTTTTGTATCTTTCAGATTGAATTTTGTGTGGAGTGGAACTCGTTATCATTTATTACTCTTTTTCATACTTTGAACCAAGCCAGGCATCTATTTCATCTATTTTCCCTTTTAATTATAATAATTTGGGGAAAATTTGAAGGAATGAGATAGAGTGTGTAACAAGAATAAGTTTAAAATAAGCTAAAGCTATTCATGACCTATAAAATTTCTCTCTTGCAGTACAAAAAATAATTTTATGAAATCAATTCTGGGACTTCACTCTGGATGACCTAAAAGATTAGGTCACCCTTCTTTGCACTAACGGTAGAGACTTCATTTGAATTCTTCTTCACTTAAACTACTGCTGACCTACCTAGCTGGTGTCTGCTGCTCACACGCAGCACATGTTATTGTGATTGCCTTTCTTCCTGTATAATTTTTCTTACCCTTTTATAATTCTATTTTTCACTGCCTTCTGCATTTTGGGTTATCCCATGGTCCCTTTCTCTTTATTTTGAGGCACTTCCTCTCTAAGTTCATTGGGTATATTTCTGGGTGATAAGTTCATGGTTCACGTTGAATATGTCTCTTCATCCTTCCTGTTATTGAAAGATACATTTTTTTTGTTGTTCAGAGTTTTACATTTACAGCTATTGTCTATCAGTACTTTAAATAAACTATTCCTTAATATTCCTAACGCCATTTTTACAGCTGAGACACAGAATTTTTTTTCTTATTCTAACTAGTGTGTTAGTGAGAAAAGTATGTCTTATATAATTGTATAATTACTTAAAATATCTTTAAATCAGAATACTTAATTAGATATACTTTCAAGGATTAAAAAAAGGTTAAATATAAAAGTAGAAGCAGCAAAACTTAATCTTCTTTAAGTTGTTAATAATGTACATTAATTTTTTTCTTATTCTAACGAGTGATTTTTAGGGAGTGGGCTGCGCAGGAGCTGGGTAACCTGTCAGTTCCCCAGCTGCTTCTCAGACATTTGCTGCTATTTGTTGTTTTGCTGCTTGTCTATGGAGTGTCCAGGTGGGGACTGGCTTCAACCATCCTGCTTGGACTGCAGTGGATTTCAGCATTTTATTTGTTTATAAAGTCCCTTCATTATAATCTCTCGAAATATTGTACATTAAAACAATAATCCAAAATAATAAGAACTATTTAAACACAGTTTCCAAATGATATATCATAGCTGCTACAGGAAAATATAAAAAGAACATACTGAGTCATAGTGCCACAGAAAACCAAGACATAGGAATTATAATATCACTAAACTAGAAGCTATGAGTCTTCCTACACCAATATTTTCCTAATGTAATTCTAGATGTTTATGTAATAATTTATCATCATCTGTTCTTAAGCATATATGTATATCCTGATATGTTTCTGACCAAATTCATTAAAGAAAATCAAAACAGAACAAAATGAAAATAAACTAGATTATTTTCTTGTTCTTTCTCAGATGTATGATTTTTATTACATGGCATGTTTTGGTATAAATAGGTTATTGGTTGGTCTTTGTGTAACAAACAAAAATTTCGCTTATTATAGTTTAGTTCTTAATAGAAATAACAATCTTTATATGCTACTTTATGTAGACAGTAGAACTAATTAGTATACTGTACAACAGACTTTATTTGTACTACAAACAACGCTATGGGCTTAAGGATCCAGGGGCCTTTTCCCTCTTGAGACTATGGAAGAAATGCACGTGACAAAGAGAAAATATACGTAGTTTAAAATTATCAATAGGATTCAGGAAGAATTACTATGAAATAATTTCATTTCAATTTTTCCTTGGAAGACTCGGGATCTGTTTACTTTCTTTTTTCTCCTTTCATAAGAAAAGTAAACCTTACAGAACTGTATAATTACTTAAAATAACTTTAAATCAAAATACTTAATTACATACATTTTTAAGGATTGAAAACAAAGTTAAATATAAAGGTAGAAGCAGCAGAAGTTAATCTTCTTTGAATTGTTAATAATGGACATTAAAGAAAACCAGGAAAATCTTTTGAGTTTTGAACTTAAAAATGGATACTTGCTGATTTCAGGCAAGTTCTGTTTCTATTAACTTCTAAACATGCTAATTAGGTCTCTTGATTAATTTTTAAATCACAGGTTTTTAGGTTAACCCATGTTGGTGCGGTTTTAAAGATGGAGACGGGAGACCTCCTCTCTGTCACCTCTGGTGTGCTGGGAACAAGAGAGGCAAACAACCATTCTGCTTATCCAAGAAGACAGTCAAAAGAAAACAACTACCACACAGACTCTCACCATCCAAAAGTATGGCACTTTTTAAAATGGTCTCTTGAAGTCAGACATTCATTTATTTCCTAATTGGTTCCACAGAAATACGTTCAAGTACATTTCATTTCAACACAGGTAAAGTCACACCTCATTGTTTCCTCAGACCAAATGTGAACAATGCATGGACCACTACAGAAAGAAGCTGACTCAGACACTCTCCCTTTGCAAACCTCCCACCAAGCCACTTACGCACAATTGAGCACAGGGTCAGAAGGCCATCAAAATGGGAGCAAAATGTGGAAAGAGCAAGTCAAAATATTTAAACATTTTTCAGGACAAATATTAGATTTATACATTTTGGCCTTTGTTGCTGCCATCTTTATAAACTAAAAATGAAAGTTTTGTAAAAATCAATGTACTTGGTATGCAGTTTATCTAGAAGGCATATTACATCATTTTAAAAGTGTATTTTGTTTATTTATCTTAAGTTCAGGAGAAAACAATCATCAGATGACTTAAACCATCACATACTGAAGTAGTGAAGAACTCTCAACATAGAATGGCTGTTTGTTTTTCTCACTCTCTTTCAAACTTCATATTGCAACTTTAATTTCCCTTTGAAACCAGGAACACATATTGCTCTGTGAAACTATAAGGTTGGAATCATTATTTCTTACCCTTCTCATATTATGTTTTGAGGTTGGGATCCATCATAAATAACAGTATCATCATCTGGATCTTATTAAATGTAATAGAGACACAGTTTGGGAAAATAGCCCTTTTTTTGCCTATTAGTAAATAATATTGATTCTTCTTTACACAATTCACTAAAATTCTGCAACACCCAGTAAAAAAATAAATAAATAAATAAAATCTTTAAAACTTTGCCCAGCCTTGTGTATAAAGTTTTACTTTCATATTTTAATTCAGTGATTATTTTCATTGTTTTTTGCCATAATAGCTATGACATTACCTACTGACATGAAATATTTTAAACATCCATAATTAAAACCTAGGGGGAAAAAAAGACAGTAAAACTTCAAAACCGGTTTAAAGCTTTGCAGTAATATTTTACTGCCAAAGAAAGCAGATAAGACTTTCACACTGTGCTGAAAACTGCAGGTAACTAATTCCCATGGCAAAGAAGTGAGGGGAAAGCACATTCTGCATTCTCGGGGCAAAGTGAAAGAGGTTTGCAGTGGACCCGGGTAGGTTTCAGCATCAACCTGTAAGGGACACACAGAGTGGACTGAGGCTGAGAAAGTATAAATTACTTAAGTGTTTCTGGCAGCCACTCCTCTGGAACACAAGGAAAAACTCAAGTAATAGAACAGAAAGACACAGGCAAGTGTCTGAGCTCTTTCCTGATTGACCTTTAGCCTGGCATGGGCTCTTCCTCCCCTGCACAGCCTCCCTAACTCGGCCTAGATCACCCCTGACCTTCCTGCTGAGCAAAGCCCAGAGCTTCCTCCCTTCTGATTCCCCTCCTCCTATTCTGTCACTGATTTCAAGAGGTAATCTGCAGTTCATCATTAACTCAGAGGAAAATGTGTGACCTCATGGATCCTGGAAATTGTAAAATGAAGCTGGGGGCGGAACGGGCAGAGGAAGACAGAGGCCTGCACACCACTAACGAGGAAAACTTGCAACTTTCCAGGGCTTTGCCAAGACGCATTGCTTCGAGCCTTCTGTGAATGTTTGATGCATCAAGAGGGACCATAATGCGCGTAGGTCAGGAAAGCCAGTGCAGAGCCCAGCAGCACGTAGAAGGCATTCCTGCCACCTGGTCCAGCTTTACCTTCTTCCCGTGCCCACTTCAGGTGGGCAGTTTGAATACTGGGCTTATGACTCTGTGCAGAACAAGGAGAACATGTTTTTACCAGTGTCTATAACTTAAAATGTAAGAGCCCCCAAAGACACCTTGACCAAGACATCCTCACATATTTTAAAATATTAACAAAAGCAGGTTGTATGCAAAATATTCAATATATGATCCTCATTGAGGGTAAGATCCAAAAAATACTTTAAGGACATCTGTGCGAAAATTCCTAGAATGATAACCTAGGAAAAATCCTAGACACTGTCACATAGATATTCTTACTTCTTTTCCTGTACTTCATAAAACTTTAAGTATTCCAGAATTTTAGATCTTACGCCAAAGAAGAACAAAGGCCTGTGGCTGCAGGTGGCTTGCCTGAAGTTTTGCTGGGGTGTGCCAGTAGATTCCCTGGCCATGCCAAATCATTTGGATAGGTGACAAAGGAAGGAAGGAATGTTATTTTTGAGGTCATATTTTTGAAATGATACTCCAGAAAGCAACAGGGTCCTAGAGATGGCATGAGTGCGGCTGCACTGGTGGGAGGGAGGGTGTGGAAGGGCCGGCAGGCCAAGCAGAGTGCCCCAGACAAGGCTCCCTCAGAACGGGCTCTCTGGAGTCCATGGTGCCTTCTGGAACCACCCTGTTCCAGCAGCTACTTCACAACAAAGGCTGTTCTGCCATAAGTTAAAGAGAGTCCGTGATTGTTCATATGTAAAAAAGAAAACAAATTTTATGTGCCCTCATTGTTTTTACTGCTTAACTATTAGAGCACAGATAAGGAATTCACAGTTTGGTCTTCATGTCTATGTTGAATACACTCCACCACATAAAACTCACAGTGCAGTCTTTCCCACTAAATAGCATTGATTTAAATCTGGCCTTATCACTCAATACGAGAACTTCCTAAGAATATAGCAGTACTTTCTTAATAATGAGAAAGACATTCACTAGTTTTCAGTGTCGGGGGTTTCTCTATTGCTTTTATTTTTTTGTTTTACTCTGTACTGACAGCCATAGTGTGAATGACATACGAAACAATCATGCAATAAAATGTAAGCAACACTTACAAAATTGAAATAATCTCAATTCTGGATGCATGGTTTACCCTGAAAGGCTGTTATTAAACCAATGGCCTCATAAAAATCTATTGTAAAATCTATCAGACCATTAATGACCATGATTTCTATTGCTAGAAACACATCTTAGATTTCTTGACCTGAAAGACATTTAGCCATGAATGTACCAAAGCTCTGCAAGAGACAGTGGTATTTTGTCCAAATTTTCATGAACAAAGAAGGGTGAGACTGATCCAACCCCATGACTAACTTGTGACAGTGACATCTCAAATCCATGTCAACAATAGTTTCTATCCCAATAAATACAACTGACTTTCGCACTACGAGTTTGGTTGTTTCATTAACAACCAATGGTTGTTGATCTAATTTCTTCTAGCTGATAGACAAAAATGTGCAAAATGCACGTTTTTCTTCCCTGTGTTCTCTGTGTCACTAACAGGCTTGAAGTACTACCTCCTTCTGATTATTCCTCTGACCACCTTAACTATCAACAGGGCGCGTTTCCTATTCTGGCCTACATTGTACCTTACTGTACATGTCACTCTGCTTTCCAGACTGTGTGACACACAGAACATTGCACTCAGTGTCTTTGAAAGTCTCCCAAACTTCGCCCAGCTTCCAGAACATGATGCAACTGCACCTGTAGTCTACCACACATACGTGCATACCTGAGAGATCCTGGGCTTCTGAAGACCTGAGTTTTAGGAAAAAAGACATTTTTATTTATTTTACTTTGTGCTTAGAAAAGAAGGTATTTGACTTATTCACCCTTTCTTGACTGAATCACCAGCAAATTTATAAAAGGCATGACAGCAATGTTCCTGTAAACTGTGTTTTCTAACACAACTTGTTTTATTAGAGGATAAAATGATACCAAGTTTTCAATATTTCCCCAAATATCAAATTATTATCTATGATAAAATATTGAAAACAAAGAAGCACTACTAATTTGGCTCCAATGAGATGTTTTGAAAACCTACCATAAAGTAATGCCTATTTAAGTCTGTAGGCAGCAGTAGTTCTCACTACAAAAGCCAACTTGCCTTCTCCTCATTACCTCGCCTTATTTAATTCAGATTCCTTTACTTTATTGTCATGGCCATTAAAGTATAACAACAAAAAAGTCTCTGGCTTTTCAAAAGCATTTGAGAGTGTTGGGTTCAATTTTGGTTTCAGATTAATTTGGGCTAATTACATAAGTTGTTGACAAATAAACATTCAAGAAATTTTTATGAAGGATAATTTTGGCAAACCACAATAGCCTTTAAACTTTGCTTTAAATTAAAATTCTAGCAGTTTATTATGTTACTTTGAGCCAGGATAAGGCAATAAACCACTCTCATATTCAAAAGAATGTTTCCATTTAAAATTTACATTTACAAGTCTAATAAGACGTTGGAGCTCATTCTATTCACCAAAAATCTACTGGCTTGCATAAGTTAGCTTTATTAGAAAGTCAACTCACAATGTTTCTTGAATCAATTTCTGCTAGTTAATAGTTTTCGTTTTATGATGGAATTTTGTAGGTTAAATTAGAAATAATGATGGAATTCTAAAATGGTTACAAAGTAGTTTAATATAGGTAGGTCAGCTATCATGGAGATAATTTGCTCAATGAAAGATTCATCTATTAAATGTTTTTAATTTATGTTACTTTATGATTAATTTAGTTTGGAATATTTTGTTATGTCATATTTAGTTTTAGAATGTAATCGGCAGAAGCATTTAGAGGACAATACAACAAGGTCATATGGAATGTTATTTTATCCACAAGAGATGGCTTGTTAACCATAGGAAATATTATGGCTATTAAATATAGTATCCATTGTACATAAGGAGTACTCAGTTACAAGCCAGTTCTCTAAGACTATAAATTGCAATCCTATTCTTGCAGAGTTTCAAAATTCTAAGTTATGGAACGTAATTGGTAATTTAAAAAAAGTATTTAAATGCTTAAACATCATTTTGGCAACTGAGTTTCTTCATGAAGAAGATCTAATTTGAAAAGGCATACCTCCAATTTTGGGTGTAAGTAAGTTTCTCTCTGAGAGCCGACTGTTGCAATTCTCTCAGAAGATATGACCAGTACTACACACAAGCATATGTCAGAGATAAAAGGAAAAATAACTAAAGTGGCCAAGTTGATATAAACTGAAATTGATTTCTGTGAAACCTGTAAAGATCTACATTACATTCATACTCTATTCTACAAGTAATAAAAGTGAGAAAAGAAGCGCGTCAGCATGAGAGCCCGCGGGCATTTCTATTCAACTCTTTGTGTGTTGTCATTTATCCAGGACCCTGTGAGCAGCAAGCATTTACAGACCAGCTACAGTCTTCTACTGTATTTTTCTGTAAGATACTGCAGAAAATGCTTCCAACTGTGCAAAGATGTTTTCATGAACACAAAGAACACACACATAGACAATGCAATGGGACAGCTTCCCAAGGTTGGGAAGTAGCAGAGATACACTATCAAAACTCCAATGAAATGGAGAATATCTTGTCTACTTTGTGATAAGTTAGTGACCATGGATAATCTTAAATGAAAAGGAAAAGATAAAAGATGCTTAAAACTAGTATATAGACAAGCTGTAGAGAAAGACAATCTCTGCTGCTTACTACCTCTCTCTGTGTGCAGATAAAATAAAAACTATCAACTATCCATGGTTAATCAATGTAGGAAAATCATTCTCCATTTGAACAGATGAGGAAATGAATACTTACAGATGGCATTTCAGTTGCTACTGATCGAAAAGGTATGTGAAGTGGCAAACTTGTGATGTGAAACCAAACCTAATTTCAAGCTGATATCAGTACTGCCTCTTGGAATGGTTGTGTGGATTATATAATGTTTGTAAAATACCAGGTGCCTGGCATACAGTAGATATTGAAGGGTAGCTATATTTTCCAGGCTTCATTAACAATATGGGCTTGATTTTGGAAAGTTCTTGGCAGTAAAGTATGAAATAATTTTGTCTATCTCATAATATGCTCTTTGATTTAATATTAACTACTATAGTCCTATAGAAAAAATGTTTAAAGAAAGGTGTGGTATAATATAAAAAGAGAAAGAGTATGATTAATGACACCTGCATTGTATTGTACACACTCCAATACCCTACTTCTCATAGTGACAATAGGTGTGGTAGAGTTTGGTTGAGGGTCAAATGAAAAGGTTTTTTGTTTGTTTTTTTTTTGGTACCAAGGATTAAACCCAGGGATGCTTAACCACCGAGCAACACCTCTAGCCCTTTATATATTTTAAGACAGGGTCTTGCTATGTTGCTTAGGGCCTTACTAAATTGCTGAGGCTGGCTTCGAATTTGCAATCCTCCTGCCTCAGCCTCCAGAGTCACTAATATTACAGGCATGCTCCACCACATGTGGCACAGACATTATAGACATTGATTATATCTTTACCTTTTGATTTGGGGGCAAACCTAAGTACAAAAAAATATTGTTAGGAAATTAATACACAATGAGCAGAATGGACGTCATACCTCGGCAGCAGTGCACTTCAGATGGTATGTAGTCAGCCGCCACTGTGACCACGGGAGGAGGGCAGACCTGAGCAGCATGGTTTGCCTTCCTGGCATGTCCGTGTGTATGTGTGCGGGCATGTGTTGACTAATTCTGTGATCAGCCCAAAGGGGCCTTACATCTGAAGACATGGTCTATGATTTTTCCTAATATTTCATAAGAATGAGACTCCCTTCATTGTATTTTGTCATATTCTAAATCTTAAGAGATAAAGCAAAATTTTAGAAAATCAAAAATAAAGAAAAATAAGAAACAGACATCTGAATTATATTTTAAAAGAGAGCGAGATTGGCCGCTCTAAACTCTGGTATAAACGTTTCTGTCATTTTGGACATCAGTATGGAAGGGTGAAAGATCTGCCTGCCAGATCTGCTGTGGCAACCTGGAGACCCATCTATCTGGTCCCTGACAAAGAGCCTGAAACAACAGCGTTTTGGTAAATCAAAAGGCATATCAATCCTTAAAGTGAAAACAAATGCAAGACAGCTTCTCCTTCCTGCTTTAAATAAGAACAAATTGTTTCCCAAATAAGAAAGTAAAATTTAAATTTCAGATAAGCGAGGTAATTAAATAACCATAAAAATAAGAAAGTTGAATTTCCTCATTCCATAAAGAATAAAATACAAAAAGTGTGTTTACATATAAAACTGATACTTTAGCTAACATTTATTGCTTACCACAGTTAGGTTCTGTTCTAGGGGTTTCCATGTTTCTGCTTTGCTCTGTGAGAAGCTAGTGCAAGGTGCAGAGAGCCCGGCACAGGGGCCAGCACCAACAGTGAGCCAGGGCCTTCGGCCATCCTTCAGAAGTGAGAGCCTGGAAGAGAAGCCTTTGGCTTGGTGGAGCCTTTGGATAAGCACAGCCCCGGCTGGCACCGTGGTGGAAGGTGCATAAGAAAGCTGGCACCTGGATGAGAAGCTCCCAAACTCCAAAGACACAGAAAATGGAGATGGTCCAAAGTGTTGTTTTAAGTCACTAATTTTGGAGCTGCTTGTTAGGCAGCAACTTATAAGGTAAGTTGAATGACATCTAAGTGGGAAATTTGAAAATTAAACCCAGGAATCCTGGCTTCACAGTTGGGCCCTGCATACAGGATGGGCATATTTAAAGGTAATCATTTATGAAATTCTTCCATGTGCCAAGAACTTTCCTGACACTTAAAATAGCAACAATCAGGAGGTCACATTTTCAGATCCTACTCAGGTTCAGATGGGTCCAGGTGAGGACACACAAATGTCAAGGATTAAATCAAGGATGAACCAATTGGTTAAATTAGAGAAAGAGCACAGATTTGATATTGTAATTTTAATGGTATTTTATATTAGCTGCAGTGCCTACAGAAAAACTGAATATTAGATATAGTGGCATTCAAAATAATTTTATGATAAAAACTTATAAATATTATAGGATGGATAATAGTAGTACCACAAATGGTACGTAAACAAACAGATTAAATGAAGAAATTAGTAGGCAAACACTAGATAAGAGATGAAAGATGAAATGCCACCTCACTGAGGTAATCTATGAGATCAATCATCACCTTGCATAAAGTGCCAGACAGTAAACAGTTTAGGTTTTACATACCATAGAGTTTGTTTTATTTGTGCAACCCAGCCACTGTGTGCAAGCACAGCCATAAACAATGCATAAATGAGTGGCCATGGATTTGTTCTAATAAAACTTTTTATTTATAAAAAATGTTTTGTGAGCTGAATTTGGCCTGAGTCATAGTTTGCTGACCCCTTGTCAAATAAAAGGAATTTGATATAAAATAAGTGACAGATACCTCCATGATGTATTTAGTTGGTCAATTGCTTTAACAATTACTTTATATTATTCCTATTTCCAATTTACTCAATGCTCTTTAGAAATAGAAATGGGGACATATAAGAAAGTACCAAAAATTAACAAGTATCATTTAGTTACACTCCTTGAACAGACATGAAGACAGCTAAAATCTCCTTGGTGGAAAACAACTTAGCACAAAGCAGGATAAATCTGTAGAGATCTCAAGCACTGATGGGAAACAGCAAGGCTGGTCAAAGACGAGGCTACAGCATAGCCACTGTCCATGCTGCACTCAAAATGAGGGCTCTACGGTGGTCATTGAGAGGAACACACTTGCTGTTTGCTACTAAGATTACTAAGATTACTATGAGTTATATTCTGTAGTGTTTCTGCTAACAATAAATTAGCAAGCATAAAACTATAGTTCCTAATTTTCTTCTGATCACAACATTTTGATCAACCCATCAGTACATAACCTTGCTTTATGTTTATTTCTGTTTAACTCATCTTATTTAAGGCACATATCTTACAAATTAGTAAATGTGTGGTCATGGTTGTGTAAAATCAAGGGAATTTAAGGGCATGAATATTATTTATATGTCTCTAATTTATTTTAGTTTTGTGCCAGAATTTTTATAAGACAAAGGAATCTCATCAATGTTGAAAACCTGTTCTTACAATCCTTTTCCTGTTTAATGCTTGCTAGGTAACACTCCTCTAAGTAATAGAAGAAATAGACAAGGAGGGAACACTTCCAAACTCGTTCTATGAAACTAATCACCCTGACACCAAAACCAAAGGCACATCTCGGAAAGAAAACTTCAGACCAATGTCCCTGATGGACATAGATGAAAAAATTCTCTATAAAATTCTGGCAAATCACACACAAAAACATATTAAAAATATAGTGCATCATGATCAAGGGGGGGTCATCCAGGTGTACTGGCACCCCCTCTTCCACAGAAAATCTTAACTAAGCTTCTCCAGAAATCTCCAGCATAATTGATTTTAGGAATATCAGCAAAGGAGTCTGTACAAAGGAGTTCAATGTTGTTAAACTTCCTATTTTCCTGTTGCTCTATTTTACTTGGCCATTTGCCTGGAAGAGATCAGCACTCCAGGTGCTGAACACCCCTTTTCCTAGTTTTTCACAAACATTTATCCAACATAGTAGTTGTAAAAGTGTGCTTGCAAATCCAAAATGTGATTTAAGAAAACAGACAGATCCTTTAACAAGGCCTCTGGCCTTGAGCGGGGCTTCACAGAGATGTCTACGTTTCTAAGATAAGAAAAGTTACCCATTGGGCTCCACGGTAACAGCTGGCAGGGGAGGGAAAAAGGGAAGAAGGAGCTCTCCCTTCTCAGTTGTTGCCCTTGAAGGTTTAACTTGCCCAGAATAGTGAAAAAATAGCTGCTTTGTGTGAACTTCTGAGCCCCTTCCCTTACATGCACAATATAAAATTCTGAAACTACCTGAACTTGGGGTTCAGGGGATTAATTGATTACAGTGAAAGCTGTGCCCTCTGAGCCTGGCTTCAGCCAAATAAAACTATTTCCTTCTATCTTCAGTTCCCTGCCTTGTCTGTCCCCTACAACACCAGGGATTTAGGGTTGGCTCAACATACAGATATCAGTAAAGTTAATTCGTAATTCATTATATTAATAGACTTAAAAACAAGAATCATAGGATTATCTCAAGAGATGCAGGAAAAGCATCTGACAAAATACAGCACACCCTCATGTTCAAAACACTAGAAAAACTAGGGATATAAGATATATATATCATATCTCAACATGGTAAAAGCTATATTTCCTAAACCCAAGGTCAGGATCATTCTAAATGGAGAAAAATTGAAAGCATTCTCGCTAAAAAGTGGAACAAGGGCAAGGATGTCCTCTTTCACTTCTATTCAACATCATCCTTGAAACTCAAGCCAGAGCAATTAGAAGAAAGAAATTTAAAAAATACAAATAGATAAAGAAAAACCCAACTTTCACTATTTGCTGATGACATGATTCTTTTTTTTTTAATTTATTTTTTAGTTGTAGCTGGACACAATACCTTTATTTTATTCAGTCATCTTTATGTGGTGCTGAGGATAGAACCCAGGGCCTCACATGCGCTAGGCGAGCGCTCCACTGCTGAGCCACAAACCCAGCCCATGAGCCACAACCCCAGCCTGACACGATTCTATATATAGAAGATCTAAAAAAAATTCTACCAGAAAACTTCTAGAATTAATAAATGAATTCAGCAAAGTAGCAGGATATAAAATCAACACCCATAAATCAAATGCATCCCTATACATCAGCAATGAATCCACTGAAAGAGAAATTAGAAAAACTACCCCATTCACAATAGCCTCAAATGAAATAAAATACCTGGGAATCAATCTAACAAAAGAGGTGAAAGACCTCTACAATGAAAACTATAGAACACTAAACAAAGAAATTGAAGAAAACCTCAGAAGATAGAAAGCTCTCTCATGCTCCTGGATAAGCAGAATTAATATTGTCAAAATGGCCATACTACCAAAAGAGTCATATAGATTCAATGTAATTCCTATTAAAATCTCAGTGACACTCTTCATAGAAATAAAAAAAAGCAATCATGAAATTTATTTGGAAAAATAAGAGACTCAGAATAGCCAAAGCAAAACTTAGCAAGAAAAATGAAGCAGCAGGTATCACAATATCAGACCTAAACTATACTACAGAGCTATAGTAACAAAAATGGCATGGTATTGGCACCAAAATAGACTTGTAGACCGATGATACAGAATAGAGGACACAGAAACAAACCCAAATAAACATGTTTCTCTCATACTAGACAAAAATGCAAAAACATTCACTGAAGAAAAGATAGCCTCTTCAACAAATGGTGCTGGCAAAACTGGAAATCCATATGTAGAAAAATGAAATTAAACCTCTATCTCTCACCCTGCACAAAAATCAACTCAAAGTAGATCAAAGACTTAGGCACCAGAACAGAGACCCTGCACCTACTAGAAGGAAAAGAGGCCCAAATCTTCACCATGTTGGCCTAGGATCTGACTTCCTTAACAGAACCCTAAAGCACAAGAAGTAAAATCAAGCATCAATAAATGGGATCGATTCAAATTAAAAATGTTCTTCTTGGCAAAGGACCCAATCAATAATGTGAGAAGAGAGCCTATAGGTTGGGAGGAATCTTTATCACATGCCTCTGATAAAGTGTTAATCTCTAGGATATATAAATAACTCAAGAACCTTAAGACCAAAAAACCAAATAACCCAATCTATAAATGGGATAAGGAACTGAACAGACACTTCTTCACAGAAGAAGAAATACAATTGATCAACAAATATATGAAAAAGGGTTCAACATCACTAGTAATTAGAAAAATCAAATCAAAACTAAGATTTCATCTCACTCCTGTCAGAATGGCAATCATCAAGAACACAGGCAACAATAAGTGTTGGCGAGCATGTGGGGACAAAGGTACACTCATACATTGCTGGTGGGACAGCAAATTGGTGAAACCACTATGGGGATTCCTCAGAAAATTTGGAATGGACCCACCATTTGACCCAGCTATCCCACTCCTTGGTTTATACCCAAAGGTCTTAAAATCAGCATATTACAGTAATGCAGCCATGTCAGTGTTTATAGAAGCTCAATTCACAACAGATAAACTATGGAACCAACCTAGGTGTCCTTCAATAGATGAGTGGATGAAGAAAATGTGTTTTATATATATATATATATATATATATATATATATATATATATATATATNAGATGAATGGATAAAGAAAATGTGATATATATATTCAGTGGAATATTACTCAGCTGTAAAGAAGAATGAAATTATGGCATTTGCCAGTAAATGGATGGAGTTGGAGACTATCATGCTAAGCAAAATAAGCCAATTCCCCCAAAACTAAAGACCAAATGTTTTTTTTTCCTAATATACCAATGTTAATTCACAATTAGGGGTATGCAGCACTAGAGAAGAATAGAGTTACCTTAGATTAGTAGAGGGAAGTGAGGTGAGGGGATGGGTGAAATGTGGGGATAGGAAGGATAGTGGAATGGAACAGACATTATTAGTTTATGTATATATGTGACTACATGACCAATGTGATTCTGCAGCATGCACACTTAGAAAAATGAAAAATTATATCCCATCTATGTATGAGATATCAGAGGGCATAAATGCATTCTATTGTCATGTATTACTAATTAAAATATAACAAACATAAAAAATAAAGAATAGGTTAGGCAAGCAGTCACTAGATGAAGCTCATAGTTACATTATGAGAATATCTGGCACAAAAACATATTTGCCACATGTTCTTGATGCTTTCTAGAACAGAAGAAAAGACTTGATAGTAGTAAGGTTAAAATGGTTACCTCTGTTGGTGGTTCAGGGGTCAGGTCTTGGGTAGGTTTCACCTGGGATGGGATGGATGAGCACTCTCAGGTGCTAGAAAGGTCTTCTATCCTGATCATGTTGTACCTCTAAGGTCAATGCACTTAATGTTGGTTATCCTGAGTGGAAAACCTTAATGGAGCCTACCACCTAGTAAGCACTTAATAGTAACCATGTTAGAATCCATTCATATTAAGTGAACACACAATCAAAGGTAATACATTCAAACATTTCCCTAATGAGAAAAGTGGCTTCCACCTATTCAAAGTATTTTAGAGAAAAATTTAGAACATCCCAATGTTTATCACTCCAGTGAACATTTGTGTATATAAAATTCTAGATGTATAACATGCTTCCAAATATTCCATGCTATTTATTTGATATAAGCAAGCTGCCCATATATGTGAAAACACATAGTATTGATGCCTAAACGCATCAGTTGAGCAAATCTGTGTCAATTTTAGAAGATGGACAGTTGATGTCTCTCCAGGAAGGTAAGATGCCTGCAGCTGCGCTTTGCACAAACACCACGGGCCTTCATCTTAGTTCAGGTGAAAGGCACCTCCTACAGTTGTTCTGCGCAGCACCCTGAGTATATGTACCCAGATATATACACAGGACTTCCCGCAAGAACCCATGGTATTTCTAAAATTATCCCAGTATGCATTAAATGTTATGTACTGATGTCTTTTTCACAATGAAAAGTCACTTCACATGGAAAAACTGTTTTACCCCTTATGTATGAAATAGTCTTAGGATTTTTAGAGGATCAATTCTGTAAGGTTACGTTATGCTTTTAAAATCAAAACATAAAATTACCTGTCGGTTTCCTGCAGGTATTACAATAGGACTGTGCATCTAATGTGAATATAAAGCCTACAATTCCTTGACACAACACAAAGGTAATTGCATAATATTTATCTAGAACTAGTAATGGAGAACTGATTCTGTGTGTTTGTATATACATGCAATTTTAGGTGCATATAATAGAGAATGATCAAACAAATCAGAAATTCTTAGGAGTTGGTTAAAATATTAATTAACTAAAGTATCATAAGACGTCATACTTTAGATGTCACACCAGCATTCAGAATCAAAAAGAAAAGCCCTGTGCAAAAATAGGCAGAAGAAAATTTCCCTGGCGTGACTTCCACTCCATCGAAAGGTCTTCCTCGTTCCTATGAAACTTCAGTCAATATATAAACTTCACTGTTCTTTTTTTTTTTTTTAAGAGAGAGAGAGAGAATTTTCATATTTATTTTTCAGTTTTCGACGGCACCACATCTTGAGGATCGAACCCGGGCCGCACGCATGCCAGGCCAGCGTGCTACCGCTTGAGCCACGTCCCCAGCCCCTCACTGTTCTTGTTTAACTAACAAGACAGACTGGATATTTTTCTACTGGAGTTTTATTTACCTTATGTTATCAAGAAATGGAAGCTCTCATAGAAAACAGTTTCTTCTCAAGGTAGGCTCTCAGGCCTTGTGCAGAATGACAGGCAGTCTGACACTGTCCGCAACGTTGGGTGGGCTCCATGTAAAGCCTATGTCACCTGAAGACACTTTCTGTTGTCAAGCTCATCACTAGCCATGTAATGTCAACAGTAGAGAGCAGTCCAAGTGCATGATCTGATCGCTGAACCAAGTGCTGGATTGAAATTTGAGTGAGGAAGTTAACACTGTGGCCAGGAAGAGAGGGTGGGAACTCACAGGGCCCAGGAGAGGAAGGAGGAAGGAGTAACAGTCACACAGGCAGGTGAACCCGCAATCCAAGAAATGGGAGGAACCGTGGTCCACAGCGAACTCAGCCACACAGGCCTAAAAGGGAAGGGGGAACATTGAAAGTCAACATTCACGAAATAGAATCAAAAATCACAACATGACATGGAAAAAGTCAGCATTTTCTGAATCACTTGGAGTACATATGCAACATATATACTTTTGGAACAAGATAAAATAGACTCCAAATAAATGTTACTCAAAAATATGACATGATTTCAGATTGAAGTGATTTATAATAAAGTAGTTCAAAATATCTTGGTCAGTATTAAAGGGGAAATAAAAAGATATTGATAGTGTTATAAGTTTAAAATCAGGGACCCAAGCCAAGATGTTAAGCACTGCCTTTCCTTTGAAACCTACTCTCTTCTTTCCAGTCTCCACTTTGCCACCACAGTATCAAGTTTGCATTCTACAATCCAGGGTGGATTTAATCAGGAAGAAAAACAAAACACAACAAAAACCAAATACAACTATCAATTTAGATACTACTTCACACTTCACCATGATGGTTTCTGAGGTGTCGTCCCAGAGATTTGAAAACCAAGGACTGACAGGGAGAGCCATGTGCTCCTGGACTGTCCTGACCAGGCAGGCTGCCTCCTTCGCCCTCTTAACAGGGAGCAGGGCTCAACTCTGCACTGAAACTATGAGGACGACACAGGGACGGCGCTGGGTGTCTTTTCAGGGTGAACGTGCAAGTGTTGACAAATCCAGAATTCTTACCCTGGATCAACTTCATTGTAGAAGGCTCTTTCCTTATTTCTACTCAAATATGCCAAAGCCAGATCCCATGCAGATTATCACGTCCTGATTGAAGGTGTCTCACTGCTGAGGCTCAACTGTCACATCTGCAGTGTGGCTGAGAGGGGCACACACAGAGGAGCAAGGTGCTGACTGCATCCGAGGAGCCCCAACCACCACAAAGTCATTCCGTGTGTGGGTACCTGTTTGTACTGGTGATATGTAAGTCAGGTGTTTTATACTTTTATTGTTTCAAACTTTCATGACTGAACACATACACACACGTATCCATGTGCACATAAGCAAGATTTACTTTAATATACATAAGAAAAATAAAATTGCTGGGATTACACATACTTTGTTCTTTTTAATTTGTTCTAATTAGTTATGCATGATAGTAGAACGTATTTTGACATATTATACTATGTGGAGTTATATATAATATAAAGAAGTTATATATAATATAACTTCTCATTCTACTGGTTGTACATGATATAGAATTACATTGGTCATGTAATGATGTATGCTCATAATAATATTTGATTCATTCTACTATCTTTCCTATTTCCATCCCCCACCCTTCCCTTTATTCCACTTTGTCTAATCCAGAGTACCTCTATTCTTCCCTAGTCACTCCCACCTTACTATGAATTAATATCCACATATCAAAGAAAAAATTTGGCCTTCGATTTTGTGGAATTGGCTTATTTCACTCAGCATGATATTTACCAGTTCCATCCATTTACTGGCAAATGACATAATTTTGTTCTTCTTTAAGGCTGAATAACATTCCATTTTGTATATATATCAGATTTCCTTTATCCATTATCTGTTGAAGGGCACCTAGACTGGTTCCATAGCTTTGCTATTGTGACTTGAGCTGCTATAAATGTTGATATGGTTTCGTCACCATAGGATGCTGATTTTAAGTCCTTTGGGTATAAGCAAGGAGTGGGATAACTGGGTCAAATGGTGGGTCCACTCCAAGTTTTCTAAGGAATCTCCACACTGCTTTCCAGAGTGGTTGCATAAAATTTTCAGGCTCATTAGCAATGTATGAGTGAACATGTTTCCCCCATATCCTTCCCAACATTTATTGTTGCTTATATTCTTCTAATTGCCATTCTGACTGGAATGAGATGGAACCTCAGTACTGTTTTAATTTGCATTTCACTGATTGCTAGTGATGTTGAAATTTTTTTTCATGTATTTTTGACCATTTGTATTTCTTCTTCTGTGAAGGGCCTGTTCAGTTCCTTACCCCATGTATTGATTGGGTTATTTGATTTTGGTATTAATTTTCTTGAGTTCATTATATATCTTGGAGATTAATGCTCTATCTGAGGTGTCGATGGCAAAGATTGTCTCCCATTCTGTAGGCTCTCTCTTCACATTCTTGATTATTTCTTTTGCTTTGAAAAAACTTTTTAGTTTGACTCCATCCCACGTATTGATCGTTAAATTTTACTTCTTGCATTTTAGGAGTCATGTTAAGAAAATTGGTCCCTAAGCTGACATGATGTAGATTTCGGCCTAGTTTTTCTTTTATTAGGCACAGGGTCTCTGTTCTAATGCCTAAGACCTTGATCCACTTTGTTGTGCATGGTGAGATATAGGGGTTATTTTCATTTCACTACATACAGATTTCCAGTTTTCTCTCTTCAACCATTTGTTGAAGAGGCTATCTTTTCTCCCATGTATGCTTTCTTCCAACAAACACAAATTGTATAATTTTCTTCTACTGAGAGTAATTTATAACTATTATTAAATGTTTTAGAATTTCCCAGTATAATGGGTAACACAGTTTCTTTCTATATTTAAATTTTTCTAATTATGAAGTTGAGTTTCTATTCATGTGTTAATTTTCCATTTGCATTAACTTTCTTTGGTATCTACATTTTTGCCACTTTTTTTTAAAATTGTTGTCTATTTTTCTTAATGACCTCTATGAAGTTGTTCTATTAAATACATATACATACTTAGAAATATGTGTTTTTTGTGTACTAGCCTGAACTGTTGGAAATGTTTACATCAGTTTGCTGCAAAAATTTTCTAGAACAGAAAGAAATCCCTGACCTACATTAAATAAAATTTAGAAGCCAAAACTTCTTGGTATAATAAAGAAAAAGAATTAAAAGTCTTGGTAAGAGTGTAACATTAAAGTGCTTATATCAAGTCAAAAGTCTTAAGGTCTTATTTGAAATAATATTTCATGCAGTTGATACAGCTCAGATATTTAGTCTTTTTTTTACATCAACAAACACAAATAATGACTACTTTTATATCTGAAGCCTCAGGATTTATTTATTACCATCAAATATATATTTACTAATGTGATTAAAGAAGTATCTGTGTGAAGTCTACCCAACAGAAGACTGAATACTGAAATGATTCCTTAATAAGCTCTGTAAGAGTAGTACAACTCAACCACGGGCACTGTTTTGACACTTTTAATATGAAGATCTGATTATGCTGCTCCCAAGACATCAATGAATCATCTCATTGCCCCAGAGATCATCACCCTTAAAATGGACTCTAGGGCATCCATGGACTTCTGTTTCACTTCGATGGTGGTATTTTATCTGATGTCAGTCATACTCCCTAATATTCAGGACTGTGGTGAAAGGAAGGGTCATGTTTGGAAAGTCTGCAGAATAAGACCAAGGGTAACCAAGGGTAAGAGGGGTAGAGAAGCTCAGCCAAAGAGAATTTCCTAAGAGGAGTTCTCGACCATGTCCCGCCCAGGTGATGGAAATGGGGTCCCCTTGGTGAAATGGGCTGCCTATGAAATAAAAGCTATGAAAAGTAGAGTGATGAAAACAACCACAGGACACAGAAAATATTTTCAGAAAGTGGGGGTGGGACAGGCCAGCCAATTATACAGATCGAGCTTCTATACTAAAAACAAAATGGAGCCCACACTTGCTTTATTTATATCTGGGAACATCAAAGGCCTTCCATAGAATGTTCTTCACCATAAAAGGTAGAAGCGAGGCTGTCCAGCCAGGTTACACCCATCTCCAGAGCTGCTATGAGGGATCTGCCTCATAGAGTGGAGATAAAGGTCATGTGCCTTGGACAATCTATTGAGTGAGAGAGCCAAGGATATTTCCCAGGTTTAAACCCCAAATCTCCCTGGCTGCCATACCAAAAGAAGACCCTCAAGTAATACACCGGTGGCTTCCCAAAAGGAACTATTTGAGGTATTCATATTTCATCCAAGCTATTCCCACAGATGGGTAACTGTGAGGGAGGTTCCAGGATAATCACTCAGATTGATCCAACCTCCCACCACACACACTTACACATGAGCTTTTAGGAGCATAGATGGCAGAATCAAACTCTTTCCTAAAAGTAATATGTAATGTATTAGGAACAGAAAGCACACGTGTTGGAGGGGCCATTGGAGGTATGCTAAGGCACTTGTAAAACAGTATAAAAGTGGCTGCACCAGTTTAGAGCTGAAATGTTTTATAATAGTGTCCTGAATGATGTGTCAGTGTGGTACTGTTGCAAGATCCATAGCTGCCTTGTATTTGTAATGCTTAGTTATCATCATTGCTATCTTTCACGGTGCAACCATTTGTGGAAAAATGTCAGGGAATTCAGATGTGTGAGGAATATTAGAGTGTGGGGAGGTCTCACAGTATTGAACACAGTCAAAGCCAAAGAAATATTCCAATTCTTTGATTCCAAATTCCACTAAAACTCTGCCCCTCTATGGATTATAAAAGGTCATTGCAAACATCTGCTATTAATTTACTATATTTAATATAATATAAATCGAAGCATAGTTATTTTGTCACAGAGAAATATAAGACAAATGTGTTTTCCCTTCCCACTGAATTCCTTCAAACTAAGAGAGTTACTTGTATAAATATTTTGTGTATCATAAGTCTTAACATGACAAAACATTTTTAAAAACATGTTACAGGTGATGACTGGTTGGAATGCAAATTGCTATAAATTACAACCCGTAAAAAGAGTGAGAAGCATATCCTATCATCCTTTTTATATATTTAAGCTTCCCAAAAGTTTCCATGTGAGAGAAGGAGCTGTAAAATCTATGACTACTTCTTCCCACGGGATTCCTTTGTTCATCACTGCAACATACTCAGGGAATAGCATGATTCTCCGACCTTTTTACAAAACCTGTGGCTTACAAGCTTTGCCAAGAAAAGGCCTGATCTTCAAGGATAAAAAGCACTGATGTTGAGAATCCTCTCCAACGTCAGCAGGCACACCACCCTCTCTGCATGTGTGCGGTGAACTGCACACTCCACCTTAGAGGCCATTCTCGTGAGGCACCCTGCTCACAACCTACTCTTCTATACAGCATACGCTGTGAACATTACTTGGAAGCTTCTGGTTTCAGAAGAACAAGGACTTATTGGCAATGTCTTTCTGATCCTTTGGAAAAGTATCTGTGTGGCAGTAGGAAAATTAGGGGGCCATGACATTACTCAATAGATTCGATGTGTGCTTCTGTGAATGTGGAAGTTAAGAACAGGTTCTACTATAAAGCCTTAGTCTGAGTACTGAGTTCTCTAGTGGTGTGACTGTGAACTACTCATATGGGTAGTTTTAGGCCTTGTTCCTATGTCTGGAAATGCCCTGAGGTATTGTTTCAGCCTCACACAGTCCTTGGGAGGAGAATGAAGTAACGTCTAGGGAGGGATTAACACAATGCCTGGCTCAGAGTAAGAGCTCAGTAAACTATCAACAGCATTATAAATTATGAACACAAAAATAAAATTTAACTCCAAATAGATATAATTTAACACCAGAGAAAAATAACCTTTGGAGGCAGAGACTTAATGTTGTATCAGTGAAAACACATTTTAAGAGACTCATTACTTTTTGCTCTCTTCTTTATTCCTTTTCCTTTTCATTCCACTCTTACTCAGAGTTGATAATTGTCTTTACCTGTTTTCATAATTCATTTAGTTTTTCCAACAATGTAATTCCTCTAGTATATAGACAAACTAGCTCCTCTTAAAGTTTACTCACTGTTTTTCCATATAAAAGTATGTTTTCAACGGTTGCTTCCTTCCTTTTGTTGGTCTAAATCAGTACATATTTTACATATGTATTTCCCTATGAATTTTTATCTTTTTCAATGTCACATGGTAGCTACATGCATAGCTGGGATTTATGGTACAAAAATTTTAATTTAACAATTAAAATTCTACATAGGCCAGTAATTTAAAATCCTCATTTGTTTTCAGATTGGTCCAATTACTGTTAAGCCTTGACCTATCTAATCCACAGAGGGGCAGAGTATATGTGTGAAGTGTATACACCCCGTGTTTCTACCACGCACATGAAGCACCAGTCATCCATCAACTTGTAAGCAACGTTGCACTTGGAATCCGCTTCCTCTACAATGTTGATCTGTGGGACAGTAGAAGCTCAGTCTCACTGGTGACTCATCCTGATAAGAGGGGCCTGGAACCAAAACAAAGTTGAGCCTCTCTCAGCAAGTGGAGTTTGCTTTGGGTTTGTTCCATCTACCCTTAAGGTTTGATGTTAGTAAAATCTTGTAGTGCATCCTGGGCAAAGGCTGTTGGACTGACAGCTGAACCAATCTTATCACCCTGTCCTGCAGGGTGCTGATTCTCAGTGCTCCTTTTCCTTCCTCTCCAGACATTCGGTAAATGTTTGCTACCCTCCGACTACCCATTTCTTTTGATAAATTAATCAAGTTTACATAATTTATGTCAGCTTTTTTGCTGCTATGACTGAAATACCTGACAAGAACAATTGTACGATAAGAAGTTTCTTTTGGGGCTCACAATTTCAGAGGTCTCAGTCCATAGACAGCTGGCTCCATTCCTCACGGCTCCAGGACAGGCAGAAAATCATGGTGGAAGAGTGTGGTGGAGAGGAATTGCTCACAGGATGATCAGGAAGTAGAGAGAGGCTCCACTTGCCCAATACAAAATATAAACCCCAAAGGCATTCCCCTAATAACCCCTCCACCACACCCTCCTGCCTCCAGTTACCACTTACTTAGTCCCATCAGGGGTTAACTCACTGGTTGGTTTAGGCCCCCACAGCTCAATCATTTGTCCTCTAAATCTTCTTGCATTGTGTTACACATGAGCCTCTGGGGCATACCTCACATCTGAACCATAACAATTTAGATCTACAGCAAGTAAGAAAAAAAGAAATATCCTGGTCATTACATTTCTTGGCCACAGAAATTATCTTGTTCTCCATTCACGTGTAGGGGGACATGATGATATAAAGAATAAAAAGTGACCAATAGATGTGTAACAACAGAGAACATTAGAGCAATGAGAAGAGTCTTGACCATTACTTTTTTAGGATTTTTTCATAGTAATCAGAAAATTTGTGTGTCAAAACACATAGAATTCCACAACACGAAGAGTGTAACTTAATGTATGTGTGCTTTAAAAAATTCGCTTAAGAGATTACAGGGCCTAGGATAGAATGCAAAATGTGACATGATAATTATATGTACAACCAATGTATAAAACAATGTTACTGATGTAGGTAGAGGAAATGAGTAGATTCTGTAAGACTAAAGTCCAAAGGAACTATGCATGGTACACCAAAGGGCTTATGTTACTGGGTAAAGTGAAGGGCCGAGGGGTGCACAGGTTGACAATACTGAAACAACTACACTTGCCCACCAGAACTGAACAAACTAAGAAGTACATGCACATAGTGGGAGTCAGACTTCTCACTGTTGAAGGGAGAAGTGAGATTTAAGCAAAGGGAGGAAGCTAGAATGTTCCATGTGGTACTAAATCAGAGGTTCAGGCATGGACATGCGTATAATTCATGTTCCATTTAACATAGATGGTTGCATAAACAAATGTATGCAGATGCAGACAAATATACACACAGAGGTTTCCTTGTGTTGTCAGCAGAGAGGACCTAATAAAAAGGACTGCAGCAGCAAGGAGCTGATCTAGCACTTGGAACTTGGCTTTTAAAGCCATTCTCCAGGGCTAGGGATACAGCTCAGTTGACAGAGTGCTTGCCTCGCATGCACAAGGCCTTGGGTTCAATTCCCAGCACCATACACACACACACACACACACACACACACACACACACACACCAAACAAAACTTTCTCTAATTTGAAGAAGCAAAGCTCTGGAGAAATGGTTGACTCCGAGACCAAGGGAAAAATATTCCTGATGAACCTGGAGCATCTTGTAGTGCCAGGAAGTAAGGCAGTTCTTGAAACTAACAAACATATACCGCAACAATAAAGTTATGCGCAGGGACACGAAAGCCAACCTTCCAAATTGCCAAGGCTGGAACAATAGAGCAATAATAAGTAAAGCATTATTGGACTAGCGCCCAAAGTAAACAATAATATCCAGATTTCATGCTGATATTAATGGTTGGATAAATACATGGATGACATGAGACCAATCTCTCAGGCCAAATAATCACAAATAAAGTATGTACTTACATCACCCTCTAGAAGGTGGACTTCACTCCCCAGTCCTTCAGTTTGGGCTGCACATAGACTTATTTACAAAAAAGAACTGTAGGGGGAAGAAGTACAAATGTAACTGTGTGATGAAGAAAGCACAGTTGGAAAATCCTGTTCCAACCAGGTCGTGAGGGTGATAAGCCATGTATGTTTTGTTTTGTTTCCAGGTACCGGGGTTTGAACTCAGGGGTGCTCTCCAGCCCTTATTATTTTTTACGTTGAAACAAGATCTCACCAAGTTGCCCAGGCTGGCTTCAAATTTGCCATCCTCCTGCCTCAGGCTCTTGAATAGCTGGGGAAACAGGTTTCTGCTATAGTGCCCAGCCATGATGAGCCATGTTGGTAGCATGTTCACATCCTTATCCACAATTGACTAAACTAGAAACAATCTAGAGGCCTCTCAATGGATGAATGAAGTTTTCTGTTTAAAAAAAGAAAATGAAAACTAAAATTTAAACTGAATTTTGTATACAAAATAAATTTGTAACAGAAGGGTATAAAGGGGAAATCATATCACCAAATATTAAAGTATATAAAGAAACAAATTATGTTACTATCACAAATACTTGAAAAAATACCGACAAGACAAAAATTACCATAAAATAAGTGTTATCTTTATGAGTTCTGTGTGTGTATTCTATTATATATCACCATATTATGTGCATATTTATGTGATATAAGGACTAACAATACTCACAAAAGGAACTATAAGAGCCCAAATTATTCAAATCCAATAATGTTCAAAGTAATAAAATCATAGTATATAAGATTATTTTCTTATAATCTGGCAGAAATTTAAAATACAATTAAGTTTGATGTTTATAAAGATATAAATTAATAACATCCCACACTTTGCCACTGGTAATTTAATTTTATTAAAAATTCTCACCCAGTGCTAATTTGTTCAGAATTACATTTCTAGGAATCTAAGCTAAAGAAGTAATTTAAAAAGCATTGAAATTATTTGTTATTTAATATTCCATATGAATATTTGCATTTGTATATATAAAATATATATCATGGAAGAGATGGAAAAGAAATGTTATTGAAAATACTACTTATATGAATTTTATAGGCATTGAAATTATATTCTTAAAATCTACAATGATAGTATAATAAGTGCCATGTATTATTTTAATTTTTCATGAAACAGTTACACATATTTGCTCCATATGTTTTGTACCTTTTTATTTAAATATAAAGATGTAATAAAAGCCATAAATAATATGTATGCACTACTTATAATTGTATTATATTATATTGTATACTATATACTATGTTATTATTATTATATCACTACATTGATATATATAGTTACACAGATAAAAACTTTAAGGCATTTCACAAAAGTATTAATAGGTTTTTCCCTGTATTGTAATGTATTGGTTTTTCCTCCCCTATTTGGTGCTAAGAAATGTTAATTTAAAATACAAGGAAACTAGAAATGAAGAAGCACCCTAATTATCACCAGGTACAGGAGCTGAATTAGGTAAAGGATCTGTTGATCAAAAGAAACAGACCTCTTCAGGTGCTCTTGACCGGGCATTTCCTTTAGTAACTTGTTCTAGCAGCTGGATTGCTCCAAGTTCCCTCCAGTCCAAAGAACAGACATCCTGGATGCCAGACAGCACTTGTTGATGGGGTGCATCTGCAAGTGATCACTGCTGTTCCTGGGTAAGGTTAGATGTCCACATGAAGTGCACAGAGAAGGCAGTTTCCCACATGCCCCAACTGTGTGTAGCAGCTGCTGCCAGGGAGCGCTCCTATTGCTGACACTCACTGTCAGACTTCATTCAGGGAGACTCACAGACAGATGGTTTCTTTCACTGTCTCAGGGCCCTCTTCAGGATGTTCTGATTGCTGCCCAAGTCGTATATCATACTTCCTTTAGGAAGATTTTATTCCCAGCTGCAGACTTGAAAATAAATAGAATAATAATAGAATAATAATAGAAAAAAAATAGAATAATAATCAGAAAGCCACACACCTACATTCACAAGGGGCTGATGGGGAAGGGAAAAATAAAACACTTTTTTACCCTGGCAATGTATTTGGAATAAAATCATATTTAATATTTCTTTAAAGACAAAATTAACATCTCGGGAGAGATTCTTATTAAGACAATTTGTAGGGAATGTAACAAGAAATCTACAGAGATTTGTTTTGTCATTCACATTACTTTCAAACAAAAACTGAAGGTCTTAGTTATATCCCTTTTTCGTTTAATTTGTATTCAAACAGACCAATCAGCCCTAAATTCTTTAAGTATTAGAACTTTTTCCTGCTTAATCAGAATGTGGGAGTTATAACACACATTAACACTTTTATTGCGTGAGGTGAAGATTGAGATTGATTGATTGATTGATTGATTTTTGCATTACAATTCTTTTTTTTATCTTTTATTGATTTTATTTTTTTAAATACATGATAGCAGTGGAATGCATTACAATTCTTATTACACATACAGAGCACAATTTTTCATATTTCTGTATATAAAGGATATTCACACCAATTGATGCTTTATACATGTACTTTGTTGTTGTTTTTTTGCATTATAATTCTTTTTTTTTTTAATTTTTGTTGTTGGTTGTTCAAAACATTACATAGTTCTTGATATATCATATTTCACACTTTGATTCAAGTGGGTTATGAACTCCCATTTTTACCCCATATACAGATTGCAGAATCACATCAGTTACACATCCATTGATTTACATATTGCCATACTAGTGTCTGTTGTGTTCTGCTGCCTTTCCTATCCTCTACTATCCCCCCTCCCCTCCCCTCCCCTCTTCTCTCTCTACCCCCCCNTCCTATCCTCTACTATCCCCCCTCCCCTCCCCTCCCCTCTTCTCTCTCTACCCCCCCCTTAATACACCTTTTTACCACAATTTTTCATATCTCTGATTGTATATAAGGTATGTTGACACCAAATTCACATCTTCATACGTGTATGTTGTATAATGATGAGGGTCTCCTTTCACCATCCATGCTATTCCCCTTCTCCCTCCCTTTCCCTCCCACCCGTATTCCCTATCTAGAGGTAATCTTCCTCCCTTGCTCTCCCTCCCAACCCCATTTTGAGTCACTCCCCTTATATCAGAGAAGACATTTGGCACTTTTTTTTTTTTTTTGGTGGGGGGATTGTCTAAGGCATGCACTGGAGAAAGGATAGCATCTTCAACAAATGGTGCTGGGAAAACTGGAAATCCATATGCAACAAAATGAAATTGATTCCCTATCTCCCACCATGCACAAAAGTTAACTCAAAATGGATCAAGGATCTAGGGATTAAACCAGAGACTCTGCATCTGATAGAAGAAAAAGTAGGCCCTAATCTCCATCATGTGGGGCTAGGCCCCAACTTCCTTAATAAGACGCCTGTAGTGCCGCAGTCTGGCTGGGCACAAAATAACCAAGCCACCACAAAGCCTTGTAGATTCAAACAGCAACTCTTTATTCCTGAACTCTCACTGGCACTCTACCCACACTTCCCGTGAATACACTGCCTCCACCGGCTCCGCGCACCAGTTCTCTCAGAACCCTTCCAGAACTCAAAGGGAACTCCAAAGGAGTGGGCGCCTGAGGCAGCAGGATAAGCCCTAATCCCAGCAGGATCCGCCCTAAACCCAGAGCCACCCTAATCCCTGAGCAGGGTCACCTTTCAACCCAAAATGCCATGCGTCATTCCTACTTGGCTATGGCTCTCAGCACTGTAGCACAAAAATTAAAACCAAGAATCAACAGATGGGATGGATTCACACTAAAAAGTTTTTTCTCAGCAAAGAAATAATATGTGAGGTGAATAGGAAGCCTACATCCTGGGAACAAATTTTTACCCCTCACACATCAGATAGAGCCCTAATCTCTAGGGTATATAAAGCGCTCAACAAGATAAGCACCAAAAACCCCCAAATAATCCAATCAATAAATGGGCAAGGACCTGAAGAGACACTTCTCAGAAGAGGATATACAATCAATCAACAAATACAAGATTGAGAATTTTTCTGGAAAAAAAAATGTTCACCTTACATTAAGCAAGAATGCAAGAATATTAATGTTTTGAGAATATAAAAACTCAAAATATAAGAATATGTACAAAATAATGATTTTGAATGTTCAATTCTTATAAGAGCCTCATCTCTTCTTGTTTATCATTGTTCATTTTTATTTGATTGTAACTTTATCACAGCTTCGTGACTAAACCTCACATGTGGATCTGAGAAGGCTGACTTTCATAGTGCCTATATTTTTATTGTAGTTAGTAATTCCCATGAAGTTTAGATCTCAGAGGCCTCAGAGAAACAATTTTTTCTTTTGGTGAGTATAATAAAAACTCAAATAATAATAATTTTAATAATTATATGAGCAGAACTAATGGGAGGAAAAAAGTCATCTTAGTTGTGGCTTCTGGAGACAATATATTGTAATGGAACCACTCTGTTTAGTTTTAACCACACAAAAATACATAAATGAAATAAAAAATATAGGCCGAGGTTTTTTAAAGAAATGAAAATTTTAAAGAATTTATAATCTTTTTTTTTTATGTGAGAAATGAAATGAGACAAATGAAGAACCAGCTTTCTTTAATGACGTTGCCTTGTTCTTCCTGTTTTGTCTTCTTGGTGTATCATCAGTGTTGTAATTGGGTAATCCTTTGTCCACTGTTCAAATCTCATTAATGCCTTCAGTGATTTCAATAACTTTAAGTTGGCCTAGTCATTCTTTAACCACGTACACCTCTCCTTTGACTGACTTCTTGTATCCCCAGTCTCTATAATTAACCATCCTGAAACTCATGTATTTCCTTTTTCTCATCATCTGTTAAAAATTCTCAAACCTCACCCCTTTGCCATCTACTGCAGACTTGATAGTCTCCTATACTACAGTTTCTAAGCACAATGATACCAACATTGAAGATATCTATCCTGTCTCCTTTTTGGCAGGAGATCTGATTCTCCAGGTGTCTCTCGAACTCCAATATGGTACCATTTCATTATTTTTTTTCTTTTCTGTTCTTCCCTTACCTTAACAACCCTCCTTAATTTTTGGGACTGTGTCTTGCCATCTACTTATTTCTCTTGAGATCTTAGACCTTCAAGAAGAACTTCTTCAACTCCTTTCTTCCCTCCTACCCTCTAGGCAGTTCCCTCTTTCCTCTTTCCAGTGACAAGTACCTAAAGAACATTCTCAAAATGATACATGGACCCCTTGTCTTTTTTCCCATTACTTTCCTCTTTAGGAGGCATCATAGTTATTTGGAATAAAAACAAAGCTTAAAAATATTTGATAAAATGATATCTGATAAAATACCATAAATATTACAATATATTTTAATAAATTAATTTTATTAACTGCTAGATAGTACTTGGTGTTAACCTTTTTAAAAAATTAGGAATCAGTCTTTTTGATTACCTCTTAACTTGACAATAAACTTATAATACAAGTTTGTGAAATATGAATAGAAATATAATTAAGAATTTATTCTGTAATTATTACTATTTGTAATTTGAAATGTTTTCTACTTCTTAGTTTATTGATTATATCATTCATGTTTTTTATCTGTATCAAAAGTTGAGAAACATTTATCAAATTTCTTTTAAATTTCAGTTGCTAGATTTCAAATCACACGTGAGGTGGTAGAGTAGCCCATCCTCTCTTCCATTTCAATGCAGTGGGTGAGCTGTGGTGAAGGGCAGGAGCACTCTGCAGTCATTACTGTTGCACATGGCTTACAAGAATGTTGCCATGCACTGAAATAACCATGAACAACAATACATATTTCTCCCCAAACCAAAATTAAATATATTTCCTATTCAAGTTTCTTTTACTAGACCTCCCAAAATGTGTGCGGCTAACACCACATGACCCTAGATGAAGGATATGTGGATGGTGGCCTGAGTGGAAGAAGACAGGACTTTACAGTTGGGTGGAAACACTTTAATTCTGCACATTTCATAAAAATGCATGCTCAAGCAAATGTATTTCTAGAAGACCGGCTCAGGACCTTGAAGCACAGTTAGTAAGGTGTCATGCACTTTTCATTAGATTCTCAATACATTTCCTTGTGACTGTCTTTACTGTAGTTTTGCATGTATCCCCACATTTCCCTCAGTTATTTCCCTCCTCTTCCCTTACTTTAATCCTTGATTTACTTGTCTATTTATCTACTACCTTGTACTTAGGAATGATGTATAACCTTCTTCTGTTATCTTCAGTGTCTATCTAAGTACCAAGCACCAGATGCTAATTGAAATATTTAAAAAGAAGATTTATACTTTTATTACAAATGAGAATATAAAAATTAAAAATTGAGATCTGTACATAAGATTACCAAAGCAAACTGAAAGTACACTTGGGAACCTTTGATGGAATATCAGAGGAGAGATGATACTTACTCACCATGTTTTGGGTTGAAAATCAAGACTACATTTTGACATATTAAGTTCTGTGTGCTTGTGGCATATTCAAGCTCAGAAGTGAAATAGGCATTTTAAAATAGTTGATAACAGGAAAGACTAGAAGCATCAGGGTATCGGAGAGTAGGGGCAATTGCTTTGCCAAGCAATGATTCAAAGTAGTTCTGAGAGTCAGAGGAGGCCAATGGTCAGTCATGCAGAATGGGAGGGGGTGAGCATTGGTGGGGTAGAGCGGAGCCTGTTGGAGGGAGCTGGACTCTTAGTGCTACTTAGTAGTATGATGGTCTGAGCTAGTGGGAGGCATGGGTCTGCTCAAGAGTGAATCAGTTTCAGCTTCATGGCCAAGGCCAGCAGGCAGAAAGCTGTCTGCTGAATAAATCAGATTGGAGAACTGTGTAGTGTCACTCCACAAGAGGAAAGGGGAAGAGCCACTGTAAGGTCAGGGATCCCCAGTGAGAGCTTCCAAGGAGAGAATCAAAAAGAATATAGATCGATTATTGTTCTGCGGTGGCATTGAGAGAGATTAAGTAAGATCTGGAGGTGACGGTGCTTTTACATAGGACATTCCTAGTGACAGAAAAGTGTACAAAAGTGGGAGCACTGCTGGTGAGAATGCAGTGGTTACTAAAGGAGGGGGGAGGTACTCAGGGAGCCTGTGGTGTCACTTTCCTGTAATCCCAAGTGACTCAATAGACTGAGGCAGGAGGATCACCAATTTCAGGCCAGCCTCAGCAACTTAGTGAAACCCTGTCTCAAAAGAAAATAAAAAATAAAAAGGGCTGGAGATGTGACTCAGTGGTTTGCCTCAGTGGTTGGCCCTGGGTCCTATCCCTGTTACCAAAACAAAACAAAACAACAGCAACCAAAACCAGGTAGTTGTTGGGAAGGGGGATGAATTCTCCTCTGAACTTTCCATTTTGGCCCGTTCTTCTGGCTTGTTAAGAGTGAAATCACTGTTTTCTTTTTCTTTCTGAGCTGATTTTCAGTTTTTCAGGCTTACATAGTTTTCCGAAGCAGATGGAGTGGAGTGGCCATGTTGGTGAGAATTGCTGCTTCAGGAATGAAACAAGTGTGGCTGCCTCAGTGGCAGACACTGGAAGGAACAGTGGCAGGGTACCTGGAGGCAGGTGCATGTCAGGTCTCTTTGCTTCTTTAAAAAGAGGGAGAGCTATAAACATGCTTCTACTTTCCCCTCTGTATTTTATGTTCTTTGAACCAGAAATTTCACTTTCAGAAGTCTCTTCCAAGAAATCCTACGCAAATGTACACAAGGTTTTATACAAAGATGTTCATTACCACACTGTGTATGTTACCTAAATGTCAGCTGTTTGCTCTATATTTCTAGGTTCCAAAGTAGATTAACACAGTCTCCCTCTTTTGGGGGCACATGCATTGCACATACAATTCAGTATAATTGGTTTTCTTGGACCAAGTTCTCATTCTCCAAAATGTTTAGCTAAATTTCCTTGTAGATCTGAATTTACTCTCCCAATGGAGTTTCAATTTCTAACTCTCTCCTTTCCTTTCTAATTCACGACAAACCAAACTGCATTTTCCTACTTTCTGAAATATATTCATGTGTGAATAGTAGTTTTCCCTGCAGTTTCAAAAGCTCAATTTATTAACTTTGGTCAGCTCATTTGATATAGACATTTTTGTTCTTAAAATAGTTTGCCACTAGATTTTGTGGTACATGCCTGTGGTCTCAGAAACTCAGGAGGCTAAGGCTGGAGGATTGCAAATTTGAGGCTAGCCTTAGCAACTTAGACCCTGTCTCAAAACAAAAATAAAATAGGGTTTGGGAATATAACTTAGTGGTAGAGTGCCCCTGGTTTTAATCCCCAGTACTGCAAAACAAAACAAACAAAAAAATCAACTCTTTTTGCTTATCAATATCATTAAATCTTTTAATAAAACTTATTTCAGTATGGACTTATATATCCTTCTAGATAAAATTCATAACCTAAGTTGTACTCAAAGATTTTCTTTATGAAATTCTAAAGGTCTATTGAATTTTTTAAAAAATTCAGTTTGTTATGTATCACAACAGGATGCATTGCATTTCATATTACACATATAGAGCACAATTTTTCATATCTCTGGTTGCACACAAAATAGAGTCACATCCTTTGTGTCTTCATACATGTACCTTAGGGTAATGAGGACCATTGCATTCCACCATCTTTCCTACCCTTATGTCCCCTCCCTCCCCCCCATTCCCCTTTGCCCTATCTAGAGTTCATTTAATCCTTCCCCCAGCATATTATGAATCAGCATCCTTAAATCAAAGAAATCATTCAGCATCGGTTTGGGGGATTTTGTTAATTTCAATTAGCATTATATTCTCCAGTTCCATCCATCCATTTACCTGCAAATGTCATGATTTTATTCTCTTTCAATGCTGAATAATATTCCATTGTGTATATACACCACATTTTTTTATCCATTCATCTACTGAAGGGCATCTAGGTTGGTTCCACAGTTTAGCTATTGTGAATTGTGCAAACAATGATGTGGCTGTGTCCCTGTAGTATGCAGTTTTTAAGTCCTTTGGGTATAGACCAAGGAGTGGGGGGTCTATCTTAATGGCAAAAATAATTTTATCTTTATATTCACAAACCTCAATACTATTAGTAGTACTTTGGATTTGTTCATGAATAGAGATTTCTTTGAGCTGAACACAGATATGCATGCCTGTAATCCCAGGACCTTGCAAAACTGAGGCAAGAGGATGGTAAATTCAAAGCCAGCCTAAGCAACTTAGTGAGACCCTAAGCAACTTAGGAAGACCCTGTCTCAAAATAAAAATGGCTGGGGATGTGGCTCAGTGGTAATGTGCCCTGGGTTCAATCCCTCGTAAAACAACAACAACAACAACAATTCTAGCAGGAGCAGTACATTTCTCCCCCGAATGACTTGACAAATTATTTATGCCAGCCTCACAAGATACATTCAAATTTGTAAAATACTTTCAAACATATTTATTTGCTAAGTATCCCCTTGCAGGGAATTATTTAACTTCTCCGTCCCTCAGTGAGCCACATGCAAAATTTAGATTATAACAGTCATTAGGTCACCAAGTGTGGGTCAGGAAAGGCACGTAGAACACAGCCTGGTGTGAGTGTGTGTGTGTGTGTGTGTGTGTGTGTGTGTGTGGTGCTCAGCATCTCAGCTGCTCTCTAATAGCTGCTGCTGTGGCCATTGTTGTCCTACTGAGCATTTAGAGAGCCAGCAGTGCACATGCAAAACACCCAAGTTTTGGCTTCCCTTTCCTGGGCCATTGTAGATCTTAAAGACACACAGAACTCGGCTTCTGGCACCCACACTTAAATGTAATTATAATTCCATACAAGATTTAGCTACATGATGAAACTCAAATTAAAACAACAACAAAAAAGGGGCTCTGTGTTTCTGGTTAAGTGGAAAGCCTGATACATGATCTACCACACAGGCCGGAAGCACTTAGCAAACATTTCAGCTTATTCCCATCTGTTATTGCCTGTAACTCCACATTCTTGAATATATGATCAAGTTCTAATTTTTGTTACAGGTATGCTGGCCTCCTAAACTGAAGTGCCTTGTTCTGGATTATATCTGGATATTTATATGAATTGAAAGTTCATATGACTGTCATAGATAATTCACACTTTCTAGGAAAGCATATCACTCCTTTGGTAACTCATGCCTAAAACCCGTGTTAAGGACTCCATTGGCTTGCCACAGTGGTTAGGGACTTTGGACTTGGGGAGAAAAGCAAGCCTGAATGCCTAACTTCTGAAATTTTCTTAAGTTACCTAAGAGAATTGGCACTTCATGTTTTTTCTTCTCCATGAGAAAAACTTCTATAATGCCTTCATATACTATCATAATAATTAATAATAGTAGATTGCATTCACAAATACCTAGTATGTACCAGGTGTACAATGAATGCTTTACATAGTTACAATTTAAACTTAAAAACAAAGACACCAAAGAGCCTAAAAATTATTCTCACTTTTCCTATACTATACAGCTAACACATTAGCACTGAACTGAGAAGGCTTTTCTGACTACAGAACTCTAGATTTCACTCATCAGAAACTACATACTTGCAGATAAGCATGCCAAAGCACAGTTTGGAGCAGCAGGCAAAAGCTATGTAGGGAGTATAAAGAAAAGTAGAGAGTTAACCTCATTGTCCCGTCCAGAAAAGTCCAGATTTGAGTCTTCCAGGTTATCCCATCAAAAAATGTGGTATCTCTTGGCTGTTCTAAGGAAGGGATTTTAGCTGTTCACAGGTAGGATTGTCAAATGGTTGAAGTATCTAATAAGTTTGTTGAGTTGAAATTGGTTTAATATATCAACCTCTTCACATACAAGCTAAAGGGCTGTTTGGCAATGTCCAGTACATGTGTTTTAGTATTACCATTGCTTATTCCATAATGCAGTTTCTGGTTGACATCATCTTTTTGATGCCAGTACTTTTCCCTTAAATGTGCATCTTTTTCCTTCCTCTCCCCTTTTTTCCCTCTGTTTCCTTTAAAGGACTAGAACTTCATTCTTTGAATCTACTGCCATGTTCTGAAATTCTAATTCTGAGGTCTTTCAACCTGCCACTTTCAATAATGATAGTGGGGGAGACAAGTGCTCTGCAAGCCAGTTGGCTCTACTTTGTATCCTTAGGAAAAACTACATCTGCTTTTTGGATTAAACTGTGCTTATAAAACCATGCCTGTTTAGTTGACAGGGAGAAAAAAAGTGTAATTTACATGTTTTAGTTATTCTCGTTTTAGTAGACTTCAGAGCTTTAATTCACCCTTGGTTTACCCTTGGAAAAAAATATTGAGAATTTTGCTCCAATGGTTCATGCCAGCTGTTTTCTTTGCTGCCTAGCAGCCTGAGGTTTGCAAGAATTAGGACCACTTATGCCAATCCCTATTAGAGAGCCAGTAGTAATGGGTCTACTAAAAAAGCTAATGATCTATACCTCTTCATTTCCTTCAAATTGTGTTTCAGAATCAGGTTAGAGTTAAAAGAACAGAAGTGTGTACTAGAAAAGGCTCATCTCTAAGTCAGGTTTGCCCCATACACTTGTCTCTCTGACCCAAAATTAGTTTCAATAAACACTCATCAAAACCATGCACTGATTCAGAAAGTATTTTTAATGACTTGTTCTGTGCATTCTTCAGAGCTGGTGCTGTGACAGAATATGAAGAAATTCATCACATGGTCTGTGGCCTTCAGGAGCATCCTGGTTCCTCGTGGAGGAAGGAAGGACAATGAAAAACCATGTAAAACTTTGCATAATGGTTTGAAATATGTCAGAGGGGGACCTGTTATTCCCAAGGTGTGCTGATCATCCTCACCACTGAGCCTAGATGTGGGAATGGGTGAGGAGGAGCATTCAGACAAGGTTTCCTGGAAAAGGTACAGAATGAGTGTGAACTCCATCTGTGCAAAAAACCCTCACTCATAAAAATGGCATAAAGAACAGTGTTTTGTTAAATTAGAAAATAATTCACTGCTATGAAGACTTGCACTGTGTTATGGTGAAAAAAGGATTTTATCACTTCTACTGTCCTGAATTAATAAAAATTATTTAATTATTTAACAAGTATTTAAAATTTTACAGAAATTGCCCCCTTGAATAGGAAAGATAGATGGATCCCTGACTCCATACAGAACCTAAATAATGACCTCTGTTTACATGGTTAATATTTAAAGCCAAACCTCATACAAATTTCATTCAAAGTGCCACCATTTCAGGATTCTGAAGGCAAAAATGCTAATGATCTGTACCCCTTCATTTCCTTTAAATTGTGTTTCAGAATCAGATTAGAGTTAAAAGGAACAGGAGTGTGTACTAAAAAAGACTCATCTCTACGTCAATAAATCTCTTACATAAATCAAAGAAGGTATTTCAAGGGTCTGACCATCCTTGAGTGCTAAAAATCAGCACTCAGGAAATGTCTTTGGACACGCTTTTCAAAGATGGTTTTTATGCCAGTTTCACTTGATTTTTCAGTATATCATCAAGGACAGCAAATCCAGAAGCACAGAAATGAAGGAAAACATTATTGATACTTTAAACAATTTGGAAAGTCAGTAGCTTAGTTAGCTGGCATTCTAAGGTCATTGAAGGATATGCAACTTATAAAAGAAACTCAAACACAGAATGGATCAAGTACCCTTGAACTTGGGAAATGGGGGAATATACACATTTTTAAACTTGGTTTAAAGGTAGTTTAGTTTTATTTTTGTTTTCTGTTGATTTTTTGTAAATGATATTAAATATGCATCTTTTAAAAAATTTTAAATTTTTCTAAATTCATCAAATTAATTTAATTAGATAATTAGTTTGGCATTCTGTAGCCATTACCTCAATGTGGAAAAATAATTTCCTTATCAAGGATAAAACATTAAGATAGAACTCTGTCATTAGGACATTCAGTACCTCTAATATTACTGAAGATAATATTCTCATTTTTCTCTCAAACACTCGGTATAGGCAGAATTTTATGAAATTACTTTGCTAAAAATAGATATCAAATTGAAAGGATTTATCCTGAAACAAGTGCCAATAGTAAGTTTAGAGTTTTCATCAACAGATGGTTCTTAAAAATCTAAATTTTCTCCCATCTGTAAATGTTCTGATGCAATTTTAAAAAACCTCATCTCTAACCTATTAATACAAACATTATTTCTTTAGAGACATTTACAGAGGGAGATTTCTGTATTAATTAAAATCTGTATTAATCTCTGATTTTGATCTGTAAATTAAGATAAATACTTTTTTTTTTTTTGCAAATAAATAATTTCTCAGAGAAATTTCTAACAATTTTAGTTGGGGAAGTATTTAATACTTTTTAGTGTAGCCCTAAATATAAGATATTGAAATCTGCATTTCTGAATATGCTTGGCAAATTATTTGTACCAATGCACATGGCATTATATAAATGATCATTAAAATCATTTTGTGTTTTGTGCTGAAAGAACAAAATCTTGTTATTTTCATACTCTGAATTTGTATAACAGAAGTAGTTTGTAGATGCTTTTCCCTATTTTAGATAAATTATTAGAAAGGGTTTTCTGACTGGAAATTTTCCCACAAAGTATATGGATTTGGAAGTAAAATGCCAGGTCTTGAGCATTTAAAATTTGAATTTTATTTGCTGATCTGCTTATTCGTTAAATACCAGAGATCTAAAGATCGTGGTTTTCTCTCAAATCGAATTCCCAAGGTGCCATAAGGAAAATAGATAAATAAGCAAATAGTTAATTTAAAATGTAGGTTTGGAGAAGAATGTATAGTTTCATCATCACCATCATCATTATCCTCATAATCATAATAAGATAAATGTATGAGGACTAGATGATTCCTTTTGTAGAAGAGGCCAAGAAGAGCGAGTCATCAAAACACTAAGAAGTTTAATGAAGGCAACACCAAACTTCTCATTAGTTTTAGCAAGCATTTTCCCAATTATGAGTTAAAAGTTTCATTGTTACTGTGTCGGTGTGATAGCTGGGGCAATGTTTTAGTCAACTGGAACACCACATTTAAGGGAGACAGATAAACTGAATCTCACCAGTTTGAAGAGGACCAGGACAGTAAAGATAATAGGAAACACTTTACATGAGAAAGGTTTGGGAAGGCTGAGTCAACAAACGTGGGGCAGGACAGCTTTGCATAAATCTGAGTAAGGGTTAATGGAAGTGGAGTGGGTTTTCCTTAAGAGAAAAGATGAAAACAACTAATGCAAACTGTTGGGAGGCGGGTTTTAGTTCAATAATGAGAAGTGAAAACGGAAAAAAATGTTCAGCCATCAAATCACACAAGTTTTATTTGTTAGAATCTTGAACCCACAATGGCTACAATTTTTCAAGCAGATGTCCAGGGAATGCAGTACACCAGTAGTGGTAGAAGTACAACTGGTAATGAGAGGAGCAGTGAAGATGGGGATCTTAGTTTGAAAACTTATGGTGCACCTCACTATTTCCGTGCATTTTTTAGATGTAATAATTTGTATATCAGAAAACAGAAAGTGAAATGTAGAAATATTACACAGTTCTTAGTATTGCACATCCAGTGAGTGCTGTGCAGGTTCAAAAGTCAACTTGAGATTTAGCATATTGTCCTTAACAGACTATAATTCATAAATATTTTCATCAGTGCAGTCCTGGTGATAGGAAAACTGTTTTTTTTCTATAAGTGTTTTCTGGTAATGGAACTTGCTGCATCCAAATGTGAAACAAACTCTTTCAATATCTGTATTTTGCCACACAATTGGCATACAAAAATTTAAATATGCTGAAATACATCATATTAATTCTAATAATGAGACTTTAGAATATTTGCTATGAAATAGACTTCTTACCTTCTGCTAAAGATGCTCTTCTGCCTATGTGTCCGATCTACATTCTGTGTGCCCCCAAGAATGAAGTTGAAATTGCGAATTGTTAAAGGCAGTGGTGCGTGTATAGCCCATGGTTGATTGGCAGGCCTCACCCTGTCAGAGTCCTTCTTGACATCTTGTACTTCTTTATTCCACGTAGTGAGAGGTGTAAGGAAGGCCTGAACTCTCATCCAGGACTCCGCAGCCTCCACTCTTTCTATTTCTCGCTCCCGTGGAGTTGCAGGATTCTAGTTCTCTCTCTCTCTCATTGCCTTTCTGCTGATCTGAACAATTCAAATTGAAGAAGATGAAAATAACTTTTAAGACACATTAATAAAGTTGGTCTCGCTTTACATGCTGCTTATGTTTTTAAATTTTTTATTTAATATTCCTCACCTTTCAAGGAACATTTAGGAGAGGAGCATTCCTTGATGGCTTAAAGCCTACACAAATTAACTTGTATTAGTGTACAGGAGTTTTCTTTTTCTAAATTATTTGCACATTCTTGTGCCCAAGGCTTTTAAGAATGGAAAAATTTTAACTTTATTCTTTCAAAATACTTAAATGTTTCAAAAGTTAAATATTTAAAAATATTTTATATTACAAACTTCATTTTATAAACTTGTAAAATATTTTAAAAATTTAAATTTCTGACATTTTTCTACTTGGGTATATTAATATCTTGTAAATATCAATTATTTTTGAATCCTATTTCACAGTAAAGCATGTTGCTACATATTATATGCTTTTAAGATCTATTAAATAGCCTGAGTTCAGCTCTAAGCAATCATTTACTCTGATGTAAACTGTTTATATATGTGTGTGTGTATAGTACACAGCACATAAATATTTTATTAAAATACACAAACAAATTCATTCTATGTTGTTTTATTTTTCTCTTGCTATAAATTATAGCACAAGTGAATATACAATTTGTAATATGAGTGATTGTGGTGATTTGGCTTTTGAGCTCAGATCATGGGTTCCATGTCTAGTCTTCTAATTCTGATGTGAACATTGACATATCAAATTTAGGAGTTGTGAAGTGTTTTAAAGATCTACAACTAGCAAGGATAAAAATTAAAAGGGCTATCAGTTCCTGTGCTTCAAGGCATTAACTGCTTTCCAGATGGCTTGGAGAAACATATACCCTGTAGTCTAGTATTAGGTACATTAGTGAGGTTTTATGGCGTTTCCTACAGTGCTTGCCAATAAGCAAATACCCCTCAGTTGATTATGCCCTGCCAATTCTAATAGACAGTTTTCCATTTGTATAACAATGGAAATTCAATTAAATATCACATTTCCATAGATTTCACAATGTATATGAAATGAATGATGTCTTATGACAGATTAAATAATATTTTATTTTTAATATCATAGTGATTATTTGTAAAAATTACAGATAAAATATCAATTTCGCCTTCTTTAAGCACTGTAAAATTTTTGAGGGCATTAAAAGAAGGGAAGAATTAGGTATTTTGGTAAGTACAGAAATACAAATCTTCCAAGTTGTAGCTTTTGTGGTACTGGTTGGAATTCAGTGACTGCATTTTATTCAGACAAGTTAAAGTATAGAAAAGATAAAAGTGAGCATGGAAATATGATTCTCTCATCTCAATTCCAGATTGCTGGAGCTTTTAAGAAACATAGAAATTCAATGTATACAGATAGCAATTTAAGTGTTAGGGCAATATGTATATATCCAGGATTATATAAGAGTTTGGGAAAGAATGTCTCCACCTTCACACACACACACACACACACACACACACACACACTTGAGATGGTTATAGTGGAAGCATTCTAATGCTGAATAGTGTGACCATTTTCGTTAACTTGCTTTGGATAATAAAGTGGATGTAAGATAGTACTCAGAGGGGGGATTATTTTTAAAGGGTTTTGCTGATAATTGCTGATGAATTTCCAAGACTTTAGCTAAAGAGCTTGTGGGGCAAAGGAAAGGGTGTGTGATTATTAAAGAATAGGATATGAGACCCCTCTGAGTCTTGGTTTTTTATGTGGCTCAGTGTATTGGGGTACAGGTCCAAATTAGATTAACTCTGCTTTAATCCTTCTGGGGAAGTTATTAATCACTTTTCATTATAAACATTCTTTCAGGGACTGGTTCCTAAACAGATAGCAGTAGTGAAGCAGGGAATGTTGGGAGAAAAGGAGCCTTGCCAGGATCTGTATGCCGCAGTCCGGCTGCAGCAAAATAACCGGGGGGTGACGAACAACTTGTGTATGTTGATACAGCAGGAGTAGGAGCCGTTTATTGCAGGACAGGAGCAGTATTTATACATTCCACACAGCTTATCTAATTAGCATAAACTAGATACATCAGTCAACCAATCAGGAATCTCCACACTTCATGGCTCGCTGGTGTTACTTCTCAAACCACTCCCTCTGGCATTTTGCCAGGTGCCATCCAGACTTGTTTACAGACTCTAACATCTGTAAGAGTAAGTAGAGTGAGGTTTTACTGAAACGCAAACCAAGCCAAGCCCATCTTGCCATCTAGCCTGATTAGCCACCAAGAGATTTCCTTTTAGATTTAGATTTCATTTAATGAAGAAATAGAAGAGGAAGATGGAAGTGATCAGTTTATTTGTTTGGTCATTTAACAAACATTTCTGAATTCCTAGACAGGGTTTTGCTAGGAATTGGATTTATTTTTAGCATCTTTATTTTGAAATCTTGTAGCTAGCTTCACAGGCCTCTTTGGTAACACTTTTCAACAGTGGTCTACTGTCCTTTGCAGACATAAGACCACTGTGTAGGATACTGGAAGTCAGCCCTGGTACCAGTGACCTCCAGGAGATGCAGATCCTAGAAGCCTGCCGGGATCTGGCTAGTGATGGTCCTAGAAGTGAAGTGGCCAGCAGACAAGTGGCTCTAGTGTGCAACAGACTTCAGCACAACCACAACCAGGATCCTGGAGGGCAAGACACTGACCTCAGAAGGGTTTCCAGTGGCACAAGTGGCAGCGCATGCTTCTACAGGCCCTCTTCAGAAGTATGATGCCACCCCTCTTCCTTTGTAGGTGTACTGTCCATCTTGAAATCAAAGGTGATGCCACCCAAGTGGGGACCTACTGCAAGGTACTTGAGGACATCTTTTTCTTCTTCATTTGTAGACAATGATGTGGAGAGTTTTATTCTTTCTTTCTAATTTGTGGGTTGTTTCCTTGCTCTGATTTATTTCACTGACTAGAAATGCTAGTGCTATGATGAAAAGCGGTGTGGGATCAGCCATTCTTATTCTGTTGTTAGAGAGAAAGCCTTGGTCTTCCAGCATTAGATAGGATATTAGTTGTAGACTGTTTTCAGATTATCTTCATCAAGTTCTGTTGGTATTTCTACTTTCAGAGAGAGACATTTTATCAATGGGTATTTGATATTTTTTTCAAGTACTTTTTCTGATCAAAGGTGTTCTCTTTTGTAGTTTCTTAATGTAGTGGTTCACATTGAGTTTTCAATGGTAAATGAACTTTGCACATATGGAATATGTCCTAAGATCATAGTTTATAATTTTACTTTTTAAATATTGATGGATTAAATAAGAAAATAATTACCTTGATGAGTTTTGTATCTCCATATTTTGCTATTTTGTATTTTCATTTTTACTCAATTTTAGTTCTATGTATTTTCTACTTTCTTTGAGACTTCCTCTTGACCAGTGAAACTTTTAGAAGAATGCAGCTTAATTGTTATGAATCTGGGGATTTTCCTGTTGTCTTAGGTTCTTTGTGGTTTTTAATTTATTTCCAGTATATTCATAGGACATATTATGCATGATTTCACTTTTTTAATTTGTTAAAATGTGTAGTTATGAGTCTTGGCCTGTCATGGTGAATATTTCTTGTGTGCTGTAGAAGTACCTAATTCACTTTGGGGTGTTTATCTGTGTTGATCAGATTGTCTGCATGGTTGTTTTATCAGCTGCTGAGTGGAGAGTTCGAATCACCAATTATAATCATAGTTATCTATTTCTCTTTCCTGCTGAATTATTTCCAATTCACATATATTGCAGTGCTGTTGTTTTGGACATAAACATTTGGATCCATTACATCTTCTTGATGAACTGATTGTTGGATCATCACATATGTTCCTCTGCCTCTAAGAATTTTATTTGCTTTGAAGTTATCTAATATTAACAGAGCCACTCATGTTTCCTCTTCTTTTTAGTAATGTTTGCATGATACTTTTGTTTTCACTTTTTTACTTTGATTTTACCTTTGTCATTGAATTTGCAGTGACTATATTATAAATAGCACACAGATTGATCTAGTTTTAAAACCATTCTACCATTTTTGCCTTTCAACTATTTTATTTATACCATTCATGTTTAAAGTAATTATTAATGTTCTATTTGTTAATCTTTTCATTTTATTATGTATTTTATTTGTTTTATTTCCTGGTCCCCATTTATTTTTCTAACTTTCCTGATATTACTTGAAATGCATTAGATCCCAGTTGAGAAAAGGGACAGTATTGAAGAGGTCACTTTCTCAGTGTGATTTCTCTTTGGGTATGATGAAGGAGGAACAAATTACAGTCAAAATGAAAGCTATGCAAGGAGTGGTGGTGCACACCAGAAATCCCTTGGAGAATGGGAGACTGAGGCAGGAGGACTGCAAGTTTGATGCCAGCCTGGGCAGTTTAGGGAAACACTGCCTCACAATGCAATGCTAATGTCTAGAGGCTTGGGCTGTGACTCCATGGTAGATTGCCTTCCTGGCATGCATGAGTCCCTGCATTGGGTTGATATTTATAAATCCTATTATTTACTATACTGAATGAGAAACTAGAACACACAAATTAAAATAAATCTATTAACAAATATTTGTTTACAAAAAATGAAACAAAATTGATAGCTATTGTTATTATTAAACCATGATATGATTTACTTTATGAAGTTCACTTTGAAAAATTAACAGGATAAATAAATATTAATAAGGAAATAAAATTATAGATAAAATTAATGAATGTGAACCATTGTATCAATCTGTGCTGCAGGCAAACTCTGCCACAGATCCATATGAAGTAACAGAGGTAATAACATGAATAGATGTTGTTTCCAGGCAGTGAGCATATGTGTTGCAGTTCTGACAGCCATATTTTAGTTCTCTTGGTAAAATTAGCAGGATGAAGAGATAATAATAATGAAAAAGTTCTAGATAAATTATAATGAATGTGAGCCAGTAAATGATAAATCTATGATTTACTAAAGTGTGAAAATCAATTGAATAATCAGTATTTTATAGACTAATATACCATGAACAGACTTGTACAAATCAAGAATAAATAGAAAAACCTCCTAACTGATGGCAGTGTTAAAATTATTCACTTTAAGATGAATATTCTTAAAAACTCAAAAGTGAGTATAATAAAATGTGAAGCAAGCCAAGTATAAATAATTTATGGTGATCTTTGTCAGTTGTATTACCTGCTTTGGATGGAGTTTTAACTGTGAGACAGATTTTTTACCTTATTTACTGATCAAAACAATAGAAACACCATGGAAAAAAAGAATAACACAGACTGGCCACATGATGTTCATTTAATGGACATTACTTAGACTTCTCTACATTTGCCACCCTCTATTCTCAGTCATGGGAACATGACAGCCAATAATTTACTCACTTTGATTAATTTATGTTTCAAAAAAATTTGATCATTAACAAGTAAGCAAAAAGAAATTTCCAATAGTGATAATTGCCATAAATAGAGCAGAGAAATACAATAGGGAGTAAACCTAGTGGGTTGAAGTCCAGGAGGCTTTCAGGCTGTCCCCTACGAAATCTGACATCCAAGTCTCTGAGAAGAGGAAGTCTGAATTATATCAAAAGAGTAATGCACACTGTCCTGGTATTTAACAGTCTCACTATGGGTAAATGAGGTATTCATCCTACTATGTTATCTCATTTTTTAAAATTTGTTTTAATTAGTTACACATGACAGTACAATGACCTTGACATATCATACATTTGAAATAGGTTATCTCATTTTTAGTTTAAGTTAGAAAGCAAGTTCTCACAGTAACACTGCATATTTTTAAATGCTGCCAACTAAGTTGAGAATTAACTTTATCAATTCAAGGCAACCATACTACATTCTTAAGCCAAATCCTTCAGGCCACCTTTGTGCAACCTCCAAACAGATCATCCTTATACATTTTTTCAACCATATAAAGAGTTAATTTTATTCATTAAAGAAATAAGAATTTTGAAAACCCATGAATCTCACAGTCCACTAGTTTGTTATCTCTATTCTAAATCATTAAATGTTTTTTCTCCTGCTATTCTCATAGAATCCATATTGCTTCATTGAAGAAGTGGGAATTCTAAAATTCCAGAGGTCCAGTGATTATTTACAGCTTGGTGATTTACATCACTTTACTGTATAAGTTTTATAGGTTCACTTGTTATGGTACATGATAAATATGCTTTGTCTGAGTTGTAGTTCTGGGATCACCATCAGGTTGGGAGCCCCCAAAACAATTAAATCACCTCTCATATTTTTTAATGACTACAGGGAGCTCATTATGTCTGATTTTACTGAAAGAGTGTAAATAGATATAAGCTTAAAAGATCATCTTCATCTTTCCTAATTGTATTTTGGAGTTTTAAAAATATTCATACTTAGTATAATTTTAGGCATTATTTTTATAATGTCTGTGTACCTCCAGGACTGATTTATTTTTTACTTGTTTCATTGATTTGACCTAACAGCAATTAAAATGAACACTAAAACTTTTCCAAGTTAAAGCTTACAAACACACTTAAAATAGAATTGCATCATTCTGTAGATTTAAAGGCCAAAGACAAATTATATTTTCTCATTAAATGAGTCATTTAATTTTAAGCATAGACATTTCAAAATTTTTACAGATCATAATCAATGTTCATGATTCCCCTTTTGACTTTAAATGTTTGCCTGCATGTAGATATATTGCTATAAGTTAAATTCAGTGGACAACCTTACTATTTATTCACTGAAGTTATTTTGTGATCTATTTGCACATAGATCTTCCAGGAGAAGAATTCTGCCATTGTGATTCAACGTAGCATAGATTTTCACAGCTCAGGAGTTCCTTTGATAATAACAAATGCACTTAGGGAAGCTTTGGGATTTGAAAAAGGGCATCCCTGTCCTAACAGATTAATAATTCTATCAATAATTTTCTGGTGTTCAACCTTTCAATTTTTCTTCTCTTTCCAATCTAGCAACCTTCTCCAATCCACACATAATAAGAGAACAAATAAATCAGACAATGGAGGAAGATACTCAGTAATGTTTTTTTTCCCTATGTTAAGTCCTTTTCTAATGTAAGTTTTTAAGATAAAAATTTCCCTGAATAAAAAAATGAAAGATTCTGGAAAACTCTTTAAACATTTTAAATAGTGACTAAAAGAATATCCTAGTTGAATTTTCATATACTTTGATAAATTTGATTACACATTATATGTATTAGGAATATCTAATTTCTATGCATATATCTTAAAGATTCTCATTTCTCAATCTTTTACCTCTTATGGAAAGCAAATAGGTACTATTATAGTGAATTTAATACTTTTACATATTACTTTTGTGAAAGACAATATTTTTCTATGTTCAAATATTTGGGGTATAATATTCATTCCTCAAAAAGAAAGTAGTATGTTGATGTGAATAAAAATAGAATATAAATATATAAAAATAGAATATGATCTCAAAATACAGCCAGTATATAACTAAAAATATATTAATTTGAATGAGGTTATCAAAATTCAAGTTATGACTCTTGTTATAACAGTAAAATAAAATAAAAGTTAAGCTACTCATAATCTGTCAAATTGCTTTATTTTTAAATAGACAAGTCACAAATAGTAATTACTTGAGATTTTGTAAAAATTATCACATCCACATTATAATGTACTTAAGCTTTTCCAATAAATCATAATTAAGTAAACCTTTAGAGACACTTTATAAGAATAAAACAAACAAATTTGTATTTGCAATATGAAAACAATCAGCTGAGATTTAATAGAGCCTGCATACCATAAATTCATAGTGATAAAAAAATCAGATACTTGAATGTACTTTATAGTACTGAGCTTATTATACTCTGTCAAATATTCAAATGTATTTGATCAACGTAACAGATAAAGACTGATATTTTGATCCTAGATGTTCATCCTAAAGAAAGTAGATGGTAATGGCCTCATTTCTAATTCAGTCTATATCCCATTCAATTTTTTCCATCATTTTAGGTGTTTCCCTTCTAGGCAACAGGATTGGAAGTAACTACAGTATTCTGTTCTTTGTACCAAAGGACAATTCTTTTCTAAAAAATCAATATTGAAAATAAAACGCTAATGGATAAGAATTCTAAACTAGTAAAAATAGTTTATAGAGATTTTTCCTCAAATTCTTCCTGTATCAGGGAGATATAAAACATGTGTTCTGACCAAAAGAAAAAACTGAACATGAAAATTTTATCAATAAGCAAAGTCATATTTACATCAAGCAGAATCCAAAGAGAATTCAGTGTTTCCCCAAAGTATTCAGCCACCGGACTAGAGAGAACAATGGAGGATTGAATAGTAACAAGACACAGTTGAGAATTAGAGTCATGAAAAATCTTCCCAGTAGGGCCAACTTAGGATAAAGCAGTCATGAGAACAATGGAGAAAAGCAATTTTTAAAATAATCATGGTTTTTATACATAATTATTACTGCTGTATTTACCTACATCATTCAGAAAGTTTCATAGTTTTTGTGTATATGGGTGTGACTGTGTATTCAGTGTATGTGTTTCTGTGAATGTGTTTTGTATTAGAAGATTGAAACTTCTTTAAAAATATTTATTGATTTTATTATAAATTAGGGTTCATTTTGAGTATAAACTTTTGTAACTTGAGTTAATAATGTTTTCTATTGACAAAGGAACTCAACCATAGGTGGTTATTTCCCTTACTGAGCAACCCAGAAAGAACTATTATTCAATGGGTGTCTGGCCTTTGAGCATGGATAATTGATCATAAATCTTTGGGCAGCCCAGCTGGTTTTCCATATGACTACAGAGGAGCACCATATGGCCTCTAGCACTCACATGGGTCCGCAGCACTCACAGGTTAGAGACTAAAAATCTGTCACCATATTAAGAAACAAGCTGCTGTCAGACTGGAGGATAATAAATGACATTCTCATTTAGGGTAAAGAGGATCCTATTCTCCAGTAGGTTGGTGGCTGTTTTTGCACTTCTCATTCTTTTGATATAATGTCCACATAATTTATGGACCTGAATGCCTCAAGGGGGTTGCACTTTAAATTTCTTCTGCCTTGAAGGAAACCATTGCCTTTGGCTTGGCTCAGTCCTAATCAGGGACCTTACTTGGGACTTCCCATCTCCTTCCCCTGCTCTCTTCTACACACTGACATCTTTTTCTTATATTTTCTTCATATGATTAAAAATTATGTCTTCCAGATAGCTCTTGCACATTGGTATTTCCCTACTATAATGGACCTAATCTGTTTACCTGGTTGTAGCTGAAATATCCTATGGCAGGGTGAGTTATTTGTGTGTTCTTAGATCTTGGGCAAAAAGAGCAATTCAAAGTGATTACTTAAGTGGAGGACAGAATCCCCAAATATAGGTATGTTAATGTTTTTAGGAGAGCTAATTGCTAGAAAATTTGCCAATATTACATCTTTAGGTCAGGGCACAGGGGCCATGCCCTGAAGAGTCTGTTAAGCCTGAAAAATATAACCAGCATAGGCCACAGGTCTCCCCTCTTGACCATGTTCCAGGTAGTCAGGGATTTAGAAGGATTTGCCCAATGGCCCAGAATCCTGGCTGTTGTGAACATGAGGTCCCTTGGAATATAAGGCAGGGGTGGGTGGGAAGGGAACAGGCTGTGGGCTGAGCACATCTCCTCTCATTTAGCAGATTCAGACACAGCCATACAAGGTTTCCAAGAGCTGTGAGCTCAACTCTGCCATTCCGGGTGGTTGGGAAGGTGTAGTCATCAGGGAAAAGTATTAAATCAATTTTATTTTACAATGCTCACTTGATTTAAAGTATATATTTGTAAACATTTAGTTTTACTCAAAATTTGGGGTCTGTTAGACACCTATCCTTAATATGGATAATCTGCTAATTTATTTTCTTTCTTGTCCCCTTCTATGTTAGAATAAAGTGATCACTTATCTGAGAAACTGATTAATATATTTTAATAATCTATAGTTCAAGAGTCTTCTAATTTCTCAGAATATAGTGATTTTAATGGAAAATTTATATCTAATTTTGTGAGTTTACATTATTCAAATAATGCTAACCCTTGAGACAATGAAGTTTTTATATTTTAATAGTCTTTTTGCAATCAGAATATCAAGTGAAACTTGATTAATATCTAGCCTTGTGTTTTAATTTTAATTTTTTTTAAAGAGAGAGAGAGAGAGAGAGAATTTTTTATTTAGAGTGAGCCAGCATGATGATTCAGTCTAATATTTATTTTTTAGTTTTTGGTGGACACAACATCTTTATTTTATTTTTATGTGGTGCTAAGGATGGAACCCAGCATCCCGCGCATGCCAGGCAAGTGCACTGCCACTTGAGCCACATCCTCAGCCCAAGCCTTGTGTTTTAGTGTTGTCATTTATGAGTATCTATCATATGTATATGTATCTATTCATTCATGCAGGGTGTGTGCTGAGAATTTATGAAACACTGCTCATAATCATAATTCATCTTTGAATATCCGGCTCTTTTTTTAATGAGCATGTGATCATTCCCAATAAGATTGTGTCATTAACTGAATAAATATTTAGACATCTGGGTTGTACTGATATGAAAACTGATTGCATGTTTCAAATGATTAACTCTCCAGAAAGGCAAAAGTGTGTTCTATGAAGGTATGTGTCACACTAACACATAGGTTGAAATTTAATAATGCCATATGAGGTGAAAATATATGTTTATATTAATTCAAAGGACTTAACATTGATTAAAAGGCAGTACCAACATTTTGATTTTCCTAAAGTAGTCCTCTCAATAAGCCAGTTTGACTTAATTTATTACAAAATAAGTGTGAAATGAAGAAGCTTTTTCTAATCTTTATTCTACTAGTGTAACTTGACTTTTATATTATTTTGAAATTTGATAAGTACAGTTATAAATTTTGTAAGTTCACAAGAAAGGAGACACACATAGTAGACAAAATTTTTCAATTGACAGTGACTTCCAATTTGCAAAATATATTAAAATGAATGTAAAATTTTTATCTTTATCAACCCTCAGTTAGATATGAAACCGTAAAACAAAGTAATTTTAAAAATTGCCTTGTTGGACAATATTTTTCTTTATTTTTTTCCTAACATAATAGAACTATTGAATGTATTAGGGAGGGTTCTTCAGAGAAACAGACCCATGAAGAAATAAGTGTGGAGGTTTATCATGAGGACTTGGCCTTGCAACTGTGATGAATCTGAAAGTTCCTTCATTTGTGGTCAGAGGCCAGGAACTCCAGAGGGCCAGCATGGTGGTTCAGTCTGTCTGAGGCCTGTGGACAGAAGAGCTGGCGACGGGACTCTGAGTTTGAGGGGAGATGAGATAACTGGCCCAGTTTAGGTGTTGAGGCAGGAAAATAAAAATCTCTTCTTCTCTCTTTTGTTCTATTTAGACTCTCCCTGTTTCAGGTGATGCCCAATCACAGTGGGGCAGCTGTCTGTCCACTGAGTACATTGAATCAGATGCTAATGTCATCAAGAAACACCCTCTTAGGCATACCCAGAAACAACCTTAAATCTGGGGATCTTATTGCCAGTCCAGTTTACTCATAAACTTAACCCCATTGGCTTACTTTCAGAATTAATTTAAGGAGAGTTCATTGTGTAATGTAATGTTCTAGTGAATTCTAATGATTGATGCAATGCCTTGTCATGTGTCATTAATATAAAATATTAAGTAATAACATATACTGGTATCAGTGATTACTGAATGTTGAATGGGTATGTCACAGAAAATATTAATCACCTAAAGTAAAATACTTCATTTAAAACAAACACTCCCCTAAATGATATTTTATTATCAAAGTCATCTTTAGAATGGAAAAATCCCAAGAAAATATAGCATCATAGAAATTAGAATGTTATAAAAATTTATGAATTAATTTCAAAGTGTTTCCAAATATGTGCTCCTAAAGCAATTTAGAGATTTATGAACAATTTGAAAACATAATTTAAAATATTTTAATACAGAAAAATGATTGTTTCCATATTTTTTTCATTAAATATAAAATAAGTAAACATAATGTTGTGGTTTAGATATGAGGTATTCCCCAAAAGCTCCTGTGGTAATTCAGGAATGTTTGAAGGTGAAATGATTGGAGTGTGAGAGCTGTAATCTAATCATTTCATCCTGGTTTGAATGGACTGGGTAGTAACTGTGGGGAGGTGGGATGTGACTAGTAAAGGTGGGTCACGGGAGGTATACCCTGGAAGGGTGCATCTTCCTGTGGTCCCTTTCCCTTGCCTTTCTGCTCACTGGCTACCATGAATGGAGTAGCACCTCTCCACCGTGCCTTTGTGCCCTGATGTGCTGCCTCACCTTGGGCCAGAGCAATGCATTTGGCCAACCATGGACTAAACTTCTGGAACCATGAGCCAAAATACATTTACCTCCTCCATGTTGATTTTGTTGGGTAATTTAGTCACAGTTATGAAAAGCTGCCTAATGCATATAGATGTTATAATGTATACCTTAAATTTTATATGAGTATTAAATAAGAAATATTAAGTAAAATACTTCATTAATTTTGAATAACTAGGGTAACTTAGTAGTTCATTACAGAAGCAATTTTGAAATGTTTTAAAATATTACAAAAGGGCAACTTTGAAAGGTACATAGGAATAATTATTTATAACTGTTACATATTAAGTAATAAATTGCAGCTGTTAATCAATTATAAGTAATTAAAACAAAATTGCAACAATTATATAAATAAAAAAAATTTGCCACTAAAAATGTGATATTGAATAATACTATAAGACCAAATCAATATTAGACTTAATTTTAAAAATAATAAATCAGTGTTAGAAATATTTTTTGTAAATGTGAAAATGTTAAAACTTTAAGAAAATAATACCTTCTTGTTATAAGTCACCAAATTATAAAATGTTGGATCTTGACCATACTTATAAATCATCTATTCTAACTCTAGCACTGAGGCTATAGAATTGGGACTGAAAATTTAAGAGCAGTAGGTATTTCCAAGCTATAGACTTGGACTTAGAAGAAAGATGTACTTAGCTGAGAACCAGACCTGCCTGTGTGGAGGGTAAGGAGTGGCCCTGAGGTGGTGAAGCTCCATGCAGCTTTCAAGGGCTAAGAAGTGCAGTTGGACAACTGTGTGATTACCTCTCACTGTGGGGCAGCTCTGGAAAACGTAGGATGGTGCATCTTCCATGTAGATCACACCTCCTGCCTCCCCCGGAACCCAGATAATACTTCCTCCATTTGTGATCAGGAGACATGACTCGTGCCTTTACACTTGGAATAGATGTGTCATATACATTTGGCCAGTGGCTCAAAGAAAATATATTCAGATATTAAAGTAATGGCTCATTTCTTCTACAGTATTTGTAGAATGTCACCATTGGTGGATCAAGGGCCCAAGTCCAAACCCCAGAAACTGTTCTATTCCTTGCTCCAAGCTTTATCCATCATCAGTTTTGTCACCTGTCACCTGGGACACAGTTCTGACCCATCTGTTTTCTTACTGTGTGCCCATGGTAAACTAGGCTAATGTCATGCCTTGTAAGAATAAGTGTAATTTTTTTCCCACATCTTCATACTTGTAACCCCGTTTTCCACCTTCCAGCTGTATGGCATTTCTAAACTGGGATCCCTCTTAAATATTTTAATGAGGGTAGGTGATACTTCATCTCAAGGCTCCTACTGTCTTTTCCCACTTCGTTTCCCATCCTCTTCTTCACATGCAAGCTTAGACATGCTGATTTTTTTTTCATACTATAAGTAAACTAGATTTTTTTTGACCCTGTGCCTTTGCACACTGTCTCTTCTCTCTTGGCCCTTCCCCGCTCTGCCTGGATGTGTATCACACCTTATGTGGAAGGGCACTTCAGTGCTGTGGCTGCCTCCAGACAAGGTCATGTGCTCCTCCTGGACAGGCACTGCTCCTCCTGGCTTCCCTGCTGTGGATGTGAGTGCACTTGGGTTGCTGTCTTTCCCCTTCCTGGACTAGAAGCTCTAAGAGGCAGCGACTGTGTATTTATTCATCATGCATCTCCAGATCATGGGACCATTGCTGACATATCAGTTGCACAAAAGTTTTTTTTTATAAGTGACTAATTAAGGTGACTTACAATGGTTACCACCATCGAAATTCAAGATTATATGTAATTCTTAGGGGGGAAAAAAGGAAAAAAAAAAGCTTAGAAGCAAACATTTAATGAGTGGATTTGAAATAGTTAAGGAAATATCTCCAAAATCATTTCCACAATCAAATACCATAGGTGTTAACTTGTCTGAAGTCGCTTCATGCATAACTTCATTACAGGTGTCACTGTGTCCCTGACAGATCTTCTCTCAACATCATGCTGAAGGAGATAAGCCTGGCTAAGCGGCCAAGGGCCGAATATCTTCTCCCGTATGTGGAAGTTAGAGCAAAGTAAAGGAAAAAGTAAAGGGGGGAATCCCATGAAAATAGAAGGAATATCAGTGGAGCAGAGGAAGGGGATTCAAGGAAAGGAAGGGACTGCAGCATGAGACTGACCAAACTATGCTGTTGACAAATATGAGTATAGCACAGGGAGTCCAGCCTTTGTGAGTACTTATAAAGTACCAATAAAAACAATAAGTAAGTAGAAGGAAGACGAGGAGAACAGAGGAAAGGGAACAGGGGAGGAAGGGGGAAGCAGTGGGGACTGAAGTGGAGCACGTTATACCCCATGCCTGTTGGTTATGTCACAGTGAACTCTTGTGCCTTGTGTAACTATGATGAACGAAGGCAAACATTTTTAAAGCACTTTTTTTATTCCTCTGGGTTCATTTCTAATACTAGTTTTCTTCTCCTGACTTCCAGTTCTTACAACTTTTTTGTTGTTTATAATAAATATCGCAAGAATACTATACATTCACATCAACATCAGTTGTCCTGTCCATCACAGATATGCAGGTGTGTGTGATTAAAAGGCACACAGTGAAGCAAGATTTTCCCTTCTCCACCTGGAGCCTCCTCACAGAGCTGCTCTGAATATCTCAAGTGAACATTTGATAAAGGAAGAGCTAAAGATTTCATGAGCCCTTCTAACAATATTTGAATACTGTCATTATTTATTTTGAGGAATCTGTATGTTTTGTTTTCCTTATGATTCAGTTTGGTAGTGTTTCTGTTAAAGTCAAATTCAAAAAGGCTAATCTGACATTAACATATAATTCCACAAAAAAATGATTGATCTTTCCTACATTATAGTACCTCTGATTCTAAAAAAGCTTTTAACTTTTGAAACTGCAATTCAACAACAAAAGAAACACAGAGTTACCAATGTAAAAGCTCATGTAAAAAATCAACTTTGATAATTTTCTCTCTTACAGATATCATAATATAGTACATCTGAACTAGGCCAATGCATATTTTTTCCATACCAGAAAAGCTGAAATCTCGACTGTTGGATAAGGACAAACTTATAAATTTACTAAAATAAAAAATTGATGTTTGAAGTCATTAAAGAAAAATTCAGCTGTATGCCTTTGAATATCCGGGCAAGTACCAAGTTGTGCCAAGAATGAGGTTATGCATGATTCCTCACTCTATATGTGATCATATCTAAAAATTTAAGTCTTCTGTGGAATGCTTAGAAAAACACTCTTGGCCTTTACAAAATTAAGACCATTCCTTATCTTACAATGAGTGTGATCTAGTGATGCCTACTGATTTATGAGCTTGTAGTCCTATCTTGAAATTCAGCAAAGCAGGTTATTTACACTAAGGTGTCTGGGGAATTGTCTTTTCATATGTCCTTTTTCTTTAGTCTGGAATGTGAATCCCAGAGAAGCTTCCCGCCCAATGCAGAGCTTTCCCCACACCCAACACATTGGAATAAAACAGCAAATGTCTGAGCTTTTTCTCATGCAGTGGAATAATTGGATCAAGATGTTAAACCCAATGTTCAGCATATTTGCTGCTTTTTTCCCCATTAGCGATAACACAATTGCATCAATGGATTCTGATGTCTAAAATATTAACCTCTTTGGAAAGTAAGTAGCCACTTGTAGTAAGAAAGTAGGCAGGTAAGCAGGAGCAAAATAGCTCCTCCACGGACCAGGTTCTAGACTAACTAAGCGCATATCATTCTCTTCTGACATTTTCTTCTGGTTTAATTTTGACAAAGCAATTCAAGACATGTTTTGGGAACAGAAATATGGTAGAACTGTAAGAAATAATGCAACTGAAGGAAAGTTTGTTCCTTTATGTTCATACCCACATAGACTTCCACACCCACACACACAACCTGTGTAGGCCCATATGTGTCTCCCTGTCAGCTCTGCCCTCAAAACACTTTCAGTCATAGTGATCTTACCAATTCCCTACCTCCCTAACTCCTTGACTTTGGATTGATATATTGTTTAGCCTTTGGCTAAACAATATATCAGTCCAAAAAATTCTTCCCATATATATGTGTAAGTAACTGCATATTTAATAATATGCACAGAAACACACACTTGTGTACTGCAATATTCATAATAAAAAATGGAAATTGTCTAAAAGAGTTTTGTTGAATAAATTATACCAATTTGCATAAAGCAGATTATTGTCATTAAATATATTAGTGGCTAGAGATTAGTAATCATAATGCAATGTTAAAAATGTAGGTTACTCCAAGTGTGGGTGTGTGCGTGATTATGTGTGTGTGCATGCACAGAGGGAGACAGAAAGAGGGAGAGATGAGGTAAGAAAAGACTTGTCACTTTGAAGTTATTATTATTTCTTCTTACTTGTTTATTTTGCACTATTAAAGTACTTATAATTATTGTGTGCTACCTTTTACCTAATTATTTTAAAATAGAATGTTCTGACACATAAAGAAAAATAATATCCTCATAAAGGAGAAAAGCAAAGTTCTTTCCTCTAGTGACTGTTTCTAAACACTTTTATATTTATTATGATAGTTCCTTATGTTTTAAAATATTGTGCTACAATACAGCATAACATTTCCCAACTGACCATCTCAAGGATGCAGCCCCAGTAGTGATGGTGTGTCCTTACTGTTGGCAATCTCCAGGACTTGGAGTCTTGTAGAACTGGAACTGTATATGGGCACCACACTGCCCCAGTGCCCTTCCCTCAGTTCCTACAGCCCCCCATTTCACTATCTGTTTCTCTGAACTTCACAACTGTGGATGCATACGTGGAACCATACAGTACATTTGTGCTTTTCTGACTGCTTTATTTCACATATCATAATGTCCTTGAGGTGGCATACGACAAGATTTCTTCCTTATCAGGGATGAACAGGGTTCTGTGCATGTTTATACTGTGCTCTGTTTATCCTTCCATCTGTCAGTGGATACACAGGTTGCATGTACTTTTTGGCTGTTGAGAATAGTGCTGCTGTAAACATAGGTTTGCTAATGTCTCTGAGATTCTACTTTCAATTCTTTTACATCTATACACAGTAGTGTGGATACTGAACCATAGAGATTAATTTTTATTCCTTTGAATAACCTCCATACAGTTTTGCACAGGGGCTGTACCAGCTTGCATTTCAACTAGCAATGCACAGGAGTTCCATTTTCTCCACATCCAGGCCCTGCTTTTCAATTTACTTTATTTACAAAGTAGCCATTTTAATGAATGTGAGGTGATAGTGTGGTTTTGGTTTGCTTTTCGGTGAAATTAGTGATGTCCAACTTCTTTTCATGTGTTTCTTGGCCATTCATACATCATCTTGGAAGAAGAGTCCATTCAAGTTTTAATCAATTTGTATTCATTCTTGTTCTTGTAGTAGCTAATTTGATTTTATTCTTGGATTGTCTAAGCAACAAAATACAATAGAAGCATCTTGGGAACCATATATTAGCTTTATTAGCCAGATCTCTTTGTAATTCTATAGATCTCACTTTATTGATTATTATCTATCTTTTATTTTTAAATATCCATGAAAGCATATTAAGAATAACAGTCACTTAGGTCAATTTTTATTCCTTACAGTAATAATATCTCATACATTATATAAACAATCTTTAATCATAACACTTTTGCAAGTAAAGAAAAATTATGAAATATTAACATAGTTATTCTCTTAACATCTACATAAATTAAGGTAAATTTTTTTATTTTAGACACCTCTAGCTTTAACTCCTTTTGAAATGTATTCTTAAAAAGAAATCAGAATTAGTGTAGAGAATATTCTAGATGTACATAATTCCCCCAAATGCCATAAAGAATGGGAAGTTGTCCAACATCTCCATATCTCAGATCTTGGTTTTAATAGGATATCCATAGCACATCATAAATGCCTCTGTATCCCCACAATTCAGGAGCTGAGCTCAGGAAATCTGCCCCGTACAACAGCAGGCGTCATTGGAAACACCTCCTCCTGGGATCCAGCATGGTGTTTTGGCCACACTTTCACTGCTTGCCAGTCACCCCAGTTGCATTTTCTGTCCACTCTGGGAATTCCTTTTGCTTTGTTTTTCTCTTTTTGTATTGAGTTTGTGGACCCACTATACGGAGACTACCTTTTGTAGGGTTTCTAGAGCATCATTTTAACAAAGTCAGTGTTTTCATTAATCCATTTATATTCAGAGAAAATTATCTTATCAGATAGCTTCTTTCTGCTTTCTCTCTAAAGGTTAATTTCTCTGCCTACGAACTATAAAATTTGTAAAATCAAATTAGTTTATGTAGATCGGTGTGACAACCAAAAATAACCTAAACACATAAAAGTTAAAAATCTATTCATTTTTACAATATTGGAGATATACACGATTCCTCATGATACAGTCTTCATAATCAAATAAATACAAATTAGTACCAATTAGAGTTAAATTTATGTTTAACTTGTATGATTCAGTCAAAACCCAAGGATACTCTTCAATGATGCACAAAACAACAGTGGTATTTCTTCAAGTTAAAATCAGCAGGTTCTCCATGTTTCATTCCCATCTTGGTATAAGATATGATACAGAAGAGTGAGCCTCAGAAATTTTGTGTGATTTTGAAGTCCAAATTATTTCTCATTAACCAAGAAAATACAGCATACACACATATCATATCTACAGAAATATGTGATTTACTATTTTCCTGCTTGTAATGTCAATTCATAGCCTTTACCCAAATTATTAAATAAAGTTTTATGATTGTTCTTTTTTCACACAATTTAGGGAATTGGATTACAAATTTTCATGTATCTAAATGATAGTAAAATTATCCCAATAATTTGATAACAAATTGTATGGGTTAGATATTTCAAAGTAGAATACCTAGTAATTTAGAGCCAAATAATGATAGATTGGTTTAAATTATTTCATGGTCTCATATTTTGTTTAATAAGAAGTCAAATGTTCCAGATTCCATTCAAACAGCATTTCTAGGTCAATAACACTTTATAATGGACCTCGTTATCATGACCTATATTGTTAGACTGTCAGATGAAATTAATCAGAAATGTGGAAGAACAACCAGTTCTTTAGTAGAGACAGATTATGAACTGTGGAATATTAAATTTTGTGATGAAAAAAATCCCAGAGTATCATGAAATGACTTGATGAAATTAAAAGTTAAATTTTTCATTTAATTAAGGTTGCCAGTATGCAGATAGAGAACTAAAGAAATTGTGTGGAGAATAATAGGAAATGATGTGATTGGAAAGGCATAATATTTATTTCTACAAAGCATGAAATTTGGGAGCCATTGTTTAAACATCATACATTTTTCTAATAGTTATGTATACATTTTCAGATAAAGTTATACAAAATCTTAAATATGCTTTATTCATAATAAATACTTGTGTCCAGTTTGAAGTATTTCACACTAAGAATAGATCACATATAACAAAGCATGAAAAAATAATGCATTTGCTTTAGATTTGAAGTATATAATCCATTCAAGTCATCCTCAGAATATGCCTGCATGAATAGGAGAAAACCAGATCTGGTGATAACAGGCTTTGTCAATTTCAGTTGACCAACGAATACTGAAGAAGAATTCAGTATGTTATGTGCATATAGCATTATGTATGTTATAATTTGGGAAAGGACACTTTTGTAAGTTTCAACTTTACTTTTACTATCAGTGCAAAGAATGGGCTGGGCTGTGTACATATTGGAATAAGAACGTATTTTGAATAATGTTTCAGGAATCCTGGAGCAGTCCACAGAGAGCGTGGCTAGGTCCTCTGAAAGGCTGTTATTACCTTCTTTAAAGAGAACTTTAAGATTTCAGGAGAGTAGGTTTGTAAAAGGCTCATTGACAAGAATCATCAACTTGGAAGGCTGATTCCTTCAAATTCACTCAGGTTAAAGTTAGGCCCAAGGGTAGAGGAACCTGTATTTTAGTTGAGTGGTTGGTTTGGCCACATCAATGTAACAGACTTAAAGAGGCATCCCCCAATCACACTCTCCCAAGGAGAGCTGCCACTATTTGGTTTGGGTGGAGCATTATTTTACTTAAATTGTGAAATGTCCAGATTTTCCACAGTGTGTGCCAGACTCTCAGAAGGCAAGGGCTGGACATGTAATCCTAAGCTGTGCTAGAGATGCCATTGAGAGAACCAAAGTAACTCTGGCCAGCTGCTGATCATTCATCACACAGGATGTGGTGGTCTGGGATTGCTGTGACTTGGGAAACCTTGTCTGCTCACAGACTCAGCCTGAGCCCCACTCTTAGCTGAGGAGAGAGTGAGAGCAGTGTTGAGCACTGGTAGCAAGAGGATGAAGGCCTCCACTCCTCTCCACCTAGAGATAATGGGGTTTCAGCAATGTCTGTTACCAAACCCAGGAGAAGTGGTAAAAATACAAAACTACACAGTGCAATGTGTTTTACATGAACACATCATCCAAAAGAAACTGACTTTAATGACAAATTTATTTCAGCAAGCAAAATATCGGGTAGAGTCAAAAAATGTGAAGCATTCCCAGGTTTTTATTTTCATTTATTTTAATTTTATTTTCATTTAATAAATTTTTATAAGGAAAGTTACAGATTGTGGTGATAATTGTAAGTTGTAGAGTTAATTAAATTGAGAGAAATATATAAAAATTGAGGGCCGAATATGTTGATTCAGTTCTTGAGAAAATAGTAGCCTTCAGAAATTAAACTAAACCTTGACATTATTCTAGAAATACATAAGCATTTGCTTTTCCAATTTCTTGTGGAAAATTTAGGATTAAGCAAAATAGAACTCGAATAAATTACTCAGAACCCTCCAGTATGTGTTAAAGCAAAGACATATTTCATTGGATATATTTTAAGATAATGTATATGTCATTATTTTTAAATGAAATGTTTAAAAAGTACTAACTGTCTTTTGGTCTTAGATCACAGTAGTCACTGTTGGAAAAATATCTGTTAGGTTATCATGTTCACTCTTCTGCTGGGGTAGGATTTGCCTCCATCTCAAGAGAGAGGAGTTAGCACTTTGTATTTGCCAAGAAAGTGTAATATCTTATGGGGCGCAGAAGAGAAACCTTGTTAGAGCCAAGTCAATATAGTGTTTGACATCTAGCCAAATACTCAAAAAATAAAATAAAATAAATGTGCTTCTGTCATTCCAGCCACATAGATCCTGGCAGCTGCATTCTGTTCTAGTTGGAGCATTTGCAAAATCTTATCAAGAAATATATCCAAAAAGGATGTATTGCAGTACTATTTATGGGAAGAAAAATAGAAGAAATTATCTTAATGTAAAAAGAATTGGGATGAATATATTCTTGGAATAATATGTTGCAAGTACAAAAAAATGTTAAACCACAAATGATAAATATTTCTTCAAAAGGTGAACTCTCTCTTCCATTTACTGGTAGAACAGCTGGCATCACAGCTTATACACATGGAAGCATAATAAATCCTACTTGATGAAGATGAACAGTAGGAAATAGAAGATTGAAAGTCATGTTGTGGATAACATCAGTCCAGGCTGTGTAATATTTCAGGCTCTTTCCAAGCAAAGGATCTGTTACTCCACGAGTTATCACTCTTTGGTCACAGATCAGGAGGAAGTCTGTTAACTTTCGAGGATTGCTGTGCCTGCTCATCCCTGTTCATACATTTCCAGCTTCATTTTCTGTTTCTTTTTCTCATCCCATTTCTTAAAATGTTGTGAATTATCTCTGTGTAATTTCTGGTCTACCATTGTGTTTTGTTTGGGATTTTAAAAAGTGTTTTTTAAAATATTAACGGCCAGATATTGAAATTTTCTTGATAAATTTTACAAGTGGAAAATTTGGCAGCAGCTCCTAAATGCCTTTGCCCTTGAACTTACCATGGCCTCCATCTGTTGCTTTGAATCCTGGTTCTGAGTCAGAATGTCAGCGGCCACCTACCTTTACTTTGTAGTAGTATTTATGTTTTAGCTTCAGCAATGCTTTGTACCACCTGATGGACCCTGGAAGAGACCTGTGTTTGACCGTGCCATCTGAGGTTTTAGATTCCTTCATGACCGTTCAGGAAACTTTCTCCGCTTTATTCAGTGCCTTCCCATCTTAAGGACTTCCAGGTCCCCAGCTAATAGTTGTATACTGTCAGATCTAAAATATCCTCTGCTTGGAGCTCAATTTTGAATTCTATGTATTTTATCTTTTCATCTGAAAGACACTTTAAGTTTCTAACATGCAGGAAGATCCAATTCAAACTGCACAAGTACAGTCACATATTTTCTTCCATCTGTATATGGTTCTTTCTAGTCTGTGTAATGCCTTCATGACTAGCACACCTGGAGCTCCAAACCAGAGCTTAGGAGACATCTGCAGCTTTTAACTTGTTTTTAATTCATGCATACACAGTCAGTTATTAATGCTTTAAAATTACATACACTAAAACTAACATATCTCCCCCCCCTTCTTTTATTTGTCTTCACTCTCTTCACTCTAATACAAACCACTGTCATACAGTCAGTCTATGCTCATATTTGGTGTCATCAGAATACCAAAAAGGGGTTCTACTGGAATTCTGCTCCTGCTGTGTTTTCTTCAATTAATGGTCAGTACTATCTAGAATTATCTTTCAAAAAGATAAGTCTCCTAGTATAAAGAAAGCACTTCCATACTTACATTGCAATATCTGTGATTCTTATTCGACTACATATGCTTTTATTTGTCTTCACTCTCTTGAGTAAAGGTAAGAGTAAAGTCTCTTTTATTGAGTAGCTGCCTCAGTATGTGACACCTGTCAGTGATTCAGTAGGTGTCTGTTGTATAAAGGAGGGTGTGTGTAAGAAAACATGTACACATCAAAGCAACATGTTCACCCCGGAAAGAGAGGCACCATACTTCCAGAAGTTGGTGTTTACAAAAGTAAGATTTAGTTATATTCATTCTATAGCTATAGTTTTATTTAAAAAGGGCAGTCCAAAATGATTTTTTGAGTAATCACAAAAGAATTTTTATAATGCAACACTTTATCAATATAAATTTAGATCTTTGTAGTTCTAAATAGAAAGATGTAGGAAATTTCTTGTATGACACTGAAACTTAGTTGATTTCTTACTTCAAATTTTCAGTATGCTTCATCTGTTTATTGTTTATGTTCTGTACTTGTTTCTCACAAGTCTACTTTGTTGGTTGAGTTATCTGCTGGTGAGTCCTAAAAATAATCTTTTGCCAAAATATATATGTGAAATTCTTTGCTTGAATGAAAAATCTTAAACTATAATGTAGCACAGTTTATAAGAAATAGCACTTAGAAGTATGAACCACTTCCCCCAGAAGAATCACAAAAGAGATAAAGATTATAATCATCACCAAAATGTGTTTCAGTTACAGCAATAATAGTTTCTAAGTACACTGAAGAACTATGGGCAGGACCAAAAGTAGAGATCAGAAGCCCACCAGCATTCAGAAACATTCAGATGTGTTTGGGATTCTACTAGTCCATGGGTAACAGGGGAGCTGAGAAGTTTGAAGTACTCCATGTGGCAAGGAAGATGGGAAACAGCCAACCATCTGAGACTTCAGAGCTAAAGAATTATGTGTTGCTAGTCATGAAGACATATGAAAAGTCTGTAAGGTTGAAGAGGCATTAAAATATTCAAAGTTAGAATTTAAGAATACTTTCCTATATTATTGATTGACTAAATACCATCAGTTTATGAAACTATTCATATCCTATACTTCCGTCTAATAATTATATCCATGAATATGTACAAAGATTTTTCTGTAAAATGTTTATTAACATACATCTACAATAGCAAAACAAGTCAACAAAGGAACAAACAAGAGTCAGATCTTAATTGGCAATTGTAGGGAAATATTGGGTTTATGATGGATACATGGAGGAGGTACAAAGGAATAAATGAATGGGTAGATATATTGTTAGGTATTCCTAATCTGGAAGGTTATACTCCAGATATTAACAGTGGTTATTTCTGAGTGATGGATGTGTTTAAGATTTTAAGTAATTTATTTCCTAATTTTTAGCGTTTCAACTTTATACCCTAACTTATAATGATGGTTCCCAAAATGACAAAAACAACTCAATGTTTGGTGAAGTAATCTTTATAACCTTGTAAGACTCTAACACAGTTGCATTTTATAAGTACTAATTCCTTTACTTCATTGTGTACTTCTCTTTGCCTTTAAAGAGCAGCAAGGATTTAGTAATAAGATAGCGAATTTATGGAAACTCAGAATGAGACTTTCATGTGCCCCCCCACCACGCTCTGCATGTTTTGAGTGTGTTCTCCAAGGTTCCGGTGCTGGAGTCCTGTTCCTCAGTGTGGTCGTGCTGAGACAGGGAAGTTCTAAGAGATGATCCCAGTGGAAGGGAGCTGGGTCATGAAGGAAGCGTCCTTGGAAGGGGCTGGTGACCACTTTGTGGATTCCCTTTATAATATTACATTTCTGTTTACAGTTGCCTCTAATGTTTAACTGGACTGTTAAATAGAGTATTTTGAAAAGAGGAGTCTAGGCTGCCAATTAGATCCTATTTATAAAGTTAGGTGTTCTACCACTGCTTTCACTTGAGATCGTGGTTTCTATTTCTTCTGGTGGGTCATGTGTGGCAAGCAGGAGAGAAGAAGAGAGGACATATGAGCAGATGTGTGGGATACTGTAGCTACACTGGAAAAGTTCCTGAGCACACAAGAATACTTTAGATTTCAGTGAACCGGATTAGAACATACTCTACCAAATACATCATTGCCATGGACATTGCAGAGAACACAGAATGGGATGTCACAGGACTTTAACATACTTCCATTGTATGTAGCAGGTGGGGGTGGAAAAAAGAAAATAAAAAAAAACAACTAAAAGAAGATTAGTCAAAAATTATAGTGTCAAGACAAATCCTAGGATGTTGCATTGTATTATAACAGTCACTTAATAAATATTTGTGGGAGAAAAAAATGAATGCAGTTTAGCTTTCTTAGATGTGTCTGATTTTATAATTTAAGCCCTCTCTGTAAAGAACAATACGACATCTTTGTATTTTATTGTATAATTTGTGCAATCTTGATTAGAACTGAGGACACTCAAACTTCTTCACACATAATCTGATTCATGGTTGAAGAATTCCAAGGAATACTAACTTCACATCCGAATTATGTTTAGTAAGTCTGCAGCAGTCCCCAGTGGCTATTATCCCATAGATTTTCATTCACCTAAAAATTCAAGTATGTTAGTGTTATTTGTGTCTAAGTTCATAATTTTATGAGGGAATCTTTTATTGAGTCATGTCAATCCTAACTTGCATGGGTATCCTTTTACCTTTAAAACTTTTGACACCTCAGTTACTTCACTAGTATTTGTCAATCAGTTCTATTTTGAATTAAATATTGTTCCTGTATTGACAATATGCCTTCATAAATGATTATTATTGATATGATCAAGGATGGTACAGAATATTGTATCAATCAGGTTGTCATTTGAAATAAGGAAAAAACCCCAGTTTTATTTTATTACACAGAAAAGGAATTTACTAGAGAATATTTGAGTGACTCATAGCATTGTTGAACTTTCTAGAGAAGAGTTTCAAGGTTAAACTTTCAGAAAACAGGCATGACCACCTCTGCTTTCCTACTACTCAGCAGTCATGTTGGGAGGAGACAGCAGCCAGCACCACTCCAAGAGGAACACATCTACTTGGTATGAGCTTGGCTGATTCTGACTCTGGTCAGTTCAGATTTCTTCTGCTGTCCCATTACCAAGCATAGGGATGAAGCCTGGTGCTTAGTTTCCTTGTCAGTAACTTAAGAATTTGAAAAACCCTCACAGATGAGTCTGTTATGTGTAGACTCACCTGTCCGCTTACCAGATACAAAGAGGACTGGTGAATTTTCTGTTTCACCTTGAGCAAGGAGGATTATGGGCTCAGGAATTCTCCAAATGAGATGTTAGCATTTTCTAGGATGTGGAGCAACTAGCAATATGACAAATTATTTTTTTAATTTTTTCTTCTTTTTTTTGAGGTACTGCAGATTTTGAGGTACTGCAGGACCTTGTGCATGCTAGGCAAACTCTCTTTCAATGAGCTATACCCCAGCCTCTGCTTTCTAAATGTATCAATGTTCTAAATTGCTATTGATTTTAATAATTTGGATTTTAAGCAGAAATTTGATAAATTGAGGTATGGCCTACTTCTAGTAGTAATTTGTATTTTTATCATAGTTAGAATAGCTGTATCTGAAAGCTTACAAAGTTATTGATGCTTGAGTTATCAAGAAATTAGTAACTATGTATGTTTTAGCACTTTATGCATTTATAAATAGTAAATCAAGAAAAAAGAGACAAAAAATCAAGAAGGCAAATATTACTAGATCTGATTGATAATACTAACAGTGTATTTTTAAGTTAGAACAGAAAAATAAAACCCAGTTGCAAAGTCATTATATGAGGGTATAAATAAGTGGTAGTATGCAATTAACATTTTATTAGTGCAATATAGTTGTATATGATCATGGGACTAATTGTGGCATATTCATGAATGCATATAATGTTATTTGTTGCATTTCAGTCCATAGTAGTATATCCTCTTCCCCTTCCTCACTCTTCTCTTACCCTGAACATCTTCCACTCTCTTTCTTCCATGAAATTACTTTTTAGTTGTGTACACTAAAGTAGAGCTCATAGATTGGTCAATTTGCTTTAGACAAGTCCATCCAGTCTTCTCAAGAAGTGGGTCTAGGGCCACTGGATAAAAAAGCCATACACAAAAATAAGTCCAGATGGATCACAGAGAAGAATATAAGAGCCAAAATTATCAAACAGTTCAAAGAAAACAAACTGGCAAATCTTTATGACTTTGTGTTAAGCAAAGTGTGATACCTAAAGCTTAAACGCAAAGGGAAAATAGACAAATTGGAAATAATCAAATTTAAAAACTTAATATTTTCTTCCAAAGGACATCAACATTAAAGTAAAAAGACAATTCACAGAATGGGAGGGAATGTCTGATTTTTTTTTTTAATCTGCTAAGGAACTTGTATAAAGAATACTTACAGGATTCTTACAACACAATAATAAAATGACCATTTAAGTTTTAGAATTGGAAAGGATTGGAATAAACTTTTCTGTAAAGAATTTATGGAAATGTCTAATAAACATATAAAAGGAAGTGTAAGTCAGTTATTCACCAGAGTAATGCACATCCAACCCATCATAAGATATTATCCATACCCATTTGATTACTGTAACTAAGCAACAGATAATAACAAGTGTTAGTGATGATATAGAGAAAGTGGACTGTCATGCATCACAAGTGGGAATATAAAATGGTAAAGTCAGTTTAGAAAAGAATTTGGTAGTTGCTTAAATTGTTAGTGTTATAACACACCATATCCACTTTGGGGCATATAGCCAAGAGAATTGAGAAGGTATGTCCACACAGAAACTTATAAATGAATGAATAGACCAGAAAAAATTCTAAAAGTAGCTGAGAATGGGAGATACATGACAATCAACTGAGAAATAGATAAATAAAATGCAGTGCACATATATAATGGAACAGTATTCAGCAATTTAAAAGACAAGTTCTAGGGACTGGGGTTGTAGTTCACTAGTGGAGTACGATAGCATTTACAAGGCCCTATGTTCAATCCTCAGTTTTGCAAAAACAAAACATCCTTATTTACTCTAGGCCAATGGGAGGTCAAGCAGCATGGCAGGAAGGCATAATAGATTAAAGCTGGCCACCTCATGAGGGCAAAAGAGCACACAGAGAGGGAGCCACAGGGCCCTCCCTAGTGACCCCTTCCTCTAGCCATGGCCCACCTGCATTCCATCTCTAAACAAACATTCCTGCTCTGGCACAAGAATTTGGGGGTGACACCCCATATCCAAGCTATAGCAGTATGATTAACTTTGTATCAAATGTCCCCAAACAGGAAAACCTATAGAAACAAAGTAGAATAGGGTTTCTTAGGGTAAATGAGGAATTACTGTTAATGGGCAAAGAGTTTATTTTATTTTAGGAATCATGAAATGTTCTATAATTTGGGGGATTGCTTCACAACTCTATGAATATACTGAAAACCACTGAATTGTACAGTTTTAATGTATGAATTGCATGGTATTTGAACTACATTGCAACAAGGCTGTTAAATACAAGTAGTATACTTTTTTTGTTAAAAGTATTAAAACTTGGATATGACTCTGAATATTTTTATTAAATATTTTGTTAGTCAAAATATTTGTGGAGAAATGCCAGAGAAGATCATGTTTTTTATTCAAACATTCCTCATTTCAAATACATAAAATGTCATCAAGTACCAATATAAAGCAACAGTACCATACCTGAAGCCAAGTTGTGATTTTCAAGGAGTGGAAACACCGAGGAGATACTGTCACAAATTGCTGTGGACATATTAAAGTGTTTGTGGAGAATAGCAACCAAATATAAGGAGAACTTAAAAATTGGGCTATTGCTGCTTTTCCTATCCAAACTTATGACATCTAAACAAAAGTGGAAGGTTTTGGCATTCATTAATATTAGAAGCTTTCTTTACAACATGAAGAAAGAGATGACACCTAAAAGTATCCCCTCAATATTTTAACTCTATTTTGTGTTCCAAGAAAAATTATGATTATCAGCCCTGTGAAAATGGCATTATATAAGTGGAATAAACTATCTCAAGGACTTTTTAATCTTATTATACTATGAATAACATCCACAAATGTCCTATTAAGATCCACAAACAATCCAATCAATAAATAGACTAAGGAGCTGAACAGACACTTCTCAGAAGAAGATATACATTCACTCAACAAATATATGAAAAAATGTTCAACATCTCTAGTAATTAGAGAAATGCAAATCAAAACTAGTCTAAGTTTTATCTCTGCCAGTCAGAATGGCAGTTATCAAGAATACAGACAAAAAATGTTGGCAAGGATGTGGGGGGAAAAGACACACTCATACATTGCTAGTGGGACTGCAAATTGGTGCAACCAATATGGAAAGCAGTATGGAGATTCCCTAGAAAACTTGGAATGAAACCAAACATATTCCTCTTCTTGGTATGTACCCAAGGGACTTAAAAACAGCATAGTATAGAAATGCAGCCACATCAATGTTTATAGCAGCTCAATTCGTAATAGCTAAACTGTGGAAGCAACCTACATGGACTTCAATAAATGAATGGATAAAGAAACTGTGGTATATATACACTATGGACTGTTGCTCACCATTTAAAGAGAATAAAATTATGGCATTTGCAAGTAACTGGATGGAGTTACAGAATATCATGCTAAGTGAAGTAATCCAATCAAAAAAAAAAAAAGCCAAATATTCTATCTTATAAGTTGATGCTGATCCATAAAGCGGGGGCGGGGGAGGGGGGGAAGAAACACATGGGAAAAATGGAGGAACTTTGATGGGGCAAAGGGGAGGGAGAGGTGGGACGATGGTATGGGGACAAGAATGAGATGGACATAATTACCTTAGGTATGCATGACTGTACATATGGTGCAATGCCACTTAGTATAAAACCATAGAAATGAAAAGTTGCGCTGCAATTGTGTACAATGAATCAAAATGCATTCTGCTGTCATATATACCTAATTAAAATAAAATTTTAAAAAGACCTAGTGTAAGATGAAAATGGCTGTTGTAGATTCCGTAGTTTTTAAAATGGAAATACAGGTTAAATACCTGTGCATGTAGCCATGGGGCCTTTAAGAAAAGTGCTCCAGGGGCTGGGGATGTGGCTCAAGCGGTAGCTCGCTCGCCTGGCATGCGTGCGGCCCAGGTTCGATCCTCAGCACCACATACAAACAAAGATGTTGTGTCCACCGAAAACTAAAAAATAAATATTAAAAAAATTCTCTCTCTCTCTCTCTCTCTCTCTCTCTCTCCCCACTCTCTCTTAAAAAAAAAGTGCTCAATGAGTATGTGCCCACAGGTTGCCATTTGTTAGAGTGTCATGTAAGTTCGTCTTGCTATAAACCATTGAAATGTTAAGACAGTGGCAGCTAAATCAAGACATTGAGTGAAGGCAAGAAAAGATACACATTTAAATGTGTGTAAGAATGATGTAAGAAAAGAAATTATTTTAATTTCAAATCTACTATTTTAACACATAGTAATGAGAATGAGGTCAGCATTTACAAAGATATAAGAATTATTACTCCATGGTTAAAAAATGGCTGTGTAATTCATCTATGATACCATGTCTGGTGACATGTATTACAGGATGTCACCTTCTTCCATACAGTAGGGGAATTTTGTTATAGGAGAGATCCAGAGGATTCACACTCAGAGACTTCAGTCTGTTAGTTATGAAAGGTCTGAACTGTAGAACACAATCTAATTAGTAAACACATAAAATATACTACACATGGAAAATGCTTTGAAGCATACCATATTCTAGTCTTTAAAATAAGTCTCAATAAATTTCAAAATAAATTATATAATCTTATGGCTATGGTCTCTGACTACAAATTAAGTTAGAATTGAACATATAGAAATCTGGGAAGTACCTCAACATTTGGAAATTATGTCACATACTACTAAAAAAAAACATACATGTCAAAGAAAACATCACTGGAGAAATTTAAAAATATTTTTATTGAATAAAAGTGTAAACACTTTTAAAAATTGGTGGGTGAAATGTACCAAATCCAATACTTAGAGGAAAAGTACATGTAAATGCCTCTATTATAAAAAGAATCTCAAATATGTCACAGAAGCTTTCATACTGAGACTACAAGTAAACTAAACCCAAAACAAGCAGAAGAAAAAATGGCAAAGATAGAGCATTGATTGATAAAATAGAAAACGGCAACAAAATAACAGGAAATAAATAAATCAGGGTAACAAAGTCAAATTTTGGAAAAATTAATATTTAATTTGACGAAGAAAAAAATGATGTAAGACAAATTACAAAAATTAGGAATGAATATATTACTACCAATCCTTTAGTAATTAAAGGGATCATACAAATAAATCTTCACATTAATGAGTTTGCCAATTTAATAAAGTGGACAAATTCCTTAAAAACAGGTATAAAATTACTAAACTTGACTCAAAAAGAAATGGAAATTTAAATAGATCAATAATTAGCAAAGTGAACTAGCAGTTAAAATTATATTCATAAGGCCAGTCTCAGGTGCCTTCACTGCTGAATTCCTTCATATATTTGAAACAAAACGTGGCAGCAGTACTTCAGAAATTCTTTTAGAAAACAGAGGAGGAAGTGATGTTAAGCTCTTTCTGAGGTCTTCTAAATCATCCACATACCAAAGCCAGACAAAGATGTAAGAGTAAGCCATGGGCCAATATAGTCCCTGGACGTAAACATAAACATCAAAACAAAATACCTGCAGACTAAATATGGAAATATTTAAAAAGAGTTATATGCCACAGCTCAGTTATGGATTTAACATAAAAAATAAACTGAAACTATCATACTAACAGAAAAAGGGGTATAAGACATATGATTATCTCATCAGAGGCAAAGATATTTGGGAAAACCAACACTGTATAAAAACCTACAATCATCTATAAATACAGAGTAATCTCCTCGATCTGATAAAGATGTCTCTGAAAAACCCACAGCTAAAAACCACACTTAATGGTGGAAAATCTTGCTGTCCTTTAAGAATGGGAACAAATCACAGATGTCCAGGTCATTAATTTAATTCACTGTAGCACTAGTTCCAGGCACTATAAGAAGGTGACGGAATAGGAGTGTGAGGGAAGAGAAGGGAGAGAGGAAAGAGAAGGAGGGATTAGAGGCATCTAGATTAGAAAGAGCTAAAAAGATTGGCTTAATTTGTAGATTACATTAGTTAATACATAAATAATTAAACAAACTCCTCTCCAACACAGACAGACAGACAGACAGACACACACACACACACACACACACACACACACACCTCTCCTAAAACAGGTCCATCAATTTATCTAGTTTGGAAACTATATAATCACTGTAAATAATCACTTGCATTTCTAAATTCTAGCAAGGAATAATATAAAAATTAAAATTTTAAAATCCCATTTGAAATAGCATAAAAAATTAAAGTACTTAGGAATACATTTAACAGAAAAGTGTATGATTTATACAGGAAATTCTAGAAGTTGCCGAGAAAAAAAGGTCTAAATAAATCAGGAGGAAGTTTATTTTCATAAACTGAATATATGTATTTTATATATATAAACACATATGTATATTCAGGTATAATTCTTTCCATAAAAATCTATAAATTTATTAGGAATCTTATCAAAATATAGAACGCCCATTTAGGAGAAATATATACAGTTATTTTAAAATTTATATGGAAATGCAAAGGATCTATAATAGCCAAAACAATATTCAAAAATAAAAGCAGTTCAGAGTACAGACACTATCCAATTTTAAAACTCATGAAGCCTCCGTAAAGAAGTATGATACTGGCATAAAGATAGACATAGAAGTTAATGAAACAAAATTGAGAATCCAAAAAGAAATCCTTGCATTTACAGTTAGTTTATATCCAATAGAGTCTTTAAGACAAATCAGTGGGGAACCTACTAATTCGAACAAATGATTCTGGGACAAATGAATAGCTCCAGGCGGGTATTTATGGTAGATAAACTCTACCATAGATAGATAGACAGATAGATTAACCAATACTCTGACCTAAATGTCCTAGCTAAAACTATTAATTCAGAATAAAATGTAAGAGAAAAATCTTCATGAAATTGGGCCAGTAAAGAACTCTTAGATAAAATACCAAAGCAAGATCCATTCAAGAAAAAAAATGATTAACAATTTGACTTCATCATAATTTAAAACTTTTGCATTTCAAAAGACATCATTAAAATTAAACGAATTCAGGGGGAAATATTTGCCAGTTATATATCTGAGAAAGGGTCTGCATATAGATATAAGGAAAACATTTATAACAGTAATGAAACCAGTTTTTAAAATTTATGCAGGCTATTTAAAGATAGATTTTACTAAAGAAAATATATGAATGCTCACAAATTCAGGGAAAATTGCTCAAAATCACTACATACTAGAGTGTGGGAGGCCATCCTTGCATGTGATTGAGTTACCTCCCTGGCTGGTGAGAGGTGCTCAGACACTTCTTTGTGTTAAGAGCTTTCCCCACCCTTCTTGGGTGTGAGGGCTTGTCCATGTGGAGGCGTGTCTGACCACAGCTCTCAAAGATCCAACCATCTCACCTGACCTTGAAACACTGCCCCCCCCCCCAACCTTCATTGGATGGGTTTTTTCCCAGAATTTTTTTGTTCCCCAGTAAAAGTCCTCTCCCTGGTGCGTTCGCTCTCTCTCTAGCCTCTTCAGTAAACCTCGCTACTTTAATGGGTAGCTTGAGGCTGGAGGTTCGGGGAGCCTCCTGGAGCTGGTTTAAAGGTAATTGGAGTCCGTGTCTTTAATTTAAACTCCCTTAGGATTTTTTCCCACGTAGCTGAACCTTCATATATATCGTCTGTGCTGGCCGCGGACTAAACTAGAGAAATGTCAATGAGATGCCACTTGACATGTATTAGAATGTAATAAAAACCAGAAGCAATGACAAGTGTTGGCAAAGACACGATGACACTGGAACCTTTGTACGCTGCTGGGGGCACAGTGGAATGGGGGAGTGATTTTAGAAAACAGTGTGTCAGTTTCTCAGAAGTCAAACATCAGCTTTCCACATGATCCAGTAGTTCCACCCCCAGGGATCTAAGAGAAGTGAAATGTATGTCCACACAGAGATTCATAAATGATGTTCATAACAGACAGGAAATGACCCAAATGTCTGTCACCTGCTGCCCGGATTAGCAGATGTGCTATCTCCATGCAAGAGAACAGTCCACCAACAAAAGGAGCAAATTGCTCATACCTGCCACAACATGAAGGAATCTTAGAAAATAAATCAAGTAGCTCATAATTCTAAGTGAAAGAGAGCTGAGCAGAAGACCACAAGTGCTTATGGCCAGGAAATGAAAAATTAAGGACAGGCAGAGATTAGTGGTTGGTTAAGGCCACAGAGAAGGGATTAACTACTCACAGATATGAAGCAGATATTTGGGGTGGTGGAGATATTCTAACATTGGACTTTGAATGAAGATTGCACAATTTGATAGGTTTACTGGAAATCAGGAAATCATACAGTTTCAATTGGTACATTTATGTCATACAAATTACCCCTCGATAAAATTGTGGAAAAATAATGAAATGTGAAAAGATGTTTTTGCTATATTTCTACAAATTGTAGGATTGAATTTCATCACATTAACTCTTACTACATGTCCCTGTGTGAAATACTTCCTGAGGCTACAGGAAGAGAGATCTCTGCCCTCTACAGGGGACGCATCAACTCTAGCTCTGGAGCCTCTGGTCATCTCTTCTGATCAAGAGTGAATTCACCAAAGGGACCTACCAGGAGGAGAATAAATGCCAGGCAGGCAGAAAAACAGTAATAGGATCAGGGAAGAGAAGGGTGACAAGTAAGCCACCATTTTGAAAGGAATGTGGAGTTCTGCTTGGAGGGAAGCCAAGTCCTTCCATTCGTCAGGACAAGATGGAAGTGAATCATCAGTAGCCATTAGCTCAGAGGTGAAGAGAAGTCAGGGTGCCATCCACGTGCCTAGAATCTCTGCACAGGTTGTGGAGGTGAGGATGCACGTATTTCCCATTTTTTTCCCATTTTTGGATTCTGATCCTGCAGGGCAGGGACAGGTTATTTCAGTTCATGGGTTGGCATTTGTCCTTTTACTTTAACCTGTATTCCTGATGGAAAGCTGCACATGGAAAGGTTTTTTTTCTTTTTCAGTTAAAATAAAAATGAGCCTCTAACTCTGAGGCAAAACAGAGAGAAAGCACACAATTATGCTTTATCCTTCTTATAGCTGAACAGGACTTAAGTGAGTTCTCTTCTACGATGGCTAGAGTAAACTCCAGCATTCTGACCCATCTTTATCCTGCAGGATACTGAAGAGCCTCTTGGTGTCTTTTCAGGGGAGAGCTGATAATACTATCACTGAGCTGGAAGAGATTGTCTTATGTTCTGACTTCCCCATGAGCTAAGTCTCTCACATCACTAACACATCATTTAACTGACCTGAGCTTTAGTTTTGTCATTATGAAGTTATGAATAGCAGTATATTTTCTTACCCAGTTTGCAAAATGAGAGATTATGTATGAAATCACTGGGTAAATTGCAAAGCTTTTTGGAAATTGAAGTCATATCTTTATTTAACTTGGAAAAAAATCATTTATTCTTCTTAGAACACAGTTACTTCTAAACATATACCACAGTACCCCAAAGACAACCTCTAAATATATACTGCAGAAATTCCTCTTTAAAAAAAAGTCTCAAATATTATCTACAAAATAAAACAGATCAAAACCTCTAAATTGTCTCACTAAGCATGGAGATTTATTTGTAACCTGCTTGCCAACTCAGCATGATGACAACACTGATCTGTTAAATAATGTTCTATCTTAGAACACTGCAGTTTTGATTTTAAAAATACTGCAAAATTAGCATAGAGGTTACTCATACCCTACGCCCACTTTCCCCATTATTGACAGTTTACACTAGGTATGGTACATTTGTCCTGATTGAAGAATCAATATTTTCCCTTAATTTTTACTTTTTCTGTTTTAAGAACCTATGCAGGTTAATTTTTTCATTCGGTCTTAGTTTTGATGTTATGACAATTTTGAGGAATGCTGGTTAGGAAATTTGTAGAGTATCCCTCAATTGTGATTTTTTTTTCCTTTTTTTTTATTCTTCTAATTAGTCTGAGGTTGTTGTTTTAGGGGAGGAAGACCCCAAAGTGACATGTGATTTTCATCATATGACGTGATTTTCATCATATTATATCTGGATGTTTTTGCCTAGCCCAAGATCCATAGATCCCTAGGTGTTCTTATGTTTTTCTCTTCCTGAAAAAGAAAGGTATAGGGCTGGGATTGGGGCTCAGTGGTACAACAGTTGCCAAGCATGTGTGAAGCACTGGGTTCGATCCTCAGCACCTCATATAAATAATAAAGGTCCATCTTTATCTCAAAAATATTAAAAAAATAAAGGCATAGTTTTATATTTCACATTTAAATCTGTGATAAATGTTGAATTAACTCATTTACCTGAGTTGGCTTGTTAGTTAGTTTACTTGTTTAACCTTAGGATTTCTGATTGTTTGATGCCATTAGTTTAACAGGCAATCTTTGCTGCACCAAAGTGCTTTAATACATCTGTCAAGAATCATGCAGACATATTTGTGTGTATCTATTCCTGGGTCCTGTGCTCTGTTCCACTGGTCTGTATGTATCACACTGCCATTACCACACAGTCTGGATTATTGCGGTTACGTATTAAGTCTTAAATTGAGCAAACTCCTCCTATTTTATCCATTTTCAAATTCTTTTAAATATTCTGATTCTATAATGGGCACTAACTCTTCACTTGGGACTACAAATGTCTGATTGGTCACTAAAAGCAAGATAAAAAGTTTAGTATTTTTCTTTTCATTTTGTACTTATCTCCTTTAGTAATTTAAAATTTGAGTCAGATTCCTGCTCAATTCTACATGTAGACACTTTAATCATTTAAAGATATGGTTTTAAAACTGGCAATACAAGGTTGATTAGCCCTATATTCAAATTAAGGTTTTTTCACAATTTGCAAGAACATAATAATCAAGACTGTCAACTGCAATTCACTTCTACACTACCCGGCATTGCTTCTAGAAGTCTTTAGTCATTGCCCTAAATCTTCCAGGAATAGTAGAGCTTTGCACACTAACCAGTATATAATAAGGATGGTCCCCCAAACCAGGAGCATTTATCTCATGGGAAATAAATCATCCCCTGAAATAAAAAGACTTCTCCAGAGCAACCTCACAGAATCAGAACTGAGATAATGACCAATCATACCAGTTTGATTAAGACTGCTTAATTATGCAGACTTCTAGACCTTTGCCCAATCCTTCCCTATATAAACTTAGAGCTCATTTCAGTATCCCCAAAGATAGGACTGAGGACATTTAATCCTCCCGATTGCCTTTCCAATATAGCTATACTGAATAAATCCCACTACTGCATTCCACCATTACTTTCAGTATGTGATTTCTGGGTGATAAGACCCAAATCATTGCAACTTGGAAAAGATGAACACCCTTTGGCCTAGGACTCCAGTAACAGCTTTGGCAGGCCAGCCAGGGAGAAAGCACACTCCTTGGATATTACCCACTTGAGGCTGGCAGACTACAGACCACAGACAAGGAGGCAAGATTGACTGGTTCCCAGCAGCTACTAAAATTATTTCCATATCAGAGACTTTGCTTATATTTCCAATTCAGGTTGGCAATAGCTGAATTTTGTCATCATTTGATGAGGAAGAGAAATATGTTTTGGAACCTGTGGACCCTGAAATATGACCCCTGCGTTCTTCTGAGTCACTTGTGTTCTTTTTGAACAATCTGGGCTTCCACTGTTTGACAGGAAAATGTGTGGCATTAACTATCAGAGAAGAGATGGATGGTACATAGAGAAACCAGGGTGTCTATTGTGATTGCAAATCATTAATGTGAAATCACTAATGCCATCTCCTACCCATAGGGAACTCCTGAGCCACTGGATTACAGGTGTGCACCACTGTGCCTGTTGAGGCAAACATTTTTTGATCAGTCTAAAAAGTTTTAATGTTCTTTCTTGCTATTGCAAAGATATTCAAATGGTTTGATAACACTGGACTTAGTTCTATGAGATGATAATTAAAGTACTAAAAGGTATAAAATTCTAATACATAAAAATCAGTTTACAATGGGTAAGATATATGGAAGATACTAACCATTGGAGAAGTTTGAATAAAATGAATAATAATTTGATTAAAATTATTTATTTTTCTTCAAAATTACCCTCTTCACAACCAGCACTTTCTCCCTAAAATTGCCTGACACAATACAAATAAAATAAATGAAAATCACAGATAAAAGTAGGCTTACGAGAGGCGAGTTTCATTCATGAAATTTTAAATCTTCTCTTATTCATACATAAAGAAAAATCTTAAGAATTGATTCTTAAAGTAAATTTTTCTTTTTAATATTTTTCCCATTTTTGGAGAACATGTAGTTGTCCAAATTTGGTTTTAGAATTCACTGCAATATTCCATTAGAAAATGAAAAGAAAGTATAAATAAATCTCTGATCTATACATGCACAGATATTTTCAATAGATGTACTGACATTATGAATGACAGTGAGACTCTCTTGAGGAGAGTGTCTGTGCTGCTAGTTCTACTGCTGTTTAATAGCAGTGATATTTATATTTAATTCCTAGGTGTAGGTAGCCAAAGGGTTAAAGGGAAAAGGGGGGGGGGTGTTCAAGCAACTAAGCCCTGTAATTATAACTCAGTTTTTCTTGAATATTATTTTGCTTTAAGATGTCAATGTAAATAATATATGTCAATCATGTTTCAAGTGTAAACTTTTAAACAATTTCAAGTAATTTATGATTCTATTCTTAAATCAAAAAAATCTAACAACACCATTGTAAAATACGAACTCTCCTTCTTCTAACTTCTGTTCCTCTTTCCCAGAAGAGAAAAAAAACAGTCATTAATTTTGTTTTATATCTTCCCAAAGCATTCTTTACATAGTGACACACTAATCCTCATGCATGCAGACACATGCATTAACATATTTATAGACAAGGGACTAAAGGGACTATAGCATATGCATTATTCTGAATATATTTTGAAATGTAAAGTTATACTCTGAAAATTCCCATATCCTACATGTTAGAAAACTATTCATAGTAAAATATAATTAACAAAAATTAATAATTATTCATAGTAAAATACAATAATGAATTTACTTTTTTAGTGTGTTCATTATTACTCAAAAATGATGCAATTTAGAATATACACCAGAAAATGATAGCTGAACTAATCTCTGAAGCTCTCCTAGAGGTGAGAATTGTTTTGTGTTTCTACAAACCAGAGTTGAATGACATCTTCATGCAGGAGACTTTGAGTAGAGCCAGTAAAAAGGCACTGCTTTACTAGTTAAATTAAATCAGTTCTAGAATAAAAACCAATCTGAATCTGCCCTATGGTAGGTTTCGGGTGTTAAAACAATCAAATGGATTTTAAGTAATCTAAGTGCATCACAGAATGATAGAAACAATGTTTGTAAGGATACATTAAAATTCAGCAAACAACATCATAAAACCCCAATGTCTGACATTTAGTTAAAAATTAGCAGACATGAAAAAAAAGCAGGAAAATATGACCTACAGAAAGATCAAAATGGTGATAAAATCAGCAGAGATGTTAATGCACCTACTCTGCTTCAATTGCATATGTTCAGTGAGGTAGAAGAAAACAGGACTATGGTTCTAAAGAGTCAAGAAAAAGCAAGAGAGAAATTTAAAAATAAAAACATTACTTCCACAATAAAATATACAGACAATAGAATTAAGAGCATATTAGAAACTTTAGAACATTAATCAGTAAATCATACAGGACATAAAAATATCACAAAAGAAAAACAAATTGAAAAATTGAAAAAAAATTCCTCCAAATAACTGTGCAGAATATGAAGAATTATAACACTGTTTTTATTAGAATGTCTGAGGAGGAAAAGAGAGGACAGAACATTTAATTCACAAGTTATTAACAAAAAAATTTCAAATTTGCTAGGCACAGTGGCACACACCTGTAATTCCAGCAACTCAGGAGGCTGAGGCAGGAAGTTTGTGAGTTTAAAGCCAGTCTCAGCAAAAGCAAGGCACTAAGCAACTGAGTGAGACTCTGTCTCTAAATAAAATACAAAACAGGGCTGGGGATGTGGCTCAGTGGTCAAATGCATGGAGTTCAATCCTCGGTACCTGCCCCCCAAAAGTTCAAATTTAATGAATATTATAACTCTATAGATCCAAATACTTCAACAAACTCCCAAGAGAAAAAAAAAGTTAATGAAAGCGTGTTAGGCAGGAGTGGTAGTGCACATCTGTGATCCAGCAGCTCAGGAGGCTGAGGCAAATGAATAGCAAGTTCAAAGCCAGCCTCATCAACTTAGTGAGACTGTCTCTGAATTCAAAAAAAGTGCGGTGCTAGGGATGTGGCTCAGTAGTTAAGCACCCCTGGGTTTCATCTTGGTGCCAATAAATAAATAAATAAATAAATGTTAAGTCACATCATAATTAAATTGTTACAATCCTATGATAAACAGAAAATTTATAGCCAGGCGAGGTGGTGCACACCTGTAATCCCAGAAACTTGGGAGGCTTAGGCAGGAGGATTGTAAATTTGAGGACAGCCTCAGTAACTTAGACTCTATCTCAAAATAAAAAGGGCTGGGAATTTAAGTCAGTGGTAAAAGGCCTCTTGGATCAAGGGTTCAATCTCTAGTACACACACACACACACACACACACACACATACACACTACATAAAGAAGAATGATATGGAACAACCAGAGAAAAGAAGTAGGATCTATAAATAAGAGTTTGTACCAAATGTACTGGAAATTGTCCACAAAGGGAAACTTCTCAAGTGTCCATCAACAAGGCAATTACTATTATAGTTGTGGAATATCATGCAATGGAATATTACCTTGTGGTGAAAGGGAATGGAATATTGGTACATGAAACAATATGAATAAATTCTGAAATAAATAAGCTGAAAACATATTAAATAGAGTGGAAGTGGTTCAAAGGTAGAAAAAAAATTACCCAGGAGTGTGAAAAAACTCATTGGGGTGATATGAATTTTCATATTTTTAGTAGGGGTTTCATAGGTGTAAACTAGGTTTATACATATGTGAAAGGTATCAAACTAAATACTTCAAATAAGTCATAGTTCATGACATTCCAAACTCAATAAAAAATTTTAATGCCATCAAAAAGATACAACTGTACAGCAAAAAAGGATATCCTAAGTTAGATGTGTTTCCATCTATAGGACCTCAGAAAAAGGCAAACCTGCAGTTCAAAAACCAGCTCACTGGCTATCAGAGGCTGAGATAAAAAGTGGCCAAATGGATGCACAGAACTTTCTCAAAAGATAAAATATTTTTATGCCTTGATTGTGGTGGTGCTATATATAACTTCAGACATTTTTCAAAATTATTTGAATCATATACTTAAAATGCTAAAGTTAATTTCATGTTAATTTTTCCAGAATAAAGGTGATTTGAAAAACAAATTGATTTCTACATATTTTCTCAAACTTTTACACAGAAAAAAGCAAGAGAAGATTCCAGGATGAGTTAGTTTTAAAACAGTTTTAAATTGTCAGGATTTTTAAAAAGTTATTCCAAAATAGAGCAGATCTTTTAGTAATAGTTTTGCTTAAAAAAAGAAAATTAGCCATAGTTGCATTTTTTTCTTTCTTTTTTTATCATTTTAAGTGTAGTATGTTTTAAAAAAAGGTCATATTTTGAGTATAGGAGCAAAATGAATTGGAATATGAGTAAGAACTGACTGCTATAGGATGTGAAATTGATTCAACCTGGTGCTCACTCAGAGCAGGTACCACGTCTTCTATATTCAAACATTCTCATAAAAGACAAATTCCGCAGGGTGGGCAGAATCAGCTTAGGGGGAAAAAGATTATTTGGTATGCACTTTGGCAAGATATAGTAGCATTGTACAATAACACCATCTATAAAACTGCTCAGTGGTATTTATAAGGAAGAATGTCTGCCACTTTAAATCATGTTATACATTGCTTTTAAAAATGCTATACAGCTCCTCTTTCAGAAACTGCCCAACAGATGCTTTTTATTTATATTTTGTCCAAGTACAATATTTCATTCATTCTTAATTAAATGTTTACATGACTCTAAGTTAACTTGAAATTACATGTTTTATTTGAATTCTGAGAGCAGGGAATGCCTCCTCTCATCATGGCACAGTGTAAAAGGCAAATTATTCCAGAATCCTGTCTAGTGAAACAAACCGTTCTGAACAAAGCATTTTATTAACACCTGTTGCTATGCTTAGCAATTAAAATTCTCTAGTTCTTTGGGATTATAAATAAGTACAATGATTGTTTTAGACCTGTCTTCAACAAAAGGTTATTTTTGTAAGTTATTTTGGACACTTAAACAAAGAAGTCTCCAGCAACTTAAGACAAAATTTCTCCAACAACAGACACAGTCTCTGTGTGAACTTTCAAAACCTTAAACTCACAAGGACTAATTGGGGAAATTTATGGATCCTCATTATTTAACAGTTCCATGACTACGTGATAATACTATACACTTACCAATAATTTCTTTGGAGAACTTTCCAGGAATTAAAGGGAGTGCTTTTGTTTGCTTGTTTGTTTTTTTAATAAATGGAAAAGCAAAAAATAAAATAAAATAAAACTACTCATCATAAATGTGGTGAGGATATCAAGTGGACATATGGCGTTCGATCCAGACAGGCATAGTAATTTCATTTTAGCAACTTCTCTTAGAGATATTTCTATAGACTTTTTTTGAACCATCAGTATGATTTTTAAAGGGGAAGAAAAAAATAGGATGTATAGTGAATATTTTAATCCTTTCAGACAGAACTTGAAAGGATGTTTTTTTTCTGAGTCAAGAAAAACAAATCATGTCGAAACATGATATGAGAATGACAAAAACAGGTTACTGCATGTACTGTGCCCAAGTCCACAGGTGAGAGAACCCCGTATCTCACTCTATTTGGAAAAGAACATTTTTATTAGAATCCACATGGCATTAATACATATTTTCTTTTATGTGAACGAATCCGTCCTTTCAGTCTTTGTTATAGGTGGAATATTACTGTAACTATAGGCAACAAGGAATATATTTTAAAATATTTTGTCCCAATCCTAATAGGTGGAGACATTCTTAACAATTGCAAACAACACAACCCCTGACTCATGTTCCCGTCCCCTGCTTTCCTCAATGAACAAATGGATCCCACACATGTGGTGGCAGTGGGCTTTCCATCAGTCTTACCAAATAGTTACTAATTTAAAAGAACAAACATTTGTTTGGGCTCACAGTTTCAGAGGTTCCAGACCAAAACTGGGTACACCTGTGGCTGTGAGCCTGCAGACGGCATGCCCACTCACAGTATGAGCAGTGGGTTCAGAGCAAACTGCTCACCTCATGGCCAAGAACTAGCCCAACCTCCTGAAAGTTTCACCCCTTCCCCAGAGCTCTCAGGCCTTCAACCACAGACCCTGGTGGGATGCGGATCCAAACCACAGCACCTGTGTATGTGTGTTCAGCAGAAACATACAATGCTAACTTGAACGTAAAGGGAAAACTTCTAATTTGTTCTTGCATGACAGTAGAGTGTATTTTGACATATGTATACATATATAGAATAACTTGCTCAAGTACAATCCGTTATTGTGGTTTAATATGATGCAGAGTTGCACCAGTTGTATATTCATATATAAGAACAGGAAAGATATTTCTACTTCATCCTACTCTGTTTTCTATTCCCATCCCCCTTTACCTTCACTTCCCTTTGTCTGGTCCAATAAACTTCTAATATTCCCCTCCTTAGTTGTGGGTTAGCATCCATACATCAGAGAAAACATCCAGCCTTTGGTTTTTGGGGACTAGCTTATTTCACTTAGCATGACAGTCTCCAGTTCTGTCCATTTACAGGCAAATACCATGATTTCATTCTTCTTTATGGCTAATATCCCATTGTGTTTATATACCACGTATCCTTTATCCATTCTTCTGTTTTAGGGCACCTAGTCTGGTTCCATAGCTTGGCCATTGTAAATTGAGCTGCTATAAACATTGAAGTGGCTGTGTCATTATAGTATGCTGATTTTGATTCATAAAATAAGATAAAAATAAAAGCCTGAGATGAGTAAATAGGTTTGAGGTTAATATAAATTATAAGCAGTGCAAACATTATTTGTAGAACTAAAAGCAACATATAAAAATGAAAGTAGAACATGTTGCCTTTACGGTACTCTGAATGTATCAAGATAAATTCATATCCAACTTGAATTTTTTACTGATTTTGAAATTTTTCCTCTCATGTATCATCTTCTGAGTATCTGTAAGACAAGTTAGAAACTTTCAAACACAAACTAAAACAGAAAAATGTGGTATCAGTTATTGTTATCAGTCATTAAAAATGACATATTTATAAAGAAAAATAATTTTAGGAAAATAAATAATAGAAATAAAAATGTTACTTAAATTTAGATTTTTATTTAAGAGTTTCAGAGGAAAAAAAAAATCCCAGTTGATCATGTGATAATGTTATTAGTTACCAAAAAAAAAAAAAAAAAAGAGAGAGAGAGAGAGAGCTTTAAGCAGCTGTTCAGGGAGAGAGAGGTTGGCTGACTAAAGAGAAACCAGGCATTGAGAAATGTCAAATTATTGCTCCAGATAATTTTCCAAAAAGAATGTGGTTACTAGTAATTCCCAAAATAATGACATGAAGAATATAGTTCCCTGGGTTACTTTTTAATTCTTTTAATATTGATCATTCTACCATACTATGGGGATAATTTCTCACAATTTATATATACATAAAATTGTTTTCCTAATTAATGATTTTCCTAAAATATGTTTAAATATATAGCTCACTATTGGCAGATTTTTGTTGTTCTTCTTCTCTTCTTTTTAAATTTTCTGTTTCTGTAACAGAAAAGGTAAATTGAATAGTCCCAATTTCCTATAATTAGTGACTGCATATTTTCTTTATGTCTTATTTTAATGTCAATTTTCTCAGATTTTTTTTCTGTAATATGCACATTTAATTTTTAAAAATTCATCCCAACTTCAAATATAAATAATATTGGAATTATTATAAATTTTCTACTAGAAATTACCTCATAATTCTCATGTGTTCTTTCAATGAAAAAAATAAAATAAAATAAAAATAACTACCTTACAAAAAGTGGTAGGGCCATAGAACAAGCCCTGGGATGAGCAGAATGTAACTTTTGGGGAAATAATGATTTCTAGAGAGAACTGTGGCCCACTGTCCCATTTGGACAGGAAGAGAAGAGCATCTGCAGTATGCATATGCACACAAAATATGGGGAACTGCATTGTGTTAGAATTTATTCTGCTTAGTTAGTGCTACCAACAAATTACCAAAATTTTGAAGCTTAAAAGCATAGAAATAATCAGTTATTGCCCTGGTTTCTACGGTAAGGGATTGGTGGGCTCCCATGGCGCTCTGGTGGGGGCTGGAGCAGGGAGAGTGCAGTGGGTGGCACAGCCTGGGCCTGCACCACCGCCTTATCCTGTCATCTGAGGGCTTCTCTGTGGATCTCCCTGTGGGAAACAGTTTGCACTCATTCACACAAGATGCACCAAAGGATGAACAGAGGCCCCCATCTGGAGTTCCAGGGCTCCAGCGTATGCATTCTGGTGATCGAAGTGGCAGATACAAGGCTTTTGTGACTTGTCATTAGAAGTCACCTAAAGTCACTTGCACTGTACTTTGTCGAATTAGTTTAAAAAGCTCACTCTACAAGAAAAGTTGTAGGATGGCAGATATATTTGAGATTTTCTTTGAAAAATATAAATTTATTATAGAATTATTAATTTTTTGCTTTATTAAATGTGGTGTCAATTTATGAAAATTTTACTTGAATCTAAAAGCAAACTGAGTATAAAGAGGAAAAATAAGGTCAAAGAACAAGAACCACAAACATGGTATTTACGCTTTTAAAAAGTGGTATTTACGCCTTTAAAAAGAACATGAACTTCTTAGGCAGTGTGTTAGATTATCATGCCTTGACTCATATTTTCCTATCTTTACTCTATGTCCTGCCTTCAAAAATCATAACTGCAAAATATTACGAAAACTTAAATTATAGCTGCAGGACAACATTACATGCACCCTTTCTCAGTATTCCATGTTACCAAAATGAGGAAGTGAAAAATCAGGCCACTTTGAGTTCTCCAAAGACACAGAAGTAGAAAACTGCTGAAGTGGAATTTGATTTTGATAGCACTGAATCTAACTCCTCACTCCTATTCAAGGCTACTAGAATGTGAAATGGAGAGATGATTTTAGGTGGTACATGACTACAGACTCTAGTAATTGATTCAAAAAATCTAAACATGATTTATTTTTTAATTCTATTTATATCTCTCCACACTGGTCAAGGAGAGCACTTTATTTGGAAATAGTCCACATCGGCTACATCTCTAATATTTGACAATCTCTCCTTTCCAGTAAAGAATACAAGGCATCAGGCCAGAGTGTTTGAGAGGTAACAATATCTACATAAACTTTAATGTTTCTTTCCTTTTAATTATATTATATTTGTGTTTAGTTATATTAATGGACACTAATATAACTAATATATTAGTGGGCACTAACATGCCTACTATAACTAATAACTAATAAAACTGATATTAACCTCTCATTTATGAATACAGTATAATTAAAATGTTTAGATTTAAAGTTAAAGTTAAAGAGTAGGCAAATATAAACATACTACTTAAAATGCTGAAGATGAAGCAGTCAGCCTGCTGGCATTTAGGTCACCCCACTGCCTAATATATAGAATGAGGGGGCATTACCACTACAGGGTCTTAAAGTACTTCCTAATATTCACCTTATTTTGAAAAATGTAACTATTTTGGTTTTACTTAATGCTTCATGCCAATCATATTTCATATCCTTATATAGTTTCCCTCTATCTTTCCTCTTTGGCAATTGCAGATAGAGCGCTTACTCTGCAGCCAGAGACAGATGGACGGATCCTTGTCCCAGTGCAATAATCATGGTGCAGAGTGTTCTCCATCAGGAATGCCAGGGAAAAGAGGAATAAATGCCATGCTCACACTTCCCACATCTAACAAGGTCCTAAGAGCCAGAGACCATCACCAAATTAGCAATCAGAGGCCTGGATACAAGGAGCAACACAAAGAGGAAAATAGAGAAGAGTACAAGTCACTGTGCCTATGATTCCTAGTTATAAAATAATAATGGCAGGAATAAGGTTTTATTTTATTTTTTTAAAAAAGAAGCATGTCCATCATATTGACTGCTTGCCAAGGAAGCAGTTGGCTCAAAGAAAGGATTGGCTATTTCTTGGTGTAATCATTGCTTATTTTCACATCTATACAGCAATTGCTTCATAATTTTAGGAGTCATTAAGGTTGTAGTGCCATACATGCCTGAAACATTTTTAAAATGAACTGGGCATGTGCTACCTTTCATTGTAAAGTGATTAGTTGAAACAATCTCAAAGTTCCATAAGAATGAACACCAATTCAAGGCGTTCACAACTATAAGATGCCCCAAGCATTCACAGTCATCACTACCATCTAGAGGTTTTCTTCTTAGAGCCTTTCTTATTTAGAATGTGGAAAATTAATTAAGGTGAAAATGAGGACATACTGAAAACTTTTTCCATGTTAAAATGTTGAGTGGAGTATTGACATAAATTCTTCCACTTGTACTTTCAAACAACATTGAACTACATAAGTGGTTAAAAAAAAAAAGAATAAGTTACCTACTTGTCAATGTGGTAAAATTACTTTAGGGAAATATATGGACAATTTTAAGTAAAATTATTCAGCATTTGATTTCATATTTAGCATATTTATACTTTACCCCACTCACCCCGTCCCATACTAGAAAAACTATGAATGTCAAAACATCTAATGAAAATGGAATTTAAATATTATGATCATTTACATCTATAAGATTTACATCTATAAGTTATACATGCACAAATTTCCACATAAAGCATTTTGGAAACAATTTCCTGTTGAATACCCTAAAACATTTACAGGTTCTCATAGTAAGACAGTACTAAATAAATAGAACATAGGTGGTCAATAAATTATCTTCCTAAGCCACATAAATGACTTAAAAATATCCACCGTGAAGGACCAGATGGCTCAGCAGATTGGCAATTTATGAGCTAACTTTAATTCTTCAATGGACAAAATGACTAAAGGTCACTGTCAGCCACCATCTGCCGTGTGGCATGTAAATAATGCAGTGGTAGGCTTAGTCTTGTTATCATAGACAGGTGTCTACTGCAGAAGGGATGAGCCTCATTCCAATTGGAAATAATTTATTTACAACTCCTTCAATAAATGGTGAAAGCTGTTTCCTGACTAGAGTGGAGACTTCCCAAGTTAACAGAAAGTGAGAGATTAATAAAACTGATTTCTACTCTCTTTCTCAAAAGAGGACATCTATTTCTCCACATATATTTTCATGACTTCAAGTCAGTTATGTCTTCAGACTTGGAAGTCACCATTCACCTTTCAAAGAAGGAAGTACCACAAAATAATTATTTCTTGTCAGTGGATTCATGTATAGAAATTATGTATCTTAATAATGCTTGGCATAAAATATTCCATTTAAAAATATTAATGTTTGTTTCCAAATATTCATGTATGCAGAAAATTGAGTTTTAAACTATGTGTGATTAAGAAAATGGAAAAATGTACAATTGAAGGGGTGACAAAGAGAGAAAGAGAGAGAGACAGCGGGGGAGGGGAAGACTGATTTGGCAGGACAAATTTTCTAATCACAATCATATTACCCAAACTTGAAAATCCCAAGCATTAAAATATGTTTGCAACATGTAAGTTTTGATGCTCTAGTTGAAGACCATTCTAAGTAGCAATTATTGTAAAGACTCTGGTTCATGCTTATAAAAAAATGTTGAACAGACAATGTATGTTTACAATTTCTTTGTTACTCATTTTTCCCTAAATGTAGAGTAATCAAGTTTTACATATACTGAGGCTTCTCATTCCATGACTATCCTGCCTAAAGCTGGGTGCTGAACATTCTGGAGAGGCTACTGTTAAGGCACAGAAAACAAAGGACCAAAAATGAGTCGCTGAGCTTGATAAGTTTGATCCAGAGAGAAATGAATTTATTTCCTTGTAATCCACTGATTACTACAGGGGAACTCATAAACATCTCTCTGAGCCCATGCTAACCTCCCCACTTAACAAAGCAAAAACATTTATTTATTTCTATTATACTTAATTGAACACAAAGCTTACATTTTTTGCACTTATAATTTTAAAGTTGAAACTAAAGTTTTAAGAATTCTCATTTTATAGTAAATGAGTACAAAATGGTCCAAGTGCTATGCAGATATGGAAAAAAAATCAAAAGGGAAATAGAATGTTTTAGGATTTATAGATAATATATTTGATTAATATATAATTAGGTGATTCATGTTTAAATTATATCAATGTTTGACATGATATTATATGTAAAATATAATGTATTTTAACAAATATATTTATAATCACATCCATTTTCCCCAATTTTCAAAACTGGTGGCCTTTTATCCCCTTTAGCTCTATCCTCCAAGTACACTTTTTAGGCAAAGAGAATCTGCTCTAACCCTAAGCAGGTGACACATTAGATTCCAGATCAGCTTTGGGGCATTTACTAGGGTGGTCCCCTCCTATTTTTCCTCTATTAGTTTGATAATTCAGTGTGACAGATTATGTTTGACTTGTTCCTGCCACCTTAATTCCTAATTTTACATTAGGGATGATAACATTTTCTTATTTAATGCATAGATGTTCACATGCATTGATTTTCATTTTTCTATTTTCTGCTTTGAAGAATGTAGAGTAACATGACAGAGAAGGGCAGCGAATAGAAACTGATGTAGATGGGGTGGTCCTATAGAAATGATGATCTGGATCATACTTTTTCAGGCCCTGAGAAATTTCACATAAAATAGGTTTCAGATATATTTAGATTGATACTAAACCTTTTGTGAGGGCAGGTATTTGGCATTTTACCAGATAAAACAACAATAAGACAACAATCTGTTCATTGAATATTTACAAACTAATAGGTTATCAAGACATATAAATACAAAAGATTAATGTCTTAGTGTCTAATTATTTGAACACATATACTTACTTTCACGAAGGTAACAACTGAGGCAAAAAAAAATGTAAAAGAAAACTGGTGCAAAGTTCTAAGGTAGTCCAGAGACAGTTAAGAGGATACAAAAGTCCTATATACAGGTCAGTTCTTAGTGGCAGAGACACAGAACAGGAATGAGGTAGGGATGAGGGCAATGAGAACCCACAGGAGGGAATCACCAAAGATGCAGAAAAATGGAGGCATAAACTCCTCCAAAAAGATTCTTTACTTGAGACATTTTAAAGGAGAAAACGTCTCATGGTTGAATGTGACCATTCAGGAAAGCAGAGTAGGCCTTATCATTCAAGTGTCTTTTATTAGAGGTGCACAATGTCTGCACAGAAAGGCGCATTTCCTGTGGTGTATCCATGTGTATATAAATTATAATTTGATGGTGCTCAATATAGATACACATTTATTTTAGAATTCTACAAATATGCATAACTCAAGATGATCAGATGATTTAAATTATTTAGAGATGCTTTCTCCAAAACTGTAAAGTCTATAAAACATGTATTTAAGCCAGGCACAGTGGCACAAGACAGTAATCCCAGTAATTCCATAGGCCAAGGCAGAGGGTCACAAGTTTGAGGAGAAAATGGGCAATTTAGCAAGACTCTCTCTCACACACACACAAAAAAAGAGGGGGTGGGGGCTGGGGGTGTAGCTCCCTGGTACAGTCACTGTAGGCTCAATCCCCAGTACCTCAAAACAAAAAAACATATTCATTGGAAATACTGGGTTTCAGAAAATATAAACTAATATAGTCCATTATATATAAACATATTAGAAGAAAAATCTAAAAAATCCTGCTCAAAAAAATCAAAGTACAAAAGTAGGTCAGTTGACTAAAACCTCTAAGAATCGATAGTCAATAGTTGTATGTACAGGGTTTTCCAGCACTGCTCAATTTAAATAAGCAGAAATACGCAATAATCATATAATAAACTAGAAGGAAAAGGATACATAATGGAAAATGCCCTGTTTTGGCCCATACCTCAAGATAATGGCAATCAATAATCATAACTAATGCTTTTCCTAAGTGTGTATAATGAACTACTGAAATTTTAAAAAAGACAATAAAAAACACTGCTTGGATTAAGGAATATATTCAGGTATTATAAATAATATGAGGCATTTTTAAGAGAAAAAAATGGTACTTGTAAGAATAACAATAAGAAATGATGATTTAAGCCATTAAATATCTGTAGAGAACATTTTCACCTACTGGGAAATTAAAACAAAAAAAAAATCTATAATTGAATTGTTACAATGTAATTGAATAGGCACAAAATTAGGGCATTTTCATTCTCTGTGGTTTATCAAAATGGAAATATTAATTCTATGATTCACATACTGCTAAAACTGTGAAAAGCAGAAAATGAGAATTATAGAATATTTGCAGAGCTATGCAGCCACATTGCTCAAGGACAGTAAGCAGTGGTAGTGTTTAAATCCTTCAAAAGTGTATTGGTTCCAAGAATCATTGCAGGGCTGGGGATGTGGCTCAAGCGGTAGCTCGCTCACCTGGCATGCGTGCGGCCCGGGGTTCGATCCTCAGCACCACATACAAACAAAGATGTTGTGTCCGCCTAGAACTGAAAAATAAATATTAAAATTCTCTCTCTCTCTCTCTCTTTAAAAAAGAATCATTGCATCGTATATTTGGATTACTTTATTTAAAAATTACCTGGTAGGGAAAGCCTTCTGGGGAAGGGAGAGAGGAATATGAAAAGCGCCCCTAATCACCACCGGCAAAACTTAAGAGAATTCAGACGCTACAATTTGAATTCATGCCTGTTCACATTTGGGGAAAAAATAAAAACCAGTAATATGTGCATACATTATTCAATAAATTTCAAGTATGTACAATATGCCTGCAGGGGATCAACGGCAGGCAGACAGTGCTATTATAGGGCTATGTGAAGGCACAGGAAACAAAGGAGCAAATGAACAAATCAGGCACTCACACATCTACCGGAGGACAAAAGCCTGTGAGGTGTGATGGGGAGGGGAAGACAGCCACTTGGGGCTTTAGGTGAGCTGGTCGCAGAAGGCACCTCTGAGGATGCAGATTCTGAGCTGAGGTGGGGTGTCTGGCTATCAGGGAGATCTGAGGAAAGAAAAGTCACCCCTGAAAGGGACACCGGAGACTGGGTGGGAGCAGGAGGGGGCCTGGCATGGACACCTGCATGGCTGAGAGGCAGTGAGGATGGGCCAGTGGGGGCCGGTGGGTCCTGTAGCCTGGGGTCGGCAGGCCTCACCAGGGAACCCAGGTGTCACTGCACATACTGGAGCACGTAAGGAACAGGTGCTTTCACCTGTCTGTGTCCTTCCCACTTCAGACATGACGTAGCAGGTCCAGTCACTCCTAGGTTTGGGGAGGAGTAGCAGCTCAACCTCCCTCACACCTGAACGCAGCCAAAAGTCAACATGGCCCATGGGAGACAAGCAGAGACGTCCACTGGCATCCCAGATAGCCCTCCCTCAAGAAGCAGGTTTCGCATACCTCTTGGTTTCCTTTTTTCTTGGTCTCTGTGTCTTTCCTAATGGCTAGGACATAGCTGTGATGACTGAGCTAGAGCAGCCATTTGTAAGCATCACATATTGTATGGGAAGTCTTCCATTTCGTAGGGAAAACGGAAGGCACCAGAGTTCTGAGGACCTTGTGGGAGTGCACTCGTTACCATCGGCTTCAATTCCCTGACCTTTCTACTATTATCTCGGAGAAAAATAAAATTCTCTCCCATTTTAAGCTACTGGTATTTTTAGTCTTTCTAACAAGCAAACACAATCCTAAATGATCTCCCCCTTGACAGAACAGTGAACAGAAGAGTGAATGATTTCTATGTCTAGCCGGATGGTTAAATGCCACACATTGACTCGAAAACTCAACAAGTTGAGGACGATAGTGTGCATGCCAAGTATCTCCTCATTTCAAAGTTAGCTGCTTTACAATATACCTCCTTTTTAAGCAATTCATATCTTTTCAGGCATATTAACATGAAAAGAAATTGCACAATTACCATTTTAGTATGAATTCCTGTTTGAGCCTACCACTCTGGATACACGCCCATTACAAAGTGATTCCTGGACATTTGTTTCCTACTATATATTAAAATAACATTAGCTAAAATTTTATAAATTGTTTAGGGAAATGATGTCCTAATATTTAATGAAACAATCATAGATTAAAACATAGACAGTAGAATAAGAAGTTCTATTGCCTATATTCACTATCACCTGAAGAAACTTATAAATGAATAAAATTTCAGCAATTTCCAAAATTTTCTATGAAAATGTTAGAAGGAATAAAATCATTTTTGAGGACAAATTTGCCCAGAATTTATAGATATTTTCATAAGATTATTTTTAAAACCACTATCTTAATATAATATTATGATTCTAAATCTATGAAGAAAAACTGAGCTGGGAACTAAGCTACAGGAAACCCCAATTCTACTTGAAAATAACAAAATGGCCAGAATACTTAAAAAAACAAAAAGGGATAGTCAACATCTTTGAATAATCTTCTCATAGAACATGCAAAGCTGTTCAACATTTTCCTTTTTGTTTCAAGGACATGTGAGCCAACTGTTAGGTATGATGTATCTTGTAGGGATTTTGAGACTAGCATGACTTATGTTCATAATATTTGGATGTTTTCTATTTTTCTTGGACTTATCTACACATTTGTCTCAATGCCAGAAAAGAAGGAAAAGAAAAAAAAATTGATCCTCGTTTTCAATTATTTAAAGCTATAGCTGTTCTTAATTTTTTTTCCTGCAACTTCCACAACCTGGGTTCATTCTAAAGAGGACACCGCTCAAGGCAGCACCAGGGCTCAGAGAACATGCTTCTGATGGACAGTGGGAGAAGCTAACAAACTGTTCTTTTGTCTAGACACTCTCTTCCTCCCAACTCAGAATAAACACACTCAGTTCAAGACTGCAGCTGCAATGGCATTCCAGACAGACAAGATGAGTAAACAAAAGCCGGCTTCCTTCCTGTTAGAGAGGGCACAGACGCTGACAAACACAGTTCATACACCTGAGTGTATTTCAATTGCCAGGAGAAAGAGCTCCCAGCTCTATGTGATGTGTAGACAACTGCCACACATTGTGCAGGATCTGTTCTCTCCCCTTCATCACAGACGGGATCCACCAAAGCTACACAGTTTTAATGCACCAGTATCCAAACTAGGCACTTCCTGGGATCAATGCCGCTTGGTGTTCTTCCCCCACCACTCCACATGGGAGGAGAGAATAAGCAAATTGAACTGAGCAGAATAAAATTCCACCTAAACATCTTGTAGAATATGTATATTGTTTAAATACCATTATACGGTAAGTTAATTTTTCCATTCCATTGTTAAAAGGTTTTACATATCTATCTCGTGGTAGAATTGCCCACAGTTTTGATAAAGAAACCTTGGTTTTGGTAAGACAACAGGTCATTTCACACAAACATTTCTAACTCTAAACTGAATTTTATGAGTGGAGAAGTTACAATGGATTGAAATGTACAGGTACACACTGTAGGCATTTCTAATATAAACCTAACCTTTTTTGCCTTGCTCAGCTGTATTTTATGGTCAAGTAAGTCCATCTGGTCACTGAGGGAGGCAGGTTCTGCGCCCAGGTTGCCTGACTTGGCTGCTGTGCGCAGTTCTGAAGATGCTGCCAGCGTCACACCTCCAGTGTGCTCTGTGCTCTCTGCTTTCTGACTCCTGGCCTTCTCTGAAGATAAATCTCCCTTACCATGCCCCTGGCTGCAGCCCAGATATGTGGTCTTGGAGACAGGGCTGACACTGCTGGTAACCTTTCTCAATTTGTAAGCAGTGATGGAGGCCAGAGGTGAATACTCCAGTGTTAAGGACCTGGGTGCTGCCTACAAAAGTGACCTTGATAACAGACCTGGGTTGACTTTTCTCCTTCACGCTCTCACTGCCTCAGTTCCTTCATCCACTTCCTCTGATCAGCTTTCTGAACAATACACTGGCACCCAAGTCCTGTTTTTAGGCTGTGTGTTTGTGACTCCCATATTTAGGTATTTTCCAGTAAAACAAACACAACTTCTAACAAGGTAAATGTGTAACTTATAAGTAGCCATTTAACTGCATATTAATAACTGTGATACATCTCATTAATGCATGCCAACACTTTGAGCACCCTGAATGGCATTTAAGTATCTAATAGAAGCCAGGTGCAGTGGCCCACACCTGTAATCCCAAAAGCTGGGGAGGCTGAGGCAGGAAGATAGCGAGTTCAAAGCCAACCTCAGCAACCTGTTTTATATTTGATTTAGAGACTCTGTCGCTAAATCAAATATAAAACAGGGCCAGGGAGGTGGCTCAATGGTCAAGTACCCCTGAGTTCAATCCCCAGTATCCCCTGAAAAATAACAATAATCTAACAGAAGATAGAAACCTTCTACAGAGAAATATGTAATAAGTTCATTTATAAGAAAATCCCACATATAGATGGTCTATTCCATAAAATTAGTATTGAGAACCTCTGCACTCAATACTTATTTTATAATTGTATTAAATGATATTTCATATGTTTTCTGTTTCACTTATATTTTGTAGAAAAATCCTTGAGTAAAATAGCAAAAGACAAATTTTGGTAGTGTCAAGTAAAACAATAGCATCATGTGTTCTCTGTGGGAAAGGCAGCAAAGGGACTATCTTTCATTCTATCCTCCAAAAATCTCAGACACTGGCAAAGTGAGCATAATCATTCCAAAAAGAGTTCAATAAAATGTGGTTCAGGGATTGCAACATTCATCAATGGAATGGGTTAAAGGAGTTAATAAGAAACATTGTACCTCTTTTTTTTTCTTTTTTTGGGGGAAAGGTTGAGGAAAAGAATACAGCCTCCTGCACAGAGATAATTCTGTACTGTCACAATGGATTCTACAGAGAAATTTAATGTCAAAGGTTGAGTTTAAAAAAAGAGAAGCATGCCCCTGAGCAACCTTAAAGATGGCTGGTAAACCAACTGCCACACTGCTTATCATCTGTTACTAGGTTACAGTGAGAAAATACATTTTCCTAAGCTGGGTTCTGGGTTAAGCAACATTACTTTCTTGTAGGGTAAGATGCATCAACTTCTAAATCATAAATAGACTGCAGTAGCAACAAATCATTTCATGTGTCTTAATTGAAATTGCAGAAATTAAAATCCAATTAGTAAGGTCTTTGTCTTCTTCAACATAGATTTTGATTACACCATTTCTAATATCCCCTAATTCTTTGGGGGAGGTGTGTGTGTGTGTGTGTGTGTGTTGATTCAGAAGTTTTTTGATCCAATAGCTAGATAACAGGAACAATGACAAGAAACTGAAAATCTCACAGGTAGAAGATGATTTGATGTTCAAGATCTGAACTTGTGCAAGCTGCAGATGACCCAACAACCAACCCTAGATGGCTGAAATGTGACTGTTGTTAAGAGTAGGATTCTGCTATGCACTGAATGTTTGTTGTACCTCAAAATGCATACATTAAAATCCTAACCCCACTAATATGTACAATTTTATGTGTTAATATAACAACTTTTTATAATTGAAATCCTAATCCCCCAATGTGATGGTATCTGGAGGTGGGGTCTTTGAAAGGTGGTGACATCATTGTGAGGTCGCATGATGGGATTGGTGTCCTCATAAGAGACAGGAGAACTGGATTGCTCTCTCTGCTCTCTACTAGATGAGGCTCTAATGAATAGATGCTATCTGCCAATCAGCAAGGTCCACACCAAAACTAGATAAGCCAGCACTTTGACTTTGAACTATCCAGACTCCAGAACTATGAGCAACAAATGTTGCTGTTTAAGTTTCTCAGTCCATGATTACTTGTTAAAACAGAATGAGGTAATAAAGACAGGGTCCTACAGCCACCTGGATCCATATGCTAAGATGACAGGTGTCCCTAAGTCAGGATAAATTAAGTTAGTAGAAAATTATTTTAGAGTAAGGCAGATTTGAAGGCAAAAATCCTAGGATCTAGAGTTATGGGGATTTTGATAGGACGCACATTAAAAAGAAATTATCTTTCTATATAATTATTCCCTTTAATTACATGTAACCCTTGATTAATGTCTGATGCAGCCATAGAGCAAATGATTTTGATGAATAAAGGATTGGGTATGAGAGGGAAGAGCAGTCTGAAATCAATCAAGAGTCTGGATATCAGAGGAAAAATTGCCAGCACCACACTTTCTTCTCCTTGTTTCCTCTGCGGAGAAATCAGCACCCTTCCTGAGCACAGGCCCAGGAGGTTCAGTGCTGATCAGCATCAATGACTGCTGCTCAATAAACATGGCTGTATAACCAATGTGATCCTGCAATCTGTAAACGTGGAAAAATACGATTAAGATTACGTACCCCATCTGAATCAAATGTATGATATGTCAAGATCATTGTAATGTTTTGAGCAACTAATAACAAAAGTTTTTTTTTTTAAAAAGCTCAAGGTGGTTAATGAAAGAATTCCCCATGCAAAGACACTTCGCGGGGAGAATTCCAATTTTATTGCAAAAAGCAGTGTGCTTATATAGAACTAAGGGGAGATGGTAGGGCTTAGATAAATGGCAGGCCACCCGTTTATTGGCAAGTTCTTTCAGATATCAGCTCCGGAGCCCAGGAATTAGTTCTCATTGGGGCTAAGGTTCCCCGCCAGCGAGGTTTGAAATTGGCGCCGGCGGGAGAGTTCACACGGGCGGGAACTTTTCGCGCCACTGCAGAAAAGAAGAAGGTAGGAAGAAGTCCTTAGGCGCCATGTTGGGGTTTTTCTCTGGGGTATGGCTGCCGTTTATACTTTTCCCAACAGTTAAAGCATACATTCTCTCAATGGATGAAAAACTTCACTTTTAACTTCCATTTGAAGAAAGACTGGGAGAGAAAAAAATCAATGAGATAAATTTATATCTACTACAGTATGCTTAATTCAGACATGGCCTTGTGTGAGCATAGCATGCACCCAAGGTCTGAGAACATGGGAGTTCACAGGGAGAGGGCAAATCTCAGCATCTCATTTTTCACAAGCACGCTAAAACCTGGATTCTGAAAATTTGGGATTTTGTGAATTATTAATTAAAATAATTTTCATCTTAAGGTCACTAAATTTTAAGTTTGTCGGATCATGATATTATAATTGAACAATGATTTCATTAAAGTAATCAACTACTTACTGGATATCTGTAATTTCATTAAAAAAAGATTTTTAACCATTGTCATATTGGACAGACTCTCTCTCTCTCTCTCTCTCTCTCTCTCTTTCTCATACACACACACACACACACACACACACTCATACATGAGAAAATAACTCTCAAAATTAGTCATTAAAATTCACCTAAAGAAAAAAAAGTGACTAGGTTTTATGACTGGGGATGCAGCTCGGTTGGTAGAGGGCTAGCACTGCATGTGAATCCCAGCTCCGCACAAAAACAAACAAACCTAAAGACACTGCAGTTTTGGTCTCCAAATGTGTCATATAGTGATTTAAAAGAATGATAATAGGTTGACATCCAGTCCTCAAACCAACATTTAGGAACCATTACATGAGCTGAAAATCCATCTTAAATTAACAATGCAAATCATCTCTTTAGCATTTCCCCTCCTGGCCATGCCTGTTGCCCCTTTAAATTGATACTTCACAAATTGGCTGTCACACAAGTTGGGACAGTTGCAGGGGCGAGGATGTCCTGAATGGACAGTGGCTTTCCATCCTGAGCAGGAGTGAGGTCTTACATTCATGCTAATTGCGCAGGTTGAAACCAAGGACAGCTGCTCCACAGTCTCAACTTAGGCAAGTGAGCAGTCACTAAGATAGGTCCAGAAGGGGTAACACTGAGCAGCTGAGCCCAGTTTTTATTATATGGGGGTGTATAAAAATGAGGCAGGGGAAGTACAGGTAGACACACAGCCAGAGAGTGTTGCCATGGTAAATACTAGCCCAAACTCTTTCCTTACAGATGTTTATGTAAGAATTTTCTCCAAGTACTCTGTAATTTTAAGACATACTTCAATAGAAGTCTGTTGATGCTCATGTCTGAAGCGCTATTTATCCCTGCACATTAGAACACTTTCTGAGCTTTCCTTTGGTTTCATGCCATATAATTTCGAACAAACAAAATCACCTAATAATAAGGTCTATTTTATATATCTATAACCAAATGGTCTTCAATGAATAACAAATGGGCCTTTCTTGTAGCAAATTTTGAACATAAGGAACATGTTATTATAGGTTTCCTGTGGCTGCTTTATCCTCTGTACCCTATACATGTCATTTTTAGAGGACTCAAATTACTTTGAATAATAGAGGTATTGGCTGTTCATAAAGAAATCAAACATACTAAGCTTCTATTTTCAACTTTATTTTATTATTTTACAGCTCATATTTCTTTTTATCCAGAGTAACACATGCCAACAATTTCAAAAGCACTTTTGGCAGATATGTAAATAATTTGGAGAACAAATACCCAATTAGTAAATTTTGGCAGATAGTCTTTTGGATCTGCATGAGAAAAGAATATTTTAATGTCCTTGACCAGTTCATTACAATCGACCTAGAGCTGCCCACACATGAAAGTGCTCCAGGTTTTATTTGAGGGAACTGTGGACCAGGGAAATATCAGTTACCAGAGACTTCAGTGTTCAGATAACACACTAGTGGTTTTCTTCCACTCAATCAATCTGCTACTTTCTAAAAATACATCTAATAAACTTACTTTCATTGACTTTTTTCACTATGAGCAATGCTTTCCTTTAATTGCATATTACTCTAAAAAATGAAAAATTGTTTCAATTGCAGTGATCTCATGCCAGAGAGCCCCTGGAAGACAGGAGTCTGGCCATGTGTTCTGTTCTCAGGACCCTCTTTCTTCTCACCACACCGCTCCTTAGCTTCATTCATCTATCCAGAGCAGTAGCTGCTAGCTGAACCTGAAGCACTGGGACCCAGCATGTCTAACACCCATGAACTGGAACCAGGTAACCCAGTATAACTGTTTCTTCTCATGGAGAAAATGATAACACTAAAATAATTACCAAAATAGAATAAAAATAAGATTTTAAATGAAAGGATTCAAAACCAAAGATTAATTGACAAAACAAGTTTCTGTTAATGTAAATAACTTAAAATCCCAGGCTGTACTTTCAAAGTCACACAGATGTTCTTTCCCAAATATCCACTTTATAAAAAACATCCATCACAATCTCAAGGTTTGCCATGTTCCCTTCTCTGCTCACAAATGACTTCAGCATGCTATATTCCAATGTTGTTTTCCATATTATCAGAAATGACTCAGAAATCACTGGAGTGTTCCTGGCTACCTTCAAAAGGAAAAGTGCTCATAGGAACTGTGACAGAGATGAGTGAGACTTCACAGAAGCCTCCGGTGCATGGGTTGCCAGCAGACCATCACATTTGAGTGGCTCTTGGTCACCTACCTCAGCAATACTAGAAAAGTTCCTTTTCCTTAAACCTCCATTGCCCAAACACAAGGGCTACACCTGGGGACAACAGCTGGGCACAATGCCTCTCACCAGAGGCCACCACTTGAAAGGGATCCTCACTTGCATGATGTTTTATCTAATTTATAGCCATGTCTAAGACATATGTGTACCTGAGGTTCTATTCCTCTACGCTGTGATACGTTTCCTCAGACTGTGGATACACATGTAGTTACCGTACACACGTCCACACACACAGACCTATGTACATACTCACATCATGGAACTTAAGGACGTTTTAGTTAAACAATTTTAGCAATATTTTCACATATATTTCAGGTCAATAAAATGAATTTATATATTTTTATTGTAACGTTTTGATCATTAGGTACCATACTTAATTATACATTGATTATAAAATATTTGTTGATGTTTACCTTTCCATCAGTCTTATTTAGCAGCTTTACTGAAGGCTAACAATATTTTTTCAACTTTTTACTTATATATTTGTTCTTCTTAGAGTGATGTGGAGTTTCACTGTGGTGTATTCATTATGAGAACACAGGAAAATGATGTCTGATTCACCCTGCTGTTTATCTATTCCCATCCCACTGCCCTTCCCTTCATTCCCCTTTGTCTATTCCACTGAACTTGTATTCTTCCACTCCTCCCCTTGTTGTGTGTTAGCATCAGTATATCAAAGAGAATATTTAACCTTTGGATTTTTGAGATTGGCTTATTTCAGTTAGCATGTAGTCTCCAGATCTACCCATTTATCTGCAAAAGTCATTAAGTCTTTCTTTTTTATGGCTAAGTAAAACTCCATTATGTATATATACCACATTTTCTTTATCCATTAATTTGTTGAAGGACACCTAAGTTAGTTCCACAGCTCAGTGATAGTGAATTGAGCTGCTATAAACATTGATATGGCTCGTCACTGGGCAAATAAACTCTATAGGCACTTCATAAAAGAAGAAATATGAATGATCAAAAAAATTTTAAAAATCTCTAGCAATTAAGGAAATGCAAATTAAAACTACACTAACATTCCATCTCACTCCAGTCAGAATGGCAATTATCAAGAATACAATAAATGATGGCAAGGATATAGGAGGAAAAGGTATATTTATATGTTGCTGGTGGGACTGCAAACTGACTCAACCACTCTGGAAAGCAGTACAGAGATTCCTCAGAAAATGTGGACTGAAATACATTTGACCCAGTTATCCTACTACTCCATATATACCTAACTTAAAGTTTCACCAAAGCTGTCTGATTTAAGTGTAAAATTCACTTATTTGTAATGAATTTAGAGTTATACAAACATCAATGCTATCCAGTTTCCAAACACTTCCATCTCTCCAAATATCTCCTGTCTACTTGTAGTCAACATTTTCTGCTCCAAGTTCCAGGCAAACTCTAATTAAATGTTGTCTCTTTTTGAACATTTTATAGAAAAGAAATCCTACATATGGGGGTCTTTTAAATCTAACCTCTTTAACTTAGCCTAAAGTCTGTGAAGTTTATCCAGGTGGAAGCATGTATCAGTAATGTACTTTTTTCTACTGCTAAATAATATTCCACTATGTAGATATTACATGTTTTGTATACACATTTGCCTTTTTGGGGATCTTAAATAACAAAGCTATGAGCATTCATATATATGTCATTATGTGAACAGATGTTCTTATTTCTCCTGTGTGTGTCTCTGAGTGGAACTGCTGAGTATACTTATGTCTATTTCCAAAATGATTGTACCATTTTATACTCAGACCAGAAATGTAGGAGACTTCCAATTTTTCCACATCCATGTGAACACCTGCTTTTGCGTGTCAATTTCTGTGATAGCCATCCTGGTTGGTGTGAACTGTTTCCTTTTTGATTTTGAAATGCATTTTCCTATTGATTCAGGATGCTGAGCATCTATCTGTTCATGTGTTATTAGCCATTCATTTATCTTCTTAGCAAAATATCTATTTAATTTCAGGCACTGTTTTCAATAAGGAATATAGTACAGAACAGAAAAATGCCTCACACTTGTGAAAGCTCATTTTCAATTGGTAGGGAGACAGACAAATAGTGGGTGTCATGCCATAAAAAAAGCAAACCAATGTGATAGGCCTGTACAGTATGAGACAGTGAGTCTTATTGTTTTAAATAAAGTTAACAAAGAAATTTTCATACACAATTACAAAAGTTCCTGAAGAAAGTGTGTGTGTGGAACCAAGATGAACGGTTGGTGAACAGGTGGACATATATTCAGAATCAGGAAGTATCATGAGTGACTGTTTAAATAAGAGGAATTATTACACCTTCCATCTGTTTGTGGACTCTTATTTAAAGTAGAGTTGATCATTGATTAATATTACTGCTATTCATGAGACTTGGGGGAGGGGTTGAGAGTTACTTAAAATCACTTCAAAAACTATACAGAATAACTATTATATTTATGTGTCTGTATTATATTGTCAATGAGGTGAACCAAATGTTTTAAGTAATTGATGTTGGTATTTTATTTCATCTGTGACATAGAAATATGCTAATTCTGTTTCATAGAAATAAATTTTCCTATACTACAGAAGATTTACCAAAACAACTAGAAGTGCTCCACCTATTATTGCCCACAGCATCACAAGGGAGGACATATGACACAGTAAGAATCAAGGCACATATATTTCATTTATACAATATCAGAGCATCTCAATTTTTTTGTTTGTTAAAAATATATAAGGTAGCTGCAATTTGCAGGACATACTGAGGGAAGGCACATTTTTCTGTAAGAAAAGTTCAGAAGTAAAATTGAAGTAGGAATAGGGACAAAAGTAAAACATCCATGTTGGGTTGGAGAGACAAAAGGCACTCCCCTACAGACAGAGAGACTGGAGCCATACAGCTTCATGCCCCTGTCAGAAACATTAATCTCCCTGAAAAGGGCCATCTAGTATTGCCAACGAGGCAGGTAATTCCTGAATTTAGATGCTCTCTCTTTTACTTGCTATCTGGTATTTTGTTGGATTTGTTGATTTGGTTTTTGTTTGCTTGTTCGTCTGTGAAAAAGGTAGGCTTGAAAAGAAACAAGAATGTTCATGTGAGGTAATGCCTATGTGGTCACTTGACCTCTGGGAAGGTTTTGATGCTTGCCTCTGGTTGTCAGGCAGCAACTCCTAGCACATGCCAACTCTCTGGTTCTTGTTTTTCCTTCCCTTAAGGCTCTCCAGATGGGTATCACTGACTGTAAATGCTGCATGAAACGTTGCTCCTCTTTTTCGGCATAAGCATCTACAACAAAAGGATCTGGTTAGGATTAGCTGTACTGATCCAGCCACTGCTCATGCCCAGAACTTTGGAGTTACCATCACCAAAAACATTATCCAGGTCGGGCATATCATATTTCAAGGACAGGAGGGAACACAAAAAGCAGGGAGGAAGACAGGCTGTATGCAGTAAAACACTTAATTTTCTAATTAGTAAGTCTAAGGGCTCAAAAGACTAAAGTGGCAGTAAAGGGAATCACAGATCAAATGATACGTGTGTGTACACACAGACAAAAATCCTGGAACATGTGGGTGTTATGCCAAGTACTAAATGCACGCTCTTGAAAAACACAGCCTTGGTCCCTACCCTGATGAAGCTTAAAATCCAACATACAAGACAGTAAACAATCCAAAGGACAAAAAAAATCCATCAATGTCATCTGTGTCATCTCTTCTCAATGCAGTAACTGGGGAATACTAAAAGTAAAAACAAAAGCTCCTAGAATGACTGTCAAGTGAAGAAAATCCTGTCATGGACCCCAGAGGAATTAACTGGTGAAGGATATGCATGATTATTCAAGGCAGAAGGTACAGTATGTTCAAAAGTTCTGAGGACCTGGGCAGTGGGGTGCACATGTGCAATCCCAGAAGTTCAGGAAGCTAAGGTAGGAATGAGGATCAAAGTTCAAAGCCAGCCTCAGCAGCTTAGCAAGGCCCCAAGCAACATAGAAAGACCCTGTCTCCAAATAAAATATAAAAAGGGCTGGGGATGTGGCTCAGTGGTAAGCACCACTGAGTTAAATACCTGGTACCAAAAAAAAAAAAAAAAAAAAGGTCTGAACAATGAAAATTCTTGAATTGTACATGGATGAAATGCAACGACCAGTGGGGCTGAAGCAGGGAAGCAGTGGTGAAGAGTGGCTGGAAATGAGCAATGAGAGTTAAGTAAGCATTGGCTCATGCACAAATGATCAATAATGATAAATGCTTCAGATACCATTTTACACTCAATGAGAACAGTTTAGTGATTTTTTTAATTAGGACTACGGACTATTGATTTTTTCTTCTTTTTCCTGTACACAAGCTCCCACAGCTGCTGAGGGAGGAGGCAGGGAAGAACAAGGCTACCCAGAGGCCAACAACATCAGAGCTCAACTGAGAAGGACAATGACAGGGACTAGGTGAAAGCACTCAGTGGAAACAAAGGGAGCGACATGTTCAGAAGGAAACCCACCGTCCTCGGAGGAGAGCTGGGCTTGGTGAGAGCAGCAGGATGAGCGCCCAGGTTCCCAGCTCACACCTTTGCTGCCATTTACAGAAATGGGTCACGCCTGAAGGACATGATGAAGAATGCATTCAGGTATCTTACTTTCACAATGTCTGTTAGTTAGCAAAACTGATATGTCAAAGTGCCATTCGTACACAGGAGCGTAAAGCTCAGAAATCAAAAAGAAAGAAAATAATTGGAAAATTTTCACAAACCCATGGCATTTTTTAAGATAAAGGAACAACAGGTTTGCTCGGATGAGGGTGTGTGATGAGTAAAGACAGCCAAATATGCAAAGATTTTTAAAGTCTGAAAAAGGAAAGAAAAATTGGAAAGAAAACTGAATTAAGATATAGAAAAAAAAGAAGAATGTGGTGTCATAAGAGCACTGAAATAGAGAATTTTCACAAAGAGAAGTACAGAGAGAAATTTTTCACGTTTTGGGTGGTTAAAATAGATAAGAGAGGATTAAAAAGTCTACACTGTTCTTAGCCATGTGGAATTCAATGTGGTTGGAACAAGAGCACTTTCAGCAGCCTGGAGTGGTCAGAGGCTAAATGGAGGGTTGGAATCCTTTGGATGTGGGGACACAGAGGCAACAAGCACTGGAGAGAGCTGCGAAGTAACATGCAGGGGTGGCTTTATGGAGACGTGAGTGAAAAATATCTTTGAAAAATGAAAGGTGGTGAGTCATTTTAAAATCATAATGGGGATGACCCAAGAGGAAATAAGCAGATAAAGGTCCAGAAGAAGAAAATAAAGCATTACATAAAAGAGTTTTATTAGAAGAAGTTTGTCTGTCATTTAATTGGGCCAGACCAAATCTGGAAATGTTCTTACTTCTGCTGAGTCTTGAGGTTGAGTTAAGAACAGGACACAGAGACAGGGAAGTAATCAGGTTTGCATGAAAATTAGGGATATCAACCTAGGGTTTCATTAGGGTTACCAGATGAAACTGCTTCAGAAGTCATTATTTTCCTTGATCCTTGGGGTTACCAGACATTTTCAGTATCTTTAATTCATGAAGAGGTAATTATGTACTTTGTGAGGAGACACCAATATGAATATTAGTTGAGAAATACTACATGGCTCATTAAAAGTCCTAAGCAGAAAAGAGTTATCAGAACACAAAAAGATGAATGTGGCAATGAAAGAGAATTCAAGTCAAATGAAAGACTTCAGGAACTTAAAAAGGACACGGGCAATAAATCTGTCCAGGACAGAGAATCCACACCAGTGAGCTTTGGAAGTGTGCCCCCTTTCACCTACAACCAGGTGGGTTTTCTACCTTTATCTTGAGTTTTCACAATGTCTCTAATTTTCTGCTCACATATTAAAAAAAACTGTCTAAACAAAAGGATAAATTCTCCATTTCCCCCATTACTACAAAGCACTTTGAGATGCAGTAAAGATAGGTTATAGTGTTTCAAGATACTTTGTGGCTGTAGAACACTTGAGAAAATTAAAGAGTAAGTCCATTGGTTAGAATTGGACCAATATATTTGGGGGAAAAGTTTCCTATAATGACCTCATAACAGACCTCTTTTAAAAAAATAATAATAAAACTGAAATTGGTCATAAATGATCTTGACTCACCTGCTGACTCAGATGATCAGCTTAAGTTCTTACCAGTGGAAACCTTGTAGAATGTCTCTTCCCACGGGGTTTCCAGTAGGATTTGGTTTGTGCCTGGCTTGGAATTTCAGCAAAAAGCCTTTCTTGTGGTAGCTCAACTTTGTCATTTTTGGATGTAGCCAATGCCAGGAAATGGACTGAGATGAAGAAATAAAGTGCTGTGTGTTGTTTTGTTTTGTTTCCCCACTGAAAACTTGCACTAAAAAATGAAAACTGCTGCCTCAGAAGAGCATTTACAGATGTTAAATGAGTTCATGTGCTCAATATGGTTCTTCAATACTGAATTTCTAGATTAAGAAACAAAATGCTGTTTGCCCAAAAGCAAACTCATGAACCCATCAGAATCTGCTATTGCAAAAACTATGGAATCCTGCATGAGATTCCACAATGAGGAACTTTAGGTCTTTCCATCTTGCAATGTGCATGTTATTGTTCAGATGCAGCTAACAAGAAAGGGTTAACAGTCGCTCACAGTACCTAACTAAGGTAGGATGGCAAGAAATACTAGGGACATGGGCCTTCTCCAATCAGGTAACCATGAAATGTCTTTCTACTGTAATTTGTAATTCTGCTTATTCAAAGTGCGGGAAAATGTGAGTTTATTTTTTCTGGTTTGAAGCCTCCTATTTTGTTCTGGGACCCCGACAACAGGAAACTTGTATCCTAAAAGTGTCCCTGGCACTCTTTGGACACCAAGGAGAATAAGTCTGCTTAGAAAGCAGTATTAAAATTTCAATTGCAGAGCCATTTTGCAAATATTATGAGTTTATGTCCCCAGGCAACCTTAGGACAGGTCATAATGCAGCTCTAGATGTTAGGTTTTGGACAGGGATATAATTTGAGGTTCCTCTTGCTTTTGCTTTTTCAAGAAAAATAAGGCCAGCTCCCGGTTTTCTAACCACTATCAGTTTGTATTAAATTCCTCCATAAACTTCCACTTTCTAAAAGAGAAACACCTTGAAATGGTTCAAATCAATTCTAACCTGGGAAAAGTTGCACAAAATGAAATTTAATTCCTCTACCGGTTCAATGTTGTTTGAAATGTTTTTAGCACATTACAATGGAGTAAATATTCCCTACTAGACTTATCAACAATATTTTATTTTGCTGATTTTAATGATTTAAATTTATTATTTTATATAACTTTGAGACTTTTAGTTTCAATTAGGAAAAATTTGTGGTGTTTTAGGTACCCAGATATTAACACACACACACACACACACACACACACATTAATCTTCTCAAAAGTCTTTTAGTTCAAACTTTTGTGTAGACTCAGCAAGGTGAACTATTTAATACAAGCTCAGATAGGGATGTACTCTGAGAAAATATAAAAAGCCAAATATGAAGTCATATAAACAAATAATTTAAATCAATGCAGTTGTATATGAAAATTCTATTCTTCTTCAGCAAAGCTTTTCCTAAGAGAAAGAAGTTTAAAATGTTAAGGTCATGCAATACATATCAAACAAGATAGTCATTTTCTTCCAGAAAATGGGAGACAGGTGAGTACAGAATGGTCAGGAGACCACAGAGAACCAAGAATTGGTGAGTCTGAGTCTACTCCTGTTTCCCATATACATAGGAAGTCACTGAAGTCTTCTCGAGAAACAGATGTGAATGTAAAATAAAAATTTTTACACTAAATGGTATCTTTCCTCTATTCCAAGCCTAAATATCATCTTAACCTTATAGTTAATAAATACAGATCTCTTTGTTTTCATTTTATTTTTTGAACATACCTGTTTATTTCATTTAAATTTCAATGTGGTTATTTAGCTGTGCCTTTTATACATTCTGAAGAGTCTGTGGGCGTCCATCTTAACCGACATCAGTGACAGCAGAATTGGAATTTCCTTTTTATTTTTCCATGGGTACTTCTGTCAGATCTGACCATTTTGCTATGTGTTTATCTGATTTCTGCTCCTAACTCAGACACACACTACATCCCAAGGTGAATTTAATAGAGTGTAGATATCAATTTTCCAGTGATAGACTCTCAATATTGCCCCAACTTTTTACCTCCACAAATAGTTGTACAATATGAAACTCTGAATATTTTATGAATATGCATGATAAATTTTCTCTGATAGAGACAGCAAGGAATAAAATATCTTGGTCTGTCATAGGGTATAACAATAATCTAACATAGTAATGCTACAGTGTTCTCTGTTACAACTAAAGCCAGGATATATTCCTACTAGCTGAATATGGAATTTTTATATCTTAGCTTTCTAATTTTTGATAATTTTAGAGTAGAAAGTCAAAGCTTTGTTTTAATTTTCTATTCCTTCCATTTCTAATGAGCTTGAACATCACTTGATAGACCCATTAGCTGAGGTGGTGATGTGAACAATCAGGTCATATATTCTGCCCTTTTTTGCTTAGGAAAAGTTCTATAACTATTCTATATATTAATTAATTTGGGTTTCCAACATTGTGAATTTTCCTCCATTGTTTCAACTATACTCCCTTTGTCCAGGATCATTCTTCACCAAACATCAACAATTAATGATGATACAATAAAATTAATTGCACTTACTTATAGTTCAAGGTTTTGATGTTAGATTTTAAAAATACTTTATTCATCCAGATCTAAAAGGCAATCTATCATATCTCTCTCTATAAATGTTCCTGTATTACCTTGTACAATTATGCCTGTGATCAATTTGAAGTTCACTGCAGATATGATGATATATAAAGAAAAAATGTTTTCAATAATTTCAATTTGAAATATTTTGCCATGCTTAGTTTAAATGCACAATTAAACTATTTCAATAATACTGCTTCAGAAAGTCAATGTTATTCCCTTTCTTGTCTACAAGTATTTTTCACATAGCAATGGGAAAAATTATTTCTTCTATGAAGTTATCTTTCCCTGGGGCCATTAGGCACTTGCTTTTCTTAGGATCATGAGGTAGAAGAAAAAGGTCCCATAAGTGCTAGGCACAGTGAGTTCAAGGAGCAGAGAGGTGGTAAACCACGGACAGAAAAAGCCTTTGCTTCCCTCGCACACATGGATGAACTGTCTTTGTTGTCACTATCAACCCGACAGTAGGGATTTCCTTTAACCCACACAGAGAACCAGCATGGCAACTGAAATACAAGTAGAAGAAATGCACACGGCCAGCATGACGCTGTTTACATGACTCCCCAGCATGGTCTGATTCTCTGATGTTACCATGGGTACACTGGCTCATAGACCTGAGAATGACCACCAATTTCTGCACAAGAAAAACCTATGGTAATTGTTCAGGTCAACTCAGGAGACAGGCAGGAGAACACAGAAGGCTCTTCTTCTACTCCCTCTATTCTTATCCTGCTGACTAAAAAACCTCCACCATCCTGCCCTCATTTGCAGGCATAAACCTCTGTTTTAAAAAAAAAAATGTTTTCACTCTTGCTGAGTGTTTCTTTGAGTTACTAGCTCCTGGAATCCCTCCTTCTCTCTTTCTCTCATAACTTCTCTAAAGTTAACGTCATATGAGGGAAACAGTAAGTGCTGGTTCACTATCTAGATCTTGTAAAGCTCCTTTAGTGAAAAGCATTCTCTCTTATTTGATATTAACTTATAAAGAGATTAAGCAATATATATATATATATATATATAACATAGGCATGATTTCCTAATTCCAAATCAAGTCATGCAATCATCAAGATTCATATGATAAAACATCTGATCATATAATTCTTCTCTGATGAATTTTATACAAAAGAGAGAATACTAAGGATATAGCCAAACTCCTGAATTTTTCATTTTATGATGTTAAAACAATGCCTTTATTTAAAAAAAACCCTCTTTAAATGGAATTCATACTTTGAAAAAAAATAGCAACATTATTCAAATTTTAGAAGTGTTATAAAAGGGAAAATGTTTGAAAAGGTATTACTGAAAGTGTAAATCTAAAACAGAGTTTGTATAAATAATATGGATTCCTATTGGGCAGTATGACCTTGAATGGATAAAGAAAATGTGGTATATATACTCAATGGAATGGAATATTACTCAGTTTTAAAGAAGAGTTAAATTATGGCATTTGCCAGTAAATGGTTGGAGTTGAAGAATATCGTGCTAAGTGAGATAAGCCAATTCACAAAACCAAAGGCCGAATGTTTTCTCTAATATGTGGATGCTAATTCACAATAAGGTGGTGGTGGGAGGTACTAAGAAAGAATAGCAAGTGTTACTTTAGATTAAGTAGAGGGAAGTGATGGGATGGGAGGGGAGGGGAGGGGATGTGGGGATAGGAAATATAGTAGAGTGAAACAAACATTATTACTGTATGTATATGTGTGACTACATGACCAATATGATTCTGTAACACATACACCCAGAAAAATGAGAAATCATATCCCATCTATGTATGATATATCAAAGTGCATAAATGTATTCTACTGTCATGTATAACTAATTAAAACAAATAAAAACTGAAAAAAAAAGAATTTCATTTCCTTTTAATGGTGCTTTCACAGAAAGGCAATTTTATGTAATTTGAAAAAAGAATTCCTAACATCATTTTACCAAAAACTCTACACAATATACAATATTACTTTAAACTGTGTATTAAATAGAGGTAGCTTTGGCTGCATATATAATAAAATAATTAAATTTTGCTTAAGTGATCCATTCAAGGCACCCTCTCCTATGCTCAGGAGGCCCAGCTTTCTCTGCCACAAGATGTTGGAAAATCATTCAGAGAATGCTGGGCCCCTAGTATGCCAGGAAATGGTGAGTAAATGTACTATGAATATATACCTGGACTAAAGGAAATATGGAGGACAGTATCAACAGGTTTTTTTCATTTTATGTAAGATTAAATAGCATGTGGATCTGCTCTGATGTGACTACAGTCAATAGGGTTCAGTGGCTTCTCTCAAAGTGGAGCTGATGCTCGGAATAAAAGGGACACCACTGAGTTAAAGCATGTTTCAGATCCCAGTCCAGGGCTCACCAAATGGTACCATACATAAGAGAACAAGCTCTCCAAATAGTACCATACATAAGATAAGTGATGATTGTCCAAATAGATAGGTAAACACATAAGTAATATGAAAAAGCAAGGGAACAAATACAAAACAGCCTACAAAAACTCCAACAACTGACTCCATTGACGTCACAGCAGAGTACATGTTGGAGAAAGGATTTAGGAAGTTCATAGATAAATGCTCACTGAGCTAAAAAAAAAAGATGTAAGGAGTGATATTAGAGAAAAATGCAGGAATGAAAGATTATATCAATAAAGAGATAGAAATTCTAAAAAAGAGCCAAATAGAAATGCTGACAATGAATGACTCAATAAAATAAAAAATTCAACTGAAAATATTAACAATAGATTAGATCACTTTGAAGATGGATTTTCAGTCCCTGAAGACAATTACATACTCTTGAAAATAACGTTAGCAAAGAAAAGACACTAAGAGACCATACCAGAATAATCAAGAAATCTGTGATAATATCAAGAGAACTAATTTAAGAATCATTATGGTAGACATAAACACTCTGAAATAAAAATCAAAGGAATGCATCTTTTCAATGAAAACAATATTTAAAAATTTCTAAGTCTTAGAAATAAGATAGAAATTCAAATACAGGGAACATATAGAACTCAAAATAGGCAACATCAAAAGCAATTCTCTCCAAGACACAATTATAATGAAAGTGTCTAATATATAGAATAAGTATAGAATTTTAAAAGCCACAAGAAAGAAAAGGTAGGTCACATTTAGAGGTAAACCAATTCACACACCTACTTATTCCTCAGCCCAGATCTTAAAAGTCAGGAGGGCTTGCAATAATATATACCAAGCCCTGAAAGAAAACAGGTGCCCACCAAGATCACCATTTTCAGCAAAACTATATTTCAGAATTGAATATGGAATTAAAAACCTTCCATGATAAGCAGAAAATAAAAGAATTCATTAACTCTAAGAATGTGCTAATAAAACATACACAATTAAATATTTCATGCATAAGAAATGAAAAACAAAAACCAGCATGGGGTGAATTACATTAGAAAAAAATCAACTAAAGGAGAAAAGATTCTGAATTAAGTTTGAGAAATGAATCAAAATGGCAAGACATAAAAACAATCTGTCTTTAATAGCAATGAATATAAATCATCTAAATTCTTTAATCAAAAGACATACATGGGCAGATTGTATTACAAAACCAGACCCAACAATATGTTGTTCGCTTGAGTCTCATTTTATATCCAAAGACAATCAAAGCCTGAATATGAAAGAATGATAAAAGATATGCCATGAAAATGGTAGCTGAAAACAACCAGAAGTAACTACTCTCATGTGAGACAAAGTAGACTTCAAGCCAAAATTAATCAGAAGAGCCAAGGAGTTCATTTCATACTGCTGAAGGGAATGATACAACAATAAGACATGATGATTATAAATATTTATGTCCCAAACAATGATGCATTTATGTGCATAAAACAAACTCATTTTTCAATATAAGAAATTAAATAGACCATAATACTATAATACTGGGTGATTTCAACACACCCTTCTCACCTCTACGTAAGTAATCCCGACACAAACTTAGATTCTTTAGAACTAAAAAACACTATTAGTCAAACGGACCTAACAGATATCTATAGAATAGTTCATCCATTGAGAACTGAATTCACTTTCTTCTCAGTGGCACATGGAAGATTCTCTGAAATAAATCATATGTTAGAGCACAAAGCAAATCTTAGTAAATACAAATTAACAGATAATTCCTTGCATCCTATCAGATCATAATGTAATGGAATTAGAAATCAACAAGATAAAAAAGAGCAACCACTTGAACAACTGGAGATTAATTGATACTTTTTTGAATTACAAATGGATAGCAGAAACATCCAGTAAGAAAGAAAAATCAGGTAAGAAAGAAAAATAATATCTGCTGTAACTACCTCCAAATCTCTGGAATAGTATGAAGGCAGTTCTAAGAGGAAAGTTAATAAAATGCAGTTCATTAATTTAAAAAATAGAAAGATACCAAATAAATAATCTGACAGTAAACCTCTTTAAGGCCCTTAAAAATACTAGAACAAACTAATACCAAAATTAGTAAAAGGTAGGAAATAATTAAAATCAAAGCCAATATCAATGAATTGAGTATAAAAGAACAATAAAAACAATATAAAAGTGTTATTTCTTTGAAAGAATAAACTAGATTGATAAACCGTTAGCCAATCTAATCAAAAGAGAAAATATACAAATTAACATTAGGATTTAATCACCATTAAAGATGCAGTACATCAATCATGTAAAAGGTATAAAAATCTATCTAAATTGTATAATTTATATTATTATTTAATAATGATTTTTAAATAATCACAAATCTCAGTTGAATATAAAGAATAACTTTACTTGAATGAAGAACAATGTATATTGTACAATCATGTGGTTTACTTCAGAACCAAAACCGCAACTTTTATGTGTGTTAATGTGCATATGTAGTATTTTCAAGTTTATGTGCCATCATTTCTAAAACTAGGAATAATATCTGCTGTAACTACCTCATAGAATAGTTGTGAAAATAAAAAAAGTTAATAGATTAGATATAAAGTGCACTATAGAATTCAGAACACTGTATAAATTTCAGTTGTTGTTGATCATAATGTAGCTATTGCTGTAGCTATTATTAGTATTATTATGAAAAAAATCATTATCATTTTATTATACAGACTAGTTGCTTTTTAATTAAAGTTCTACAGAAGGACATACAAGAATATAACCAACTTTGCAACCACTAAATTATTTTAAATATTCTTGTAGATATGTGGAAAATATCCATTATACATAAGTAGATGAGAATGTAGAGAATGAATTGAAAATGGCTCCTGCGCTTTGCCTATACCCTCCAAGCGTTCACAAGTCAGTTACCTTGTTTTCACTGAAGTACTGGGGAGAAGAAGCATAGTACATGCCAGAGATGAAGTCTAAGGGAAGTAATTAGTTCACTTAGGGTACAGTCTTAAGAAAGAATTGATGCAGTTACTGGGGAATATTGACTAGTTACTGAAGAGGGTTGTTGTGAAACAGCAAGCCTGGCATCTGCCCACTGTCTACCTAGCCACCTGTCTCACCATTTGATCGTCCCTTTACATGGTGGTTCTGAAGAATTGGTGTCATGCTGTATTCTTTATCAGTTGCCAGAACTGTGAGCTAAAACTGTGAGCTTTAAGTTACCCCTGTTTCAAGTATGTAGTTATAGCCATGAAAAGCATACTAATCATTGGCAGAATCTAATATTATATTCAGCTTTCATCATATTTACATAGTTGTTTACAGGTTGACATTTCATACTCAGCAATTACAGCTGTATCATCAATTGAAAAGAAAAGGAGATTTTTTTGTATTGTTTATGTGTTTATTCTCCTATGTTGCCTTATTTCATTATATTTCTATGAATGATGTTTTCAAAATATCTAAAAAAAACACTGCTGTTAAATTTTCTTTAATTTCATCTTAAAAGTTCAATGTGAAAATTCAGTGGTAAAATTATTTGTAGTATTACAAAAAAAATTTGTGTACATTTTGCATAAGGTTTCATGAAGTTCCATGCATTTTATTCTCCTTTTCTTTCTGCTACCTATCTATATGAGTATTGATTTATCTACTTATCCTCTTTATACCTCATAATTTTCTTTTTATAAAAAAAGAACAAACAATAACTATTTAAGAACATGACATTGAAAGCCCATGTCTGTATTTAAGTCAGTCCAATTGTGTTTGAGTGTGATAAAATATATAACTGTCCTGTTTGGCATTACTCATGACTACTAAAATTTTATTCTTAAGACAAAGCTAACTTTATCTGCTTAAACAAACTTATTACAGAATTGGTACTTAAGAAGTAAAGATATGTGGATGAAAAACTGATTTCAACCTGAAAATGCAAAAAAGAAAAAAAGAATGCCCATACTCACTACATGTATTATACAAAGTACTAAAAATACCAGCCCAAGCAATTAGGCAAGAAAAAGCTGTAAAACACCTCCAAATCACAAAGGAAGAAACAAAATTGTCTCTGTTTGCAAGTAACATTATCTTATATATTACAAACCCTAAAGACTTCTTCAAAACCTGTTAGAACTGATGAATAAATTTAGTCAAGTATAACATACAAAATAAACATTCAAAATCAATTGAATTTTCAAATATTAATGATACATTATTTGTAAAATAAATAATGTGCACAAAAATATTATGATCATATAATAATTAAAATATTTAAGAATAACAACCTAGGAAATGAAAGATCTATATACTAAAAAATATTAATATTGATAATATAAATTGAAGTAGATACAATTGCTTGGTATGCCACGTTCGAATAATGGAAAAGTTAATAATGTCAAAATGGATATACTACCCAAAGTAAACTTCTGTTTCTATGCCATCAGATGAAATTACAATGGAATTTTTCACAGAAATAGGAAAAAAATGCAAAAATTCACATGAAACTGAAGAAGATCCCAAATATCCAAGGAAAGTCAAAAGTTAAAAAGAACAAAGCTAGAAGCAACACAATATCTGATTTCAAATAATAAAAAAGCATAATAATTACAACATTTTGTGACTAGAATAAATAAAAGCATATTAACCAATTAAATGGAATAGAGAGTCCAGAAATAAATCCATGTACTTAAAGTGAATTGGTCTTAAACAATGATGCCCAGGACACACAATAGGAAATAGTTTCTTCAATAAATGCTTTAGGATATCCACATGAAGAGGAATAAAACTAGACACTTAAAAAAAAAAAAACCTAGAACTGTAATCACTACAAGAACTCATAGGGGGAAAGCTTGAAATTGATTTAGGTAAACATTTTATGGATATGAGAGGTGATGGGAATGAACAAATCAAAAAATGGGATTGCATCAAACAAAAATTTCCACAAAGCAAATAAAACAATGAAGAGTGAAGAGACAACTTGCAAAGGGAGAAAATATTGTCAAATCATATATCTGACAATAGGCTAATATTTAAAACATATAACAAGCTCCTACAACTCAAAGCAGGAAAATAATCATGCCGTAGTCCGGCAGGGTTAAATAACCGAGAGGTGATAAGCAACTTGAAGATTGAATCAGGAACTACTTTATTGCGAGTGAACTCAGCAGAAACTGAGAACTCAAAGTAGCGGGCACCTAAGGTAGCAGGAGCCGCTTCTCTGCCGGACTACAGAGGTACATATATCCAACTAATTACACACAGCTTAACTTAATTGATATCATCTAGATACAGCAGTCAGTCATTAAGGAATCCTCATCATCTTAATGGCTCGCTGGCGTTGGCTCAGAAACCACTCCTCCTAGCATACTGCCAGGCGCCATCTTAACCTGGTTGTGGCCCTCATCAAATCATCCAATTTAAAAAATGGCTGAAGACCCGAACAAACATGTCTCAAAAGAAAATATACAAATGTCTGATAAGTATATGAAAGAATGATCTACATCACTAAACATCAGGAACTGCATCCCAAAATTAAAATGAGATGTCACTTCGTACCTATTAGAATGGCTATGGTCAAAAAGACAAAAGACAAAGGTGTGGGCAAGAATGCAGAGAAAAGAGAATCATTGTAAATTGCTGTGGGAATAGAAATTGGTATAGCCATTATGAACAACAATACAACAGTCCCACAAAATATTAAAAATAATACTACTATTTGATTCTACAATCCTACCGCTAGTGATATATAACTCCAAAGGAAGAAAATTCACTTTTTTGAAGTAACATCTGTACTCTCACATTCAAAGCAGCATTTTACACAATAGCCAAGAATCCATATAACTTTCTGTGAACACATGATTGAATAAAGAAAATATGGAAAATATGTATATACATATAAAATAGACTATCAGTCTTAAATAAAAGGAAATCCTACCATTTTTGATAATGTGATTGAACTTAAGAAACATTATGCTAAAGTGAAATTAGCCAGGCATTGGAACACAAATACCATAAAGTTGAACTTCTCTCTACTTTGGAAAGAATGGTGGTGACTAGGAACTGGGGGTGATCAAATGGAAAGATATTGGTCAAAGGATACTAAATTTCAGTTATGCAGAACAAACATGAACTGGAGATCTAATGTACAGCATGGTGACTTTAATCAATAATACTGTATCATATGTTTGGAATTTGTTAAGAGAGCAGATCATAAATGTTCTTAGTACACATACACACAAAATGATAACTATATAATGTGATAGATATATTATCTTATTTGTGGTAATCTCAGATACAAGTGTCTATCGTACTTCCATAACTTTGACAGATAATATTTTCAGGCTTTATATCCAGAGTTGGTCTCAACAAAACATTACTTAAATTTATGACTTTTTGGATTCATCTGTTTTCATGCTACCATGGCACAAACATGGAAAATGCTATAGTTAAGAAGTTCCTCAGTTTTTTCATTTGTCCTAATATCTGTTAGAACATAGGAGGCAGTAATACTCCAATCTGGCTTTTCAAATATCAATATTTTTAATTGACCTGAGGTAACTTTGCTAAGAAAACAACCTATATTAATATGAGCATTTAATGTCAGGATTTTCTATGGAAATATTAAGTATGCTATCCTAAAGTTCAATCTACATGATAATGATAAAAAGATGGTCTGACATTTTGATTTGACTTTTTAAGTGACAGTTTCACTGATTTTCTTTCATATATTGCTCACTAACACAGAAACATCTAAATTAAAATCACACTCTACTTCAAGAGTATTTTCTAGATTTGATTCTTAACTTGAGTTATCATGGTAATCAGTTTGACTAGTTATGTAGGTATTATAATCACTGTAGTACTGATTTTACCAGAATAAACAATGGGCTGTCTTTTCTCTAACTAGAGCAACTTCCCTAACTAAAGAAGCACATTCCTAAAACAAAGGAAGCCCAGAGAATCTGCTCATGTTTTTAAACTTTTTCTTCTTACCTTCTTATTATCAGTAAAATCAAGCCTCAACAAATTGAGTGTCTATATAAACACCTTCCAAGTTGGATGTGATATGAACCTATGAAACAGTTTTTTTGTTATTGTTGACCTCATATATCCAGCAGGACCCAGAACCCACATTCACATGGAAGTGGCTATGAAAAAAAGGCTCTAAAGAATATTAGAGTTTAAACCCAATATTAAAGCTCATTTGTTTCAGCAAGTCAAGAATTCTTAACTTAGCTCTTTAAAAATACTCAAAATTTAAATATTAATTAAAGTATTAATTCACATTTGATAATTCTTCAAAATTTCACAAATATTGTTGAAGTCAATGTGTATTGTTTTAAAGAAATGTGTCAAGTTGACTAGCTATGTTTGATTTGTATGTTTTTCTTTTCAAGTCCAAATTCTATTGATACAGTGATGATCATTACATTAGAAACTAAATTGAATGAGTCATGGAATTATTACTCATCTGAAGTAGTCTTTATATTTTAAGTAATTGTGAATATTCCTAAAATAGAATTATGTTCTTGCTTTGATTTTAAGAAATAAAATATTTTGAAAAAAATCACAATATTAAAAATATGTGGAAGTAATTCTATCATTTAAATGTTAGTCAAACATTTATTTGAGTTGAAGAGTAAATCCATTCTAAGGGCTCTAAAAAGACCAACTGTACACCCTTTGGATCATTGGTCCATAATGTTTAATGACTTTTCCTATTGAGAAGGAATATATATCAACTTTATGCAGACTTCTGTCATTATCGATGATGACATGCCAGGTGTTCAACATTTATCATTGCCATAGGTTCCCAAGATGTATGTGAAATAATGTATAGTAAAGAATTTTCTAAGAAAATTTGAATTTAAAATCCTAATGTTTTAAAATTTCAAATGTTTAATATTGTGGATATGAATGGGCATGTTCCAATATTATCCTATAGGATATAGCTGTGACCACTGTAAGATCAGAAGAGCACTGAAAGTAAAGATAATAATTGGGTGTCATGTTATAGTAAGTATACGTATTATAATTTTTAGAAGACTTATTATATATTATTTTTCATTTGAATATCTACAGATAAGTAGCAGGGTTTCAGGACATAATGAAGCACTCTAACATACTGTAATATTTCCATCAAAATCATGTTTCTCAATCTCCAATAATTTTTAAAACAGTGGTGTTCAAAGCATCAGATGGGTAGGCCTCTGAGTATGTGGGGGCGTATAGAAGTACAAATATTTGGAACAAATCAAGTAAATCACGGACATAACAAAATCAATCAAGAGAAAATGCAACTCAGAGTCTCAGTGGCTGAAATGAATGGGCAGCCTTTTTAACAGTGACTACCAACAGAAGGATAATGGTTACCCCTGTGCCTGTGGAAAGCTCATACAGGAACTTGGCTTGATCAGATTCAGATCCAAAGGTCTCTGTGTTCACATTAGGGTTGGAACAGAAATGTTGAAAGTTATGCATCACTGACTTCACTCACTAGGGAGGTGGTTCTGAAATGGAAACGTAACATCCCTAGTGGTCAAGCTATTTAACACAGACGATTTTTAAATCTCACTTCAGAGAACTTAAACTTGTATGCTGAGAGCCACGGCCGAGTCTGTATGGCCCCTGGCATTTTGCCAACAGTACTGATTGACAGGCGAGGCATTACTATCTGCCTCTGCCGCAACTTTTGAGTTCTCGCACTATTTTGGAGTTCTCTGGGGATTTCCGGGGATTCCCCGAGAGTTCCCATTGGTTGGCGAAGTGCAGGAGGAGGGATTTCCGGGAGAGATATTTCCGGCTGGGGGTTCCTGGACAAGCCTCGTGGCCTTCAGGAGGATTCCCCCCGGAGCTGTGTGAAGTGTTTTCCCGCAGTTTAAAAATAAAGTTTGTTCCTGCTTCAGTGGCTCGTGATTTGTGCCCAGCCAGACTGCAGCACTTGTAGCCATCCTCTCATGGCTCTACTGTTGTTGGTGACGGTTTTTCAATACAAGCAAACTACTTGAGATAATTGAGGTTTTGTTTCTGTCATACAGTGTTTTAAAATTCATCAAATATTAAAAGATCAGAATATTTCAGTGTGTGACAACACCAAGCAACAGTTGGTTCATGTACTTCTGTTCCCATTGACCTCTCCTGTCCACTCTACTCATCTCTCTTCCCCACTAGGCCAGATATTCACTTGAGCTCAAATTCCTGCTTGAAAAATATAGGGAGAATTCCTGCTTCTCTCATTGCAGATGAAGTGATATATCACCTTACAGAAAGGTGGGGAAATAGTTTTCCAGAAAAATGAAAAAATGGTGACAATGGTCTCAGCCAAGCAAATGGCAAAGAATGGGGGTAAAAGCTTATCTGTAAGTTCTCAGACTCTAAACAAGGTTCCCCTAATGACTTAGCCCCACCTCATGAAATGGAGGTTGGAGATTCTCTTTGTAAACCCTGAAAAATCTGGGTAGATTATGGAGGGAGATGGAAAATAAAATATACTCATACCCATTACAACTGACCTAGGTGTATTCATCAGAGTTCAGTGTTATTGGCCTAGGTTTATATTTCTTTAATGGATATCAGAAGCCAACCCAGAGTTGTCCGGACTTTAAAAGTCAGTCAGTACACTACATCAATTATTCTTCCCTCTATACCAATTGTTTTCAGCTACTCTTTTGTAATTTACTAGATGAATGGTACAGAAGAAATTAAATAAAGCAGATGATTTTAAAATTCAGAATTCATTTTGTCTTAAATCCCTTAGTGTGGAAGCCATTGTCTCCAACCTTTATAGCTTACCTGGTTTGATCTTTTATACTTCTCTTAATCATGGATGTTTTCCCCTGAACTTTTTTCTCCTACTCTGAAAAAGGGTGGTGGTTGTTTTCAGTGCATCTTTCTGCCACAAGTGTCTCCAAGGGTGACACACTGGACCTCTCCCTTTGTTTTCTGCAGTTTACTTCACAACCACACAAGACAAAACCTTCTTGTCTAGTATTGTAATGTATTTATTCCCAACAAACTGACTCTATTTAAAAATGTATTTATTCCCAATAACCTGATTCTATTTAAAAATATATTGTAATGTTCTTATAATTTCTAAAATTACATAATATCCACTGAAACACCTGAATTATAACGAGACATGTGAATTATCAAGAGACTACTCATTAATGCACAGAAACCCAAAGACCTTGGCTACATTTTGCTATTAAGGAAAAGAGTCAGTTAATTTAGATTTGAAATCATATAACAGATGTTTGATTTAAAGTCATTTTTATCTTCTATTCTTTAGAAAATTTATGTAAATTAAGATATTTCTAAAAAATATTAAATTGCATTATTCAAATTTGGAGATTTTTGTCCAAAATGTAAACAGATGTGTCATCGACTTCCTATCCTACATATAAGTGAAGTAGATATTGTCATTCCCTCAATTATTCAATGTAAGTGAAGTGAAATTTTTATTAAATGCCTATGTGTTAATTTGAATTTTTTTCCTATCCCACAAAAGCCTACCTAAACATGTGGCTGCATTAAACTGACTGATTTGTATCATATTTCAAATATAATTCAAATGTATTCACTTAGCATAAACAATGAGGGAATTTAATGAAGCAGGGATATTTGATCAGAACAAAATGCCAGACTACCTCCCCAGTGCTCTCAACTAGCTGTCCAACTTCCAAGATGAATCTCCTGACTGAGTGCTCATCCAGAGAACAACCACTCTCCTCCCCTTCCACCTTCTGAAGTCATAGCATTGTATTGCTTGTGTATTAAGTCACAAAAAGAGCACCTGAGGATATGGAAACATGATGCACAACTTATATGGTTATAAAAATGTTGATGTCTTAAATATATTCTTGGGTGAGGGAAGCAAGTGTACAAGCTGGGTTTTCTTAGTAGGATTGTGGAAAAATATACCTAGAGTGTTATTCTACCCCTGTTTCATTCTTACTTTTTATTCCCTCCATTATTCCAGGATACCAGATAGGTATCTAAACATAAGGCAGGCGGACTGTTTTCACAGCTGCTCTTACACAGTGATACCTGCGCACCACAGACCACACAGGGAGCAGGGCTGCTCCGCTGCTGCAGCAGGACCAATAGGCGGTGCGCCCAGACTTACTAACTGCTCCTCTCAGCATGCACACGTGCTCATAAGGAAGGAGACATATCAGGAATGAGGTTTATTTTGGAGAACTGTGTTGTGCAATAACATGAAAGGAAGAAGTAGTCCATACTAACATCATAGAATACTTGAAATTTCATGATTCAGAAAGTAAAAAGTTGATTGATTGTACAAATTGTACCTAAGAATATGCCCATGACATCTCAAGCACATGTTCAAGGATAAGAAGTAAATGCAAGTAAAAGTGGTAGTGTCAGCATGGGAGATTATACTATGCTTGTTAAGGTAGTTTCTCAGAACTAAGCAAATCCCACCATTTGTTTATGTATTATTCAGCTGATTATCAGTACACGCATATATACACCCTCAGGAAAAAAAATCTGTCATCTGTAAAAACAATAAACAGAAAAAAAAACACAAAACAAAAAAACACACACAAATACTGAACCCAGTACTCTCATACATGGAGTATTTCAAGTCTATATCCACATCTGTGATCAACTATGTCTAAATCCTAAGTCACCTTATTAGAATCTGCACCCTCCTGTCTGAGGAAGGAAAACCTCCCAGGCATTTGAAGTTCAGAACATAAAAATGAGGATATTCTATTTGAATATGTTCTTTGCTCCTTACAGGCTATCTTGAAAAAGGCCTCTAAAAAAGAAGAGGCCAATTTATTAGTAGCTATGAAATATTAAAACATAAAAAATTAACACTTTTATTTCTATTTTGCTATTTTATTGGGTTTTCAGACAATTTTACAGGTTTATTTAATTCCACATAGATGTGAGGCCAAACCACTAAAAGGAAAAATATAAGCCCAGCTATGAATATCAGAGCTATTTACAACAGCCCTCCAGGAGACTTTGGAGTAGAAATGTTCAGCCAGACTCTCACTTGCTTTTTTTCGGGGAGGGGAGGAGAAGGGTTACTGGGGATGGAACTCAGTAGCACTCGACCACTGAGCAACATCCCCAGCCCTATTTTGTATGACAGGGTCTCACTGAGTTGCTTAGTGCCTTGCTTTTGCTGAGGCTGGCTTTGAACTCACGATCCTCCTGACTAAGCCTACTGAGCAGCTAGATTAAAGGCATGTGCTACCATGCGCAGCTTCAGTTGCTTTTTAATTGAGTGGCACATTAGAGCTCCTAGGTTCCACCCAGCTACAGTAACCTACCATCTCTTCTGATCTCTCTCACACGCAGTTGCTCTTACCTATTACTTTTAAGATGCCTGATGTTTATTTTAATTGAAATAATAATGAATATCTGTTGGATTTTATACAACTTGCATGCATTTTAAATTTACTTTGCAAACCTGAACTATGAACTTGATAAAAATACAAATGTGCATTTAGAGATGAGAAGACTGATCCATACACAGGGTAGGCTCTTTCTCAAAATCTCACCATTCTTAATGGGGCAGAATAAGAATCTGAATCCAAGCAGACCGACTTCTGAGCCTGTCCTCATAAACACAATGTTTGCATAGCCTCTCTGCTCAGCATTCTTTTAAAACTGAACCCAAAGATAATGCTAACTGTGGTCTACAGAGTAAAGCTGCTTGATCCATTTACTTTGCCCAGAACATCAAAAGGATTCTGAATGTGCATACAGTTTCATAAAAAATGAAATGTTCTGGTTTATGTCTTAAAATAAATATAAAAGATTAGGCTAACAAGAGAAGCAACATGATAAGTTTCTAAATCTAGTGGGCTTGTGTAAAAACTATTCATTTACCATTTAAAACAAAACAGTAGACATAAAATAAAGAAAAATAATAGATAAAAATGTCAACATTTCCTTAAAGCAGATTAAAATAAAATGCCATGTGCTTTCAAAAAAGGTATAAATTTCTAAACATAAATTGGGAATAATAAGGAGCAGAACTCCACACTCAAACATGATCCATTTCAATTTGAATTCTCACAAATGTTTGTCTGATTCTTTGACTTCAGGAATACACAGTATTTTCCTAAAGTTGACTTTCATCAATATTTAATTGTAACTTTATCTCTAGCACCTCCTTTCACCCTTTCATCTTTGTCTAATGTGGTTAGACTCACTTCAACAAAACTCAACTTTACACAAAGTCTTCTAACTTTAGAGTTGAAAACATCCGAGTATTTGTTGATCTGAAGGAAAACATCTGCATGTTTGAATTTTTCATTTTCAACTTTGATGTTTTAGTGTAACATAGACACATCAATATTTTTTTGTTTGTTTTAAATATTTTACTTTGGCCAATTTTTCAATTCTTAAATTATCTTTTTTGAGGGGAGGGGTCTCATTTTTCCTCTTTGGCTAAATTAAATTCTTGGGAAGGCTACATTTCCATTAAGCTAAAGCAGATTTTAATTACAAAAATTACTTTTCATTCATTTTGGATATGTCAGGATTTCCTTGTGGGTGTCATGCAAATGAAAGTTCACAGTTGAGACCTTCTTTGTTGACTGAATTTAATTGAAATAAAATTTACCTACAGAGAAAATTGGAGCCCAAAACTACATTATGATGAATTTTCACAAATGTATACACCTATGTAATTGATTTTTTTGTTGTTGTTGTTTTTTTTAATTTTTTATTGTGGGTTGTTCAAAACATTACAAATTTCTTGACATATCATATTCCACACTTTGATTCAAGTGGGTTATGAACTCCCACCTTCACCCCATACACAGATTGCAGAATCACATCAGTTACACATCCATTGATTTACAAATTGCCATCCTAGTGTCTGTTGTGCTCCGCTGCCTTTCCCATCCTCCACCCTCCCCCCTCCCCACCTCTCCCCTCCCCT
>NW_026000037.1:4590155-4621978 GCF_001458135.2 Marmota marmota marmota
AGAAGCAGTCCCCACGGGCTCAGTTCCGGGAGCCGGAATTCGGCCGCTTAGTGCTTGGTGTATGCTCTGATAGGAGCAGGGTCCAAGAAGCAGCCTCCGCAGGCTCCGCAGCCCTGGGCCAGGGCGGTTCCGGGAGCCGGAACTCGGCCACCCCACGCTCGGTGTTCGCTCCGATAAGATCAGGTTCTAAGAAGCACCCAGGCACTGAACCCTAGCAATCTGTCTGCAAGCCGAAGGCGAATGGCAGCCTGAAATTACCTATTCTATGGCAGAATGAGCTGTGGTCAGTCGAAAACAGGGATGGTGACGTCAGCTTTCCAACATGGTGGCTGCTGGCCTCCTCTGTGGTCTGACCGGTGTGGAGAACCGAGATGGACCGCTTCCTTCCCCCGTCTTGAACCCAGAATTCAGCCCTGAGTACGGTGCTTGCACGGCTGGCAGAAACTGCAGCGCTGTATCCCTGCGTCGCTATCTCCTCGTTTCCCAGCGCGCGCTGCAGACTCTAGCCGCGGGGCGGTTTGCTGAATAAGCAGTGTTACCCTCCGTGCGACAAACCTCTCGCGTTTGAGTCCCCGTAGCCGATCCTCGTGCGATGGAAATCCTTCCTCCAGGTTCCGGAGCACCCCACTATTGCTGGAAATTCCTAACAAGATAGCCTTTAGCCGTCCTGACTTGTCATACTCCCACACAGTGAAGCAGCACACGGGGGCAATGCACTCCCCTCGCCGCCATCTTCCCTCTCCCCTACACCTATGTAATTGAGAGAACATTTCTATCACTCCAGATAATTTTCTTTCCCCATTGTCAAACATAATCCTGACTTGTATCACCATATTTTTCTAATACCATACATGGGTCTTGAATATGTAATTCATCCTTCTCAAATAAATGTTTGCATATGGCATGAATTAGAAGTAAGATATATTATTTTTCTCATTTGTTTCTCCAATTTTTCAAGAACCATACGTTAAACAAAGTCTACTTCTTCTCCACTGAACTGAGTTGATGGCTAAGCCAAAATTCTATCATGCAGGTGTACATTTTTGTACTCTCTATTTTAGAGATCTATTCATCTATGTTTACACCAAAAGAATACTCTATTTATTACCATAGTTTTATAATAAGTATTGAAATCTGGCAACAGTGTTTTCTATTGTTTTATATGTTATGATTATCTGTCTTATGTATATCCTTTTCACTGACACATACATTAAAATATGCTTGAAAATATCTACTGAAATACCTGTTAAAATGTAATTTGGTATTGCTTTGAAACTCTATATCAACTAAAAGAGAACTAACACTTAACAATGTGCAATTCCCCAGACCATATACTCTGTATTAAATCAAATCATGATGAATTCTTCTAATGCTTTCTTTTTACTTTTAGCATAAAGATTTTCCACATATTTTCTGAAATGTGATCTAGGTAGTTCATGTCTTTGATATACTGTAAAGTGATGTTTTAATTTTCACTTTTCTCAAGAATATAGAAATAAAATTGTTTTCATTTACCTGTCTTTCATCCTGTAACCTTGTAAATGTACATATTTATGCTAGTATATTTCTTTGGGAATAGTCTAAGATTCCTCAGGATTTTTGTATGCAACGAAATGTGTAGCTATAAATGGCACTAACTTTCCTTTCTCATCTTTATGTCTTTACTTATTTCATGTACCATTAGTCTGCAGATGGGTAGTCAAAATGGGTAGTCAAACTCATCTTCTAAGTGAGCTCTTACTTCTGGTTTGTATGACCGTGCTTTTCACAGACGTGCTCTGCCACACTAAGGAATCACCTTCAATTTCCAACCTGTGGAGAGTTTATCAAGGATGTGTCAAATGATTTTGTATGCATTGGTTCAGATATTTTTTTCCTCATTTATACATTTAGATTGATTTACTTGTCAATAGAAAACCAGCCTCATATGCCTAGTAAGACCGGAAATTGGTTGTGTTGAAATCCTAAAAAATTACTAAGGATATCTGTTTCTATATTTAAGAGGAGTATATGCCATTTTTATGCTATCATCTAAGTTTGAGTTCATTATCATTTTCTCAGTCATATGAATAATATATGTATTTATAGGTGTATTTTGGGTGCCTTTTGTTTTTTGTTTGTTGGACTGTCAATTTTCGTGTGTTTACCAGTCTAATTCTTCTAAGGTTGGAACTAGAGCAGGTTCTTTTCTTAACAGATGGGTGGGGCTTCTGTAATCCTACTGGCCTGTGTGACAAAGCGAGCCAGCTGTCAAGGCCTTCTCCTGACTTTCTGGGACTGAGTGGGGAAGATGATGGTGGCAGAGCCCTAGACAGAGGAGGGAATCTGAGTCTTATCACAAGTGGAACAGGAGTGGCAGCAGCCTGCAGGTCCCCAGGTATCTCTGAATCAGCCTTCTCCTCACTTTCAGGACAGGAGCAACCGTCCTTCCTTCACCGCCCAGTACATGCAGCAGTAGCAGCCCAAATTAAAATGTGTCCTCTGATGGTCTGGAATGTTCTACAAAAGGGCCACAACGTCCCCAGGATTATCTTTTCAGGAAGAGAGGTGCATTTCAGGATGTAAAACCTGGTCTCAAACAGAGAAACCAATCATTTGGGTCCCATTTTCAAGAGTATCAGTCTGAAAATATTTGGGAATATCAAGACAAAATATAAAACACTGATCTTTTGCAAATATATGACTAAAATCTGATATACACTGATGTTTCAATGTTACCAAAATAAAAATCCCACCTTCATTAAGGTTAAGTTATACATGTCCATAATGTTATATAGTATGTCTACTAAATTCTAGTAGACATTCTGATGAATAATTTTAAAAAGTTTCATACCAGGATAGATTTTTTTAATATATGCTTGTGTCTCACATGCCTAGATGTGTAACTGGGATTCTCTCAGACAATACTTCTTAAGGCATATATCTTCTACATATATGTGTGTATGTATGTGAGTTTGTGTGTGTTTGTGTGTGTGTGTTATATGTTTTACCACTAACCTACATCCCCAGTCCTTTTTATTTTTTATTGCTGAGGCTAGCCTCAAACTTATAATCCTCTTGCCATAGCCTCCCAAAACACTAGGATTACAGGTGTGTGCCATTGCACCAAGCTTGGCATATAGGATGTCTTTACTTGCAACTACACCGATCTTTTTTGTTGTTGTTTTGGGACAATGTATTTAACCCAGAAGCAAATTACCACTAAGCCACATCCACAGCCCTTTTTATTCTTTGAGACAGGCTCTTGCTGAATTGCTTAGAGCCTTGCTAAGTTGCTGAGGCTGGCCTTAAACTTGCTATCCTCCTGCCTCAGCCTCTGGAGTTGGTGGGATGACAGGTGCAACTCCATAAATCTTTACAACTTCACTTTGCTAATGTAAATATGCTTTAGTGGAACAATGCAATGTGAACCAGGAGACAACAAGAGCTTTGGCACCTAGAAAACTAAGAGCCATTCACAGCTGAGGGCTGTATGAGGGCACCAGAGTGAATGCAGTCTGCATCCAGAGACCTTTTTCTGTCCAAACATCTCTTCACCTATGCTATGAAACTTTGACTTCAAAAGGTAAACCATGCCTTTTCTCTTAGACATCACTCAGCAGACAATTATTCCACAACTATTTTGCATTTATCTTTTTGGAATATTTACAGAAAGAGTAAAGTATCTTCTCCCAGCTCCCTAACCCCTACATAAATACATCCTCTTGACCTTCGTTTGAACTGAAAAAAATGACAAGAGTTTCATGAATGTTCTCAAAGCACAGGATCTTATTAATCATTTGGTATTTCATTTTGGTCTTGGCTGTCATTATTGCACCTGCTAGAATATTTTGCATACATATTAATAGATTTGACATTTTGAAGATAGTTGCTTTCAATAAAAAGTATAGGTATTTATTTTAAGTGGTGTAGCTGGATATTATCCAGCAGATTGGAGGAGCAGAATCTAGCTCAGATAGGAGGTAAAAGCATCTCAAACATATTCTTCTTCCCTCTAATGTCAGAGGCCCAGTGAATAGTCAGGTATGTTTTCAGTTGCTGCACTGACTAAATTGATTCTGTAATTCAGATTAATGTATGAAAATATGAAAATATTTATGACACAACAATTATTTTGAAAATAATATACTTAAATATTATCATTGATTTTTCTGTAATACATGTTTATGATAATTGGTTTTAATTTATTGAATGCTAGTAAACATTTTTTATTCCTTTTAGTTTTTCATTTTACTATATTTAATATGTACTGAATGCTCTGGAATTTTAAAAATAAAATTAAAAAAAAGATGTGAACTCTTTCACTCAAAAACTAGTATTCATATCCCTGCAAGTAGTTGAATTATTATAATTTATCTACAAAATAGATCACAATGCAACACTATTATTGTGCTTCCTTTTTTATCTAGTATATATTTACCTAGATTTTAAAATTCTTTGCAATATAAATACAAATATATTTATCTCCTTTAAAAAACTGTGATAAAACATGTAACATAAAATTTAACATCTTAACTATTTTTATGTGTACTCTTTTATATTTTTTAAGTATATTCACACTGGGCAACCAATTTGCAGAAATCTTTTCTCTTGTAAAACTCAAATTCTATACCTCTAACATAATAACATCCCATTTCACCCTCACTCCAGCAACTGCAATTCTATGTTCTGTTTCTATGAATTTTGCTACTTTAAATGTTTCATATAAGCAGAATCAAACACTTGTCATGTTGTGGCTTATTTAGTGAGCATATTATTTTGAATGCTGCGTTATGTGCGAAAATTTACTTCTTTTTAATGCTGAATGATAGTCCATTGTGTTTGTGTGGACACATACATATTACATTTTATTAATCCATTTATCTACCAAAATACACTTGGGCTGCTTTGCCTTTTGACTACTATAATCATTTTTTTACATTGAAGAGAACAGAAATAGATTAGCATGTAAGGTGAACAAGGAAGCATATTGTTCATATGCCTTTCCTATAAAATCAGTGTCTGAATTAACCCATGTCTTTGCATGTGTGAAACATCTAAGACAATATGTTTTCCTGAGGAAACTAGCTCTGCGAAGCCACGGATCATGTATGAGTCTGAGAAAATATGGAGGCCAAACTGATTGATTTATATCATTTAAAATGAAAAATCATTTTAAACATTAAAAAACACATGAAACCCTAAACTAATGAATTTGTATAAGAAAAATCAAACAGTTAATATGGCAAATGTGTTATTAAAAAACAGAAAAAGATGTATACATCTCAAAAAAAATAAAAAAGACCAACACAAGAAATAGTCTTTAAAATTGAAAAAAAAAAAAAAAAAGCAAAGGAAGTAATCATTTCTGCCTAAATTAAGAAAGAGAAAGTGGTTGCCATTTTCAGTGTCACTGAGGCCAAGCAGAAGGGGCTTTGTCTCTGAACATTTGCAGGAGGATAAACCTGTTTTGCAATATATATTTGCTATTTAAGTTTAAAATGTGAACCTTTTTTGCCTGGGAATTCCCAACATAAGAAATATATGCCACAGCAGATAATTACAAACACTTGATATATACCAAAGTGTTCTTCACATTCCTAATTTACAACATTGAAGAATTACAAGCATCAGTTGTTCATTGGTTCACTTACATTCTTACACATCCATAGGCTAGAATATAATGTAAGCATTAAGATTATGATGAATGTCCATATTTGCATATGCAAATAGCCACAACCAATGGAAAGTTTAAAGGGGGAAGCTAAAAAGAGAGGTTTACAAAGCAGCATCTCTAGTAAAATGTGACCTAATTATATAGAGAAGTATCTAGAATTATAGTAACATAATTTATTTCATTATAATTTGTACTGCTTTGTTTGCATTTTTTACAAAACGTATGCTTTTTTATAATAAACATTTTATTTAAAGAAATGCTTTCTGGCTATTTAATCATGTGAGTTCCTTGCATATTTTGGATATCACTCATTAGATGTGTGGCTTACACATGCATTCGCCCATTCTGTGGGCTGCCCCTTCACTTTTTCATTCCCTTCCTTTACTGTGAGGAACCACTCAGTGTGACGTCATCAAATTTGTCTCATTTTGCTTTTGTTGTCTGTGCTTTTGGGTTATATTCAAAAGTTATGGGCCAGGTTATATGGTGACCAAACAGACTCCATTTTATCCTGAGACTCCACGTTTCATAAAAAATGCTTCTTGCATGGAAACACCCCACCTCTGTACACATCAACGGTTGCTTAGCATAGAATATTTAGCAACACAAAATGGCAATTCTTAAAACAATGAAAAATTGTTCTTTGGTTCCCATTTTTGTTGGACAATGTACCCTATCAAAGAATGATTGTCTAGACATTACTAACCATTCTCTAACTTGTACTCAACTAGGATTATTTTGAACCACTTCCCCTTCTACTTATGATTTTACAACTCATGGTGTTTATGGTCCTGAATCATAGCAACAGCCACTTATGACTAATGTACAGACACGCTTTACTTATGGTATAAAAGGTGTACTCAAACCCCTGGAGGGGGTCAAAGGGTGCAGACGTGCAGCCTGCCCCTGGGCCTGCCAGCTGGTGAATTGAAGATGGTTCTGTCTTCTGCTTTAAGATCGACTCAGTGATTCATTGCAATCTTGCCATAACAAAAAAATATCATTGCCAAGACAAATGTCTGTTTCCATGTCCACTAGACCATTATTCACAATAGCTCAAACAGGGAATCAGTCAAGAATATGAAGAGATCAATGAGTGAAGAAAGTGCGGAGTCTGTGCAATCCAAACAATTCAGCCTTAACAAGGGGGTAGATAAGTCCTGCCCAATAACAGCATAGATGAATCTGAAGAATATTATGCTCAGTGAAATAAGGCAAGCAGAGAATGGAAAATATCACACAAACTAACTTATATGTAGTAGCTGAAAAAGCTGACCTCATCGCAGCAGACAGAGTAATGATTTGTAACCAGAGGCTAGGAATGTGGGGAAGCGGGGAATGGTGAGTTGTTGATTAAGGATACACAATTTCAGATAAATATGACAGATAGGTTTTAAGATTTATTGCACAGAAGAATGATTATATATAATCATTCAACAATATAGTACTGTATATTTCGAATTAATTAAAGAATAAATGTCAAATGTTTCACAATAAAAAATATGATAAAGATAACTGATGCGATGAATATGTTAATCAGCTAGATTTAACCATTGTGTATATACACCACATATATATACACATGTATATACATGTATATATCATATTTATCCAATAACTGTACACAATTATGATTTGTCAGCCAAAAATACTGAACATTAAAGACAAACAAATAAATAAACTGCAAAAATCATTATGAAGAGATTGAATAAACAATTAGATAAGTGTGATATTCTATTAAATAGTACAGCATTAATAGGGACCATAACAAAATTCACCTAATAATACCTACTAGATGTTAGTCTTATTGTGATTACATTGATGGTAATAACAAATTCTAAATTTCTATGAAAAAATTATTTGAATTCTATCTGAAAAAAACTCACATATTTAACAGTTAATAAGTGTTATGGTTTAAATTTATGGTGTCCCCAAAAAACTCATCTGTGAGACAACACAAGAATGACAAGTGAATTAATCACATTCTGAAAGCTGTAAGCTCTTCAGTGCATTACTCTACCACATAGGTTCACTGGGCAGTAACTGCAGGTGGGCGACTTATAGCTGGAGGAAGAAATTCACTGGGGGTGTGCCTTTGGGGTTCATATTTTGTGTTTGGTGACCACAGCTGTCTCTCTGCTTCCTGAATGCCATGTCCTAAGTTCATTCCCTCTGTTATGTCCTTCAGCCATGGTGTTCTGCCAGAGGTATAGAGTCTGAAGTCTGTGGACTGAAACTTCTGAAACCATTAGCCCCCAAATAAAGTTTTCCCTCCTCTATATGGTTCTTGTCAGTCTTTTGGTCTCAGTGACATAAAGCTGACTACAACAAGATAATATTGTTGAAAGGGGGGAATAAAAAATATACACATATGTGTGTGTGTGTGTGTGTGTGTACATACACATGCAGCTACATAGATCTATATCTATAGATTCTTATATATATTTATTTATCTATTTTATCTATATAAAACATCAGAGGACATTATTTCCACTTTGTGGGTATTTTTGCAATTAATTTTACAGAAAACTTACTTATACATATTATTTGTTCCATCTTTTTTGAGAAAGATGCAAGAGCTACTAAGAATGAGATAGGACATCAAATTGTGTTACATCTGAGGAGGTTAGCATTTTTCTATCTCATGATTCACCCATGTATACTTAACAAAGTAAAATATTAAAGGAGAATCACACTGAAATATATTCTACTTGAGAAAAATTTAGTCAAGTTTCCCACAGTACTATTGGAGAAAATAAAAAGAATAAACCCAAATCATCAAAACAAAAGTTTATCAATATTCTTAAAAAATGAAAAACTAAATGTAATAGACATGAATTTTCTAGCTACTAGAGAAATTTATTAAGTGAGCAGTAAGAATGATTTATCAGATATCATCATACTACAGTTGAAATGCCAATGAACATTATTCTTTGGTCACATTCTAACCTCTAAATAGATTATAGTAAATGATATAAAGAAACAATACGACATTTACCTGGCCTAGATCTTTGGAAATTCTCCATTTTTAGTTCATGTGTCCAATAATTCCTTGTTTACTTAATACCTCTTAGTAACAACCTTATTTAATGTTTTATAAGTTGAGTATGAAAAAATGTTTTCTCATTTACCACATAAACTGCTAGCACCATATTCCTAAGGTCAAGAAATAGCCTCTGAATGACTCACAGAAATTCAGCCCAATCAGATGCTAACATTTTACTTGGACCAGTCATATAATGCAAATGTTTTCTTTCAACAAATGTGGCCAATGACTTTGGTAAGTTATAGAATTCAAACTCAAAGTGATGCACTTGTCAGGGTTTTTTTCCCCTTTTATGGGGGTGGTGCAGTAATTTATTGCCTTCTTAATTTAGAATGTGAAAGAAAGGTGGAAGCAAACAGTTGGTAGTCCTGTGGAACTGGTTCAGTGAGTGTGATGGTGGCCTTTCTGCAGAGCAGGGGGTCTGCCAGTAGTCTACAGACTATGCTGAAACTATAAAGCAGCCTTTCACTGAACCTCAGGGGTCGTTTTATAGGTGTTCTATAAGCATTTTAAAGCTATTCCATAGCTGTTGCTTTTTTATAGCCACCCGTCTTATCCCTTCTGGAGAGACTGACCCAGCAGGAGGTGAGGCAGTGGCCAGTTGTAGACATGAGAATGGATTGCTCTCTTCTCCCACTCACCCTTCACCCACTGGTTAATGACCACCCAACTATTCCCAGCACACAAAGAGAAATCCACAGGAGCAGCTCTGAAAGGACATTTAGAGTTTAGACATAAGCTCTCCCCTGCCCCTCTGAATGATGGCCCACTGTCCTTTTATAAATACAAGGAGCATTATATTTAATCCAGAAAACACGCAGCTGAATCTGATGGAGGAAGAAGCAGGGGAAGGGACAAAGACTTGGTAAAACATCCTCATCTGTCACTGAATGGAGGTAAGTAAGGTCTTTGCATGGTGCTCACATAATGGTTAAAAAAAAATGCAGTGCTTGAAGAACAACTTTGACATATGTTTAATCAATCTTCTCTTGGGAGGGGAGATTAATATGTTAACTTAAAGGTTTTGCTAAATATCAGAGAATGCTTAATTCTTTTCTAGTCAAGCCAGATACAATTGAAATTTCACTAAAAACGCACAGAAATGATGTGGTTAAAAATGCACAGAGCAACAAAAAATGCTGATTATTATGAAGGCTACTTTAAAGCATCAACCTAAATCAACACTCATCTCTATGTTGCTGAGGAGGCCTGCAGTGCTATGTGGTTAAGTAAAAGACATTACTTAAGCCCTATGATAATAGGGGTGGACCTCATCCAGTCTGTCAAAGACTTTTAGATCAAAAAAACAGTTTTCTCAGAGAAGAAATTCTCAAGAATGAAAAATAAAACCTGCCTGAGTTTTCAACCTTCAAATCATCTCTGCAGTTTTCTGGTTTACCAGGCCCCACATTTTCATAAGTTAATTCCTTAAAATGAATTTATATTTATTTATCATTTATCATATTCTACTGGTTCTGTTTCTCTGAGGAAGCCTAACTGATGCAATTGTTAAATTTTCTTTCCCCTCTTCTACCCTCCCGCTTCTCTCCTTCTGCTCCCCCCCTCCCGCTCCTCCCCTTCTCTCTTTCCAGAGATTGAGTCAATGGCTTTCAACCATTGACCCATATACCAGCCCTTTTTTCAAATGTTATTTAGAGATATGGTCTTGCTCAGTTGCTCAGGGGCTTGCTAAGTTGCTGAGGCTGGCTTTGAATTCACAATCCTCCTACCTCAGCCTCCCAAGCGGCTGGCATTATAGGCATGTACCTCTGCTCCCAGCCAATTACTAAATTTTAAATTCATAAAAATATACATAAGTTTATTTTAGAACATACATAATATTTATAGAGAAATTTTTGCTGTCCTGAGGATTAAACCCGGGAACTCACGCATGCTAGCAAGTGCTCCTGATTCAATCAGCTATACTGCCAGCCCTGTATATAGAAAGTTCTGAGGAACACACACACACACACACACACGTATAGTAATTAGAGCTCATCTGTGACTTCAGCAAGGATGCAGGCTATAAGATCAATACACAATATTCATTTCTATTTCCATATACTGGCAATGAGCAATTTGAAAATGAAAGTAAGAAAATAATGCTATCCCCCTTTTTTCTATTTCATGGGATGATTTCAGGAAGACTGGTGTTGATTCTTCTTTGAAGGTCTCACAGAACTCATTCAAAAAGCCCTCCAGTCCTAGACTTTTCTTTGTTGGAAAACTTTTATAGCCACTTCAGTTTCATTGTTTGAAACTGATTTGCTTTTCTATATCCTCGTGGTGCAATTGGGTAGGTCATGCGTCTCTAGGAATTTGTCAGTATCTTCAAGATTATCTACCTTATTGCAGTATAAATTTTCAAAATAGTTTCTGATGATCCTTTGGATTTCAAATAGTGTCTTTGGTGATATTTCCTTTTTCATCTCAGATTTTAAAAATTTGAGTTTTTCTCCCTGCTTTCTTTAGGTTACTTTTGCTAAGAGTTATCAATCTTGTTTATCCTTTTAAAAAACCAACTCTTTATTTCATTGTTCTTTTGTAGTACTTTTATTAATCTAAAATTTTTTATGTTGCCTCTGATTTTAATTAGTTCCTGTCTTCTACTGATTTTGGTATAGGTTGGTTCTTCTTTTTTAAGGCCTTGAGATGGAATGTTAGATTATTTGGTATCTTTCTATTCTATTATTTTGGTATCTTCTAATGTATGAGCTTAATGCTGTGAACTTTCCTCTTAAAATTGTTTTCATACTGTCCCAGAGATTGTGGTATTTGTATCACTAGTTTCATTTCTTCTAAGAATTTTGTTCTTCTAAGAATTTGATTTTTATTTTCCCAATTTCTTCTGCTACCTATTCATCATTCAAAATGTATTATTTAATTTCTAACTATTAGACTAGTTTCTGTTTTTCATCTTAATGTTGATTTCTAATTTCATTTCATTATGATCTGATAGAATGTAATGTGTTACATGTAAATTTTTAATATTTTCTAAGATTCACTTTGTGACCTAAAATATGGTGTATTTTAGAAAATGTTCCACGTGCTGCTAAAAAAGAAAGACAATGTCATCATTAATGGAAGAAATATTCTACAGGTTTTTGTTAGGTCCATATTGATAATTGTAGTTTTTAGTTCAATCTTTGCCAGAATAGCCAAAGCAATCCTTGGAAAAAGAAAAAAAAATGAAGCAGAAAACATCATAATAATAGACCCCAAATTATACTACAGAGATATAGTAACAAAAACAGTATGCTACTGGCACCAATACAGGCATGGATAGAAGACACAGAGACAACCCCCCATAAATACAGTTATCTCATACTAAACAAAGGTGCCAAAAACATACATTAGAGAAAAAGACAGCCTTTTAAAAATGGTGCTGGGAAAACTGAAAATCCATTTTTAGTAGAACAAAATTCAAACCCTATCTCTGAGTCAACTCAAAGTGGATCAAAAACATAGGAATTAGATCAGAACCCCTGCCCATGCTAGAAGAAAACGTAGGCTCAACACTTCAACATGTCGGCTCAGGAACTGACTTCCTTAACAATACTCCTGAAGCACAAGAAATAAAATCACTAATCAAAAAATGGGATGGCATTAACTTAAAAAACTTCTTCATAGCACAAGAAATAACCAAGAGCATGAAGAGAGCACCTACAAACTGGGAGAGAATTTTTACCACCTGTAATAATACCCAGAATATAAAAAAATTCAAAAATTTAATACACACCAAAAAAACCAAGTAACCCAATCAATAAATGAAAAATGGAAATAAAATACATTTATTCATAAATGTATAAATTTATATTTTTCATCTTAATGTTGATTTCAAATTTCATTCCATTATGAAATTATGGCCAACAAATATATGAGAATGGAACTACCATATGACCTAGCTATCCCACTCCTCAGTATATATCTAAAACTTTTAAAATCAGCATATTACAATGATGCAGCCACATCAATATTTATAGTAGCTCAATTAATAATAGCCAAGCCATGGAGCCAACCTAAGTCCCTTTAAATAAATAAATGGATAATGGATTAAAAAAAACATGATATATATATACACACACACACACACACACACACACATACATACACACACACACACAAAGGAATATTATTCAGCCTTAGAGAAGAATGATTTTTATGGTATTTGCCAGCAAATGGATAAAACTGGAGACTGTCATACTAAGTGAAATAAGCTAGTCTCCAAAGTCAAAAGTTGATATTTTTCTGACACTAGAAAAATAATTCTAAATAATGGTGAGGACAGGATTAAAAAAAAAATAGGAAGATGAAAGATCAGTGGAATAGACAAAGGGAATGAAGGGAAGGGGAGAAGGATGGGATAAGCGAAGACACTGGAATGAATCTGACCTAACTTTCCTAAGTACATATATGAATGTACCACAGGGAATCTCACCATCATGCACAACCATAGACACTGAAATAAATCAATAAATAGCTATAATTAAATTGCAGAAAGATCAGGAGAGCAGAGGAAGGGCTAGTGAGAGAAGACAGAAAGGGGAAGTCCTGGGGACTTAATTAGAAAAAAATATATCCAATGCTTTTATAATTGCATCAAAATGAATTCTACTGTCATGTACAACTAAAATACCCAATAAAAATAAATTAAAAATAAAAAGATTTTCCTTACAACATAAACATAATAAATAATTAGGAATAAATGTAATGAGAGAGAGTGCCAAGCATAGAATGAAAACTGCAAAACACTGTCAAATAAATTAAAGAAGACCTAAATAAATGCAAAGATATCATATTGTTATAAACTGAAAAATTTGGTATTTTTAAAATGCCAATACTTCTCAAACTGGCATATCCAGTCAAAGCAATTCCAGAAGGCTCCTGTGCAGAATTTATAAGCTAATCCCAACATTTTTTAAATTTAAAATTTGTAAATTATTCATATAAAAATTGACAGGGCTCAGAATAACCACCAAAATCTTGAAAACAGAAAAGTTAGAGGATCCATACTTCCCAATTTCAATACGAACAATAAAGCTATGGCAATCAATACCATGGTACTGGTGAAAATATAGACACACAGATCAACAGAACAGAAGTTCCAAAAATAACTCCCCCCATTTAAGTCAATTGATTTTTAACAAGGTTGACAAACAATTCAACACTAAAAATATTTCTTTTCAAATGATGCTGGGACAATGAGATATCCATATGCAAAAAAGTGAAGGTAGACACCACTCTGTATCAGATAAGAAATAAAAGGAAAGGGATCAAAGTTTACATTTAACAGCTAAAATTATAAAAATCTTGCAAGAAGACATACAGGTTAGACATTCACACTCTTTCTGGGTTAGGCAGTAGTTTCCTGGATATGACACAAAAACAAGAGCTACAACATGAATGTTCATGAAAGTTAATTGCAGCATTATTCATAATAACCAAATTGTAAGCAACCAAATGCCTGTACATTCAGAAGTGGGTAAACAAATGCAGAATACCCACTGGATGGAATACTATTTAACTAAAAGGCTGATGAAATGTTGATGCAGGCTAAACCAGGGATGAACCTTGGAAAAAATGCTGCTTTATAGAAGCCAGACACAGAAAGCCAGATATTGTAGGATTCCTTTAATGTAATGTCGTGAACAGATCAATCCAATCCATAGAGATAGAAAAGTTGAGGAGTACATTTACAGGGGTTGGATTGGAGAGGAAAGAGGCCAAAAGACCCCTAATGGACGAGCAGTTTCTATTTGGCCTGGTGAAGATATTCTGGAAATAGGCAGTGGTGATGGTTGTAGGTTTGTGAATATCAAAGCTACTGAATTGTATATGTGAAATAATGAAATTTATAGTATGTGAATTATATTTTAAAATAAATATTTATACAGGATGAACAGGGGGAAAAAGAATTTTATAATTTTGAATAATACAATCTGGGATTTATTGAATGGCTTTATAAATTATTTTAGATATATAACAAAAATCAATTTAGTCATGCCCCCAATTCTGTTTTAAGAATAATCATTTGAGGGCAAGGTATGATGTGGCTCTCACTTGCAAAACTGGCTTTGATGTGATACCATATCCTGTCATCTCCTCTCTCCTGACCACCTCCTGTTAAACCACCACAATTATTATGACCCATACCACATAGTGGCACTTTCTATCTTAAAGGAGCTACAGAGAACAGAGAGATGTGTGAGTGTATCTTTTGCTTTCTCCAGCCAAACTCAATTCCTGAAGTGCTCTCTACATTTGTTGGAAACAAGAGAACCACCAGGAATTGCAGCACATGCCTGCAATCTCAGCTACTCAGGAGTTGAGGCAGAAGGGTCAGAGTTGAAAGCCAGCCTGAGAAACTTACAGAGCCCATGTCTCAGTCAAAAATGAAAATGACTGAAGAGGTCACTAGATGGTAGAATGCCCCTGGGTTCAGCCCCCAATACTGAAAAATAAAAACAAGAGAACCAGGGGACAAGAGGGAAAAGCAAAGGCTAGGTTAGGCTGACTTGCTTTAATGTAAGTGACTATCACAGAGGTCATTCCTCACAAGCAACAAAGCCTGCAACTCTGTGACATCATAAGGCTACTGTCATGTATTCACAAACCATATATATTCTCATGGTTAGAATCTGACTCTAGATCCTCATTATAAGTGAAATGACACTGACATATAACTTAAAGAGAAAGGACTGGGGAAATACCGTGCATCATACTTTTCAAAGCACATTTCCTAGAGAAGGACCACACTTTCTCTCACCTACCCTCTGCTCTCTGACTTGAGGTCAGCAACAGTGGTCTATGGCCAGGCGTTTGCTCTGGTCTAGGTCTCAGGTCCACGCTCTCCCAGTTGAATGCCATTTTTATCAATCATGGGACTACAATTTTTTTTAATTTCTCATGAATTCTCAATTTTAACTGAGTTTATTTGTTGCAGAGCCAATTTGAGGATGCATCTTTTCTTCATGTATCTTACAATGGAAAATGTCATACATTAAAAAATCTCTGAGTTACTTTTAAGTATTATGCTTTTATTGTTTTTGTTCCTAGTGTCAGTTTTCAAGGTATCCTTCTGCTTTAAAATCTGAGTTTTATTTTTATTCCAGTCTGGTGAGGCCAGCCAGTCCTGAAATGATGGACTCTTAAGATGATCTGATGCTCAGTTCTCAGAGGAGACACAAAGTGCCATGCAGGGCCACTCAGAGGTAGTCACAGAAGGCAAAGCCAAATAAGAACTTCAGAAAATCTGAAGGATGAATCAAATTTATCATTTGACTATATTAATAACCCACCTCTTCATTACTTCCTCCCTGGGAAGAATCAGGGTTGCCAGGAGGAGAGCAAATACATGGGAGAGAGACTTCATTATGGTTGCCATGGAGAAGAATAGGCAAGGCAGGGTCAGGTTAGGATTGACTATGTTGTATAATTTCAGGGGGCTCAGGAGAATATACAACTTCCCTAGCTCCCTGGTATCTGGCCCTGGGTGTTTAGACCAGGGATATATTGGCCAAGAGCTTTAGAGAAAAGCTCTTCTCCCTAGAGAAAAGATGGGAGTCTGTGGTATGGAGGGATCTGGATTATTAGTCTTCATATAAAATCACGATGGATTAGTTCCATTCTAGCCTGTGACCCAACTTAACTGCACTGTCATGCCTGCATATAAAAGGTGTTTTACAAAGCCTTTTTGATGCTGCAACTAAAAAACCCAACCAGAACAACTGTAGGGGAGGAAAAGTTTATTTGACGGCTCACAGTTTCAGAGTTCTCAGTCCTCAGATAGCCAGCTCCATTCCTCTGGGTTCAAGGTGACATAAAACATCATGGCTGAAGAGTATGGCAGAGGTAATTAGCTCATATGATGATCAAGAAGCAGAGAGAAATAGAGATTCCACTTGCTCCAAACAAAATACATACCCCAAAGCCATGGTCCCAATGCCCGCCTCCTTCAGCCACACCCTACCTGCCTTCAGTTATCTCTTGGTTAATTCTTCTCAGCAGATTAATTCATTGATTGAGTTAAAACTCTCACAACCCAATCATTTCTCCTCTGAACCTTCTTTCATTGTCTCACATGTGAGTTTTTGAGGGACACCTCATATCCAAACCATACCAAAAGCAAGCACACAGTGGAGTCTGATAACTGTCCATGGGAGCTGGCTTGCCCTGGTAGGGATAGTCACCTCAGAATCACTAAGATCACTAAAGCCACAAAACACCAGAAGAAAATGACATGCTTTACACACACTCCTTATTTTCTTTACTTTGAAATCTACCCTCAAATGTTTTTACGCTAATGTTTGAACTGCCAAACTAAAATGCTACATATCCCTAGAAAAAGCATATGTAGGCAGTTCTCATAAAATAGGCAAGTTAAATGCATATTTTACAGGCAGTACCTCCATAGAATACTCACCCCCTAGAAGTTGGACTAATCCTGAATTTCTAAAATCACAGCTGACAAAGCAAACTACAAATATCAATTCCCTTGTTGCTTTATTTATTTCATGTTTTAATTGTCTCATGACTCTGTGATATTTGAAAAAAACTTATACATTAGAATATAAACCAAATTTAAACTAGCATCTCAAATAAATATGCAGGCAATAACAGGAAGTCTATCATTAAGCAATCACCAAGCAAAAGTAAGTCATCTCAGTGATATCAGTCAAATGCAAAATATTTAGGGAACCAAAAACTTACCCCAGATTCCTAACTCTTCTCTTAGTTTCTTTAAATGGTTATTTTCCCTTTTTGTTAAAGATTACTTTTTTAAAATATCTTTTTTTCCTAGGTTCTTTACCAGATCTCATCACTGCAGAAATCCCATTAAACTCTCTGGCCCACTTGTTCCATGTTTCACTTTAGTTAGAAAATCAACCCAGGAAATTGTGGTATAAAATATCACAGTGCAGTGAAAAGTAGAAAGCAAATTTGCTTATAAAAGGGAAGGCCAAAGGACACTTTAGAAGAATTAAATCACAACCAAAAACTATCATTTGTATATATTAAAAACCCTTAGCCCCTACCAAATAAAATGCACACACACACACAAACACAGACACAGCACTGCTAATAATATGCTTTCTTGTCGAACTGCTATTCCAATTCTCCAACACAAGATCTTTCTTTTTAATCATCCACTCATGAAGTTTTAATTAGCTATATTTCTACAACGTGAAAAATCACACTGCTGAAAATCAGCCATAGTTTTGATTCAAAGATCTGCAAAGAATTACTTGGTAGCAATCAGAAAGAACTGCACAGTGTATGTCCAAAGATTTTTCATGTGGCATGAACATAAGCACTCAGTGTGGAAATTCTCCTGGATCACACTGCTTGGGGAGATACAGTAGGAGCAGCCAAAAGCTAGTTAAGGTATGCAATCTGCCGGCCTATATGTCATAAAATAGTAAAATATGTGTTCTTATAGATTAGGTTTATTTAATGTAGAGTTTATTTTTAAGCTATGTCACAGAGAAACCAGTGCTATTAGGATCATAAAACCATCTGGTATACAGATACACTACTGAAATTCAGGATTTGCTTCGCAAAGGTGGAATTTGGGCACATTTAATATAGCTTTCCAATATTCTCAAAACACAGTGCTATTATGTTTTGCATATAATTTTATTATTTAAAAATATTGCATATATTCTGGGGCAAAAGAATAAAATGAATAAAAGTTGATTTTCTCATTTAAAAATATTTTTCTGTATCTTCAGCATCAATTAACATGGTTTTATAACCAATTTTTATGATCATGCATCAAATCAAACTTCTAAGAAGCACTGTAAGATGTGAGCAGTTGAGTCATTACATAAAAAATTCAACCCTCTACTATTAATAAATAACACAAAGCATAACCACCATAAATACTAATGACACTGTGTTCGCTCAAAGAATTTCAACTTTCAAAATATATCTGTTTTATACATCAGTTGGGCTTTTGGAGGATCTGTTCATTGATCTTAGATATCCTAAAGACTGCAAAATATTCAATGTAACCCCAAAGCACACAGATTTCAATATTAGTTTAAAAGAGTATAATGTATCAATTAGTAAGACACATCCAATACTTAAAAAAAAAGACTTTATTGACCTTCGGTCTCCTCACAGAGCTATGCTTCCATGTGTGGCCTGCCTTTGGGGGAGGCATGAGAGTAGGGGACCACTCCTTTAAGGGATATAGGTGATAAACTCAATCTTCACACAAAAGATTAAAATGACACAAGTCCACTCCCAAATGTGTAGCATAAAAAAACAAAGTAGTAACTTCAAATAAATAAGCATTTTCAATGCTGAAAATAAGACTCACATGTATTTTGCAGTCTTTCTTTTGGGGAGAAAAATTAGTATGTGAAGTTCCTAAAATTTAATGTGCATGAACCCAGCTTTGTGGTATGACATTTATAAAAATTATTTCATTTATTCCTAAAGCAATCCTAAGTCCTAGGAACCACAAATATCTCTTTCTTACAAATAAACAATAGAAAGTTAGAAGAGCAGGTGACTCCCCTAAGTTCTACCTGTTAAGTAAGCCGAGTTGTTTGGGGCTCAAATCTGCCAAGTATAACATTTAAAAGCACAACCAAGTCTGGTTAATGATCTAGAGTTCATTGTGAGCAATTCTGGGAGCATTTCTGAAAGGCCTTTTGGTATTATTAATTATATATTAACATATAAATATTAACAATGTAATAATATGTGCATTATTCATTTATACTGAAAAAGACTACAGGGAGAAGTTAATATCCCTTAATGTTGTGTAAGTTATCATGCTAAGACAAATCCCTCACCACACAACTAAAAATATAAGAAGGCATCTTTAATAGATTTGTTTTGCTTTAAATGGTGTATCAATTACATCTAGCAACTACTGATATCCTGAGTCAGTTCGCATCAAAAAGGCTATGGCACAAATGGGATGGATTGTCTTTACAGTGCAGAAGTTACAAAGGAACAAGGAAATAACAGAAGCTGAAGAGGCTGGCTATGTTTGATGCCTTACTTGGGGCATTACTCATCATAAGATCAGACTTTTAACTAGGGTCACTAGAAAATAACTTCAATTCTTGCAAAAAAATAATTCAGGGTTAATCTTACAGACTGAGATAGTATACCTGTTGGGGTATTCAATCCAGCCATCATGTTATTGCTCTTTCTTTACAAAGACCAAGTAAATCAGTACACAAAAACGACATGGCTTGCCAGAATTTCCTAAATAAAAGCTCAAATACCAGTTGAAAACAGTGGAACTTATTGTGAGCATGGTGTTTTTACTCTAGTAGCTAAGTAGAATAGAAGGGATGACAATAGAAGGGGTGAAATGAACACTGGTGGAAGGAAGGTAAACTCTGTTTATCACTCTTTTGCTTTTGGTGTGGAAGATGAAACCCTGGTCCCTGCAAATTCTAAGCAGGCGTTCCACCTCTGAGCTACACCCCAGCCCCTTTAAGGTAAACTTTGAATTTAGATATTCCTGGTTTGCAGCCCTTTCAGTAACTGCTAAAAATGCAATCCTTGGCAAGGTAGTTAATCCATCTCAACGTCAGTGTCATCATCTATAAAAGAAATATAAATAATATGGAAAATATATATCTACATCTATATTACATTTATATAACCTGAGAGAGCAGGGCATCCCAACATATTAGCCTTGTAACTATTCATTTTGCTCTGTTTTAATATTTTTAATTGTAGACAGAACACTTAACATGAGATCTATTCTCAACAAAATTTTAAGCATAACATGTTATAGGTGACTATCAGTACAATGTTCTACAGCATGTCTCTGGGGTTTATTCATCATGCTTGATTGAAACCTTATACCTGTTGATCACCAATTCACTGTTTCCCCTTTTCCAGCACCTACCAAGCACCCACTTCTCTGATTGTATGAATTTAACTAATTTAGATAGCTCATATATGCAGAGCCTTGCAGTATTTGCTTCCTGTGGCTTATTCCATTTAGCACACCATCAACAAAGTTCATGGTGCCATATGTTGCAGAGCGTATTTTCTTTTTAAAGATTCAATAATATCCCATTGTATGCATATACCGTAGTTTCTATCCATTCACCTTTCTATGAACATTTAGGTTGCTTCTACACATGGCTACTGTAAATAATGCTGAAAGAAAAAAACATAAGGTGGCTCATATCTCTTCACTATAATGATTATTATTCTTTTGGATAAATATCTAGAGGCAGGGTTTTTCATTTTTTGATGAAACCTTATACTGTTTTCCATAGGAACTGCACCATTTTACATTTCTACCAGCAGCGTACAAGTATTCCAATTTCTCCATATTCATGCCAACACTTGTTGGTTTTTGTTTTCTTTCAATAGCAGCTATCCCAACATATGTGAGATATCTCACCATGGTTCTGACTGGCACTTTCCTAATGGCTAATGACATTAACATCATTTTCATCTACCTGTTGGCCACATGTATGTCTTTTTAGGAAAAATGTCTGTTGAGGCCAGTTGTCCATTTTTCATCAGGTTATAAATTTTGTTGGTTTGCTTTCTTCTGAGTTATAATAAGTCCTTTGTATGTTTTGAAATTAAATCTCTTATCAAATATACAGTTTGCAAACACTGTGTCCACTGCATGGGCTCCTCTCCACTGTGGTGCTGAAGTCTTTCCCGTGTGGAAGCTCTTGTCTGTTTCTGTTTTTGTTGCCTGTGCTTTTGGTGCCCTGTCCTCTGATACCTACTTCTACTGGCTTCCGTTTTATCAGTGTTTCCTCAGACTAATTGCTCAAGATTCTCAAGATTTTCAACATGAAAAGTAGAATTCTTGACAATAAAGATTTTAATAGAATGCAAGGTTAATTTCCTAAAACTGGAGTATACTAACAAGATAAATTATAAAGGCTCTTAAAATTCAATCTTAGGAACTTTCTATTTTCCTTGAAGGGTAGTAATTCAACCCTGAGAAAACAGTTGTAGTGGGCATATATTACTTTTTACCAGTTGTCTTTCTACAATAATCAGCAGAAAAATTAGTAATTGAACAACTGTTCCCGTGTACATTGGCAGAAAAGTGGGGAATTATACAGGCATTTGGAAAACCCCTAATAGTCTTCAAGAATAAAATTGGGTCAAGCTTTCCAACCTCTGAACTCTACAACAAAGAAAAAGGCTTAAGAAATTCTTTCTTCTTTTCTATTAACTCATACAGCCCACTTCTAACAGATATTCAAATAACAGAAGTGGTAAAAACCCAATTTTGCTCATAAGCCTAAAGAAACATTAGAGTTAAATAAAGGATAAAATTCCAAGAATAAAAAAGTAGAAAAGCTCCTTAACTTCATCCTGTTTATTCATCATATAAGAACACCCTTTGATGTTAACACAAGTCTATTCTCAGATGGGTAAAAGCAAAGAATGGCTGATTTTTTTTTTCCTATAATGGGTAATTTCCATATGAACTAAAAGAAAGAAGGAAATAATCCTTTTAGTAGATCAGGGAAGACCATGTCATCTAAAACATATATACATTCTATTTATAACATCTGAGAGCATCTACTATTGTTCTGTTCAGTTTTGAAAACTGAACTGTTTTTTGCATGTCCCTCAGGGTCTGCTTACTTTCCTCAAAAATCAGAAGTGTGAGGGGACATGGTTAGAAACTTGAAGGCAGTGGGTGGACACAGAACCACGTCTAGCAGACCCACATCAAGGGGTTGAAGAGAAAGCGCTAGATGAAGAAAAGGGCACACTGGTTATAAACCTCTTTTCTGAGAAGTCTGGCTCTAACACGTACACACACACACACACACACACACACATTTAGGTTGCTTCTCTCTCTCTCTCTCTCTCTCTCTCTCTCTCTTCAGGACAATGACTGATGTGTTCATTTTTACCTGGGTAATATAAGGAATTAATAAAGAAACATGAGTGCAGGGAATTACTGTTGAGAGAAACTGAATGTACTGTGGGGGGAATAGGTAATCTCAGGGCAAGTATCAATGGGATGAGAGGGTGGGGGAAAAAAAGGGAAATGCCACGTGCTTAGCCAAATAAGCTGCTTTTCCAAGTGAATAAGAAGCCCTCGGTGTCTTCACTTACTAGGGACTTCTCCAACTTTATTATGCACAAAAACCAGCCAGGGCCTAGATAAATGCAGATTTTGATTGAGAAGTTCTGGATTAGGGCCCTGGAGTCTACATTTCTAACTAATGTCCAGGTACTGACTATGCTGCTGCAAGCAGATAACATCTGGAGTAGCAAGGCTATGTTTCTGTTTGTTTCTGAAAAATGAGGATCTCCCAGAATCTGGCTGTAATTTTCAATTAATTAGAAATGGTCATCAAACAGCTGGAAAGAGGAGAGTTAAGATGATTAGAGCGCTGACATAATTTTTCAGAGGCTACATGAATTGATTGGGCCTAAGAAATGTGGTACAATGACAAGCATGAGATTGCGGGCCTCAAAGCAAGTGGTGACCGATTTACACCAGAACTGGCCTCAGCCAATGCCCCTCTCCCCATGTGCTACATTGCAGATCTAGAAAAAAGTGCACTGTTGAGATCATCTGAGATGGGGTTTGTGTGGGAAGACAAGGCACAGAACAACAAAGGAGGAGCAAGAGTGTGTTAGAACCTCCCTGGGTCGATTAAAGGGGGAACTGAAGAGTAATTAGTGCTGAGGGGCAGAGAACACCAAAGGGATTAGTGTGGACAAGTATCACTAATGTTAGATAAGGGCAGTGATCTTCCTTCCTTTCTTTCTTTCTTTCTCTTTCTTTCTTTCTCTCCTTCTTTCTGTGATATTTTACTCTTGACACATATTTATACATCACTGTGTTCAAAGAGGCTGTACTAATATAAACCAGCTGAGCAGGATTCAGAACTTGTAGTAAGTAACAGAGTAACAGAGCTCATTACCTGGGGACAAAGTTTATTTAAACTGTATTTAGCAGATGGGGCTGGGATTACCGATAAGGCCACAGGTCAGCACCCTCAACACTACAGATTTGCTAAAGACCACCAAGGAAGCGTTTGGCATCCTCTTCTGGGAAACACTGACCCATAAAGATCATGGGTGAGTTAGGTCAAACTGGTTAACAAAACAAAAGAGGGCATCAGGAGAAAAAGAACACTGCTCAAAATATACTCAAGTCTCCCAGCTAGGTTCTACTACGTTTTTAAAGACAAAATTCTCTTATGGAAAGCTAGCCCCCTTATTTACCAATACCCTCTCACTGAAAAACACTTCCTTCAAATAAAGACACTCCAAATCTACCAGAGAACAGCAGATGCAATTTAATAATATATACTAATACACAGAAAATATATAAAAATTCATAGCAATGTCAAGATATCACCTAAGTTATATTGTTAAACTAACTTTGTTCAAGAGGGACTCTCTTCTAAGTTTTGAATATTTACCTCACTGCTCTGAAACAATGAATTTGATCTAGGAAAAAATAGGGGACAACTCTAATTTGTGTCAGTCTTCAGTTTTTAGCCTCAGATCTATGCACATCAGTCTTAGGTCAATCTGTTTTTAAAATCACATGGATACCAATTTTGTCCCTTTACAACTGGTCCTTTCATATTGACATACCTTGAGTTATTCTGTTTCCCAGTACAATTTTCTTGATTTCTGGGTCTTCAATTTTTAGTTCTTTTATTCTCTCTGAATATTTGTGAGCTTAGGACTCATGCAGCTGACACTATGTCACTGGGTTTAAGAGCACAGGTGTGGAGTCAGATGGCCTGGCTTCCAATCTGCTGCGCTCTCCTCCTTATGAGAAGCGGCAAGCCAGAGCAATTGGCCTAACTTCTCTGGGTCTCAGCTCCTCTTCTATAAAAAGTAAAAGCAAAAGCAGTGCTTAGTAAGTGAATTTCTGGTTTTCACAGCCTTGGCAAACACTGAGTTCTAAGTAAGTACTACGTGGAAGTAAAACTTTCATTGTCAAAATTAAACAGAAGAGGATCATTCAAGACTATAGCAATAGGGGAGAGAGACCAGAACTCCACTGAAATCAAAGAAAGGGACGTTGAAGTGCTGGGGTGAAACAGTGGAATAGCTTGGAGGACATCAGTGGGGACACAGGTCAATGGAAGGAGCACATGGAGTTACTCTGGGTCATGATGCTTTTACTTCTGCCATTAGACCATTCCTGTTACTTGACACTTACTAAAGTTAGTCTCCTACCCTGGAGGGCAGGAACCTGGAAGCTCTACCTCCATCCCACATTACATGTGAAAGAGGTATTTTCCCAGCTTCTTGCACAAGACATTTTCTAGGTTATAAAACTGGCAAAAGACTTTTAAAAGGATTGACATCTCAAAGAAACAAAGAAAAAGATGTACAATTACATATTTTCTAAAGTAAAGGTTTTAAGAAAAGGGAGATCAGGGCTAGAATCAGGAAGAAGCCAGTTTAAGACAGTTAACCTGAGGAAAACTTTAAGGCTACTCTGATCAGTGTCTATCATTGTTTTAATTATTACCATTATTGTTAATTTGAAAGCTCAAACCTTCTTTACCTAGTTAGTAAATGCACAAAAATCCTTGGGGAAATTTAAACAAATTCTTGGGAAGCCTAGCACAGTAGCATAAACCTATAATTCTAGCTCCTTATGAGACTGAGGCAGGAGGATTTCGAGTTCAAAGCCAGCCTCAGCAACTTAGCAAAGCCCTAAGAAACTCAGTGAGATCCTGCCTTTAAATAAAAATTTTAAAAGGGCTGGTAAAGTGGCTCAATGGTTAAGCATACTTCGGTTTAATCCCAGTATTTATTTACTATTTCAAGCTGATGAAAACAAAAATAAATAAATGAATAAAATAATAATAATTAGAGTATGACATTCAGATTAAATTTTTTTCAGGAAATCCAGAAATGCCTGAATTTAGCACAAAACACTAACAAAACTTTACATAAATGCCTCAACATATGACATATGCATGAGAATCAATAAAAAGTGAAAGCCAAAATAATTACCTGTCTGTAGGGGGAACATAAATCCCAACGCAGGGAATTATGAGACATAGGTTCAGGCCTATGGAGCAAAACCTTTTCCTAAACAATTCATTGAAACAAGATCTGGCCACAGCAGACTGTGCAATCTAAGAACTACTTTGCCTCTTCCATCTAACCCTCATTTACCCTTTGTTAAAAAAATAAATATATAAATGCAGCCAGGTGTGGTGGCAAGCACCTGTCATCTCAGCAACTCAGGAAACTAAGGCAGGAGGATAGCAAGCTTGAGGCCAACCTAGGCCACTCTGTGAGAATCTGTCTCAAAATGAATAATAAAAAATGGTTAGTAAAGTAGTTCAGTAGTAAAGTAAGTGCCCCTAGGTTCAATCATTATTACAAAATAATAAAATTTAAGAAAAAAAGAAGAAAGAAAGTACTTAGCCAAACAGATAAGTTCAAGTAATAGAGAAAAATTTATCTTTTTATAATTGTTGCCCTAAGTGATAATAAAGAAAGAGAAGACAAACCCATGCATTCTGGCCTTTTCATTTCCACTGCCCTTTAGAATCCAAAGATTCCATGACATTTTACCTGATGGGAAGGTGCCAGGCAGAGGAGGAACTGGTGGGGTGTCAAGCGAAGCGTGAAGGTTACACCTCTTCTTTCAAGGCATTCCTCCACCCCAACCCCAAAGCCTCTAGAGTCTGAGGGATGAAATGAGGGCATGGCATCTCCTCTTGTCTCTCACAGAGGGCTGCTCCTGCCTTAGCTCTCAGGCTGTGCCTCAGCTCCTTGAGGTCCTATCACCTCCCCTTACTCTTGTTCGCAGATGTCCTCTTCCAGGTCACCACCATTCTATGGGTTGCCGAAAATAATCACCACTGGGCATAGTGGCATATCCCAGTGGCTCAGCAGACTGAAACAGGAGGACTACAAGTTCAAGGCCAGCCTCAGCAACTCAATGAGGTCCTAATCAACTTAGTGAGACCCTGCTTCAAAATAAAAAATAAAAAGTGCTAGGGATGTGGCTCAGTGGGAAATTGCCCCTAGGTTCAATCCCTAGTACAAAAAAAAAAAAAGAAAGAAAAAAGTAATTGCTCAAGTAATCACCCCATAAATGGCTGCTATCCCCCCAAATACTGACAATTGTTGAGATATGTTTATTTTCAACAACCTGATATATACTTTCATGCCTCCACTAAATTGTCAAGTTCTTTCCTATAATATAATGGATGATTCAAAATTTGAACAGGATTCTGTTCATAAGATCCAGATGGTGCCATAAAAATAACAATAGATTAAAAGGGGGGATCAAATAGGTGTTATTATTTAAGATGATTTGAGGCACTTCACCAGTGAAATACATCAGATTAGACCATATTCCAAGACTAGTCAGACATAAAAAGTTTTAGTCTTAATATAAAATCCTTTTATTTAGTTCAAATATATAAGAGGAAACTAGGAGTTTTAAGAAAGATGGAATTTGTAAATGGAGAATAAAATTTGCAGACATCTGGTAAAGTAAATATCTAAACCAAAAACTTACAAAGTTTCAAAGCTGGGTGTTCATAATTTTCTGGAATGAAATGTAATTGGGAAACAAACAAACAAAAAACTGGTGAATCCAGACACAAAGGGGAAGAGGGTTCCTTGCAGGATAAGAACTATTTCTGCTGCTGAGGCATTAAGGCTGGACGCAAATGCACCTTCACTGGGGTGGAAAGAGTAGACATCTGAGTCACAAAGAAGCACAAGCAAATATTTTCTGTGTTTCAGGGTATGGGAATAGTTTACAAGAATAAAATGGCCGATGTTAGGGAAAATGGCTTAACAAGATTGGTTAAAGTCTAACTGGATATGGAGAATGACAGGAACTGATAGAAGCAACAGAAAATGCTATTTGAACTTTTGAAAGTCCAACAAGAAGAGGAACTGTGAGTTGGACATATCTTTAGGACACAAGATTTTGTCCATTGTGGTTGTAGGATTCTCAGTTGGTGTTTACTCTATAAATGAGGAAGAACTGATCAGAGTGCAGGTGGTACTGCAGAGTAAGGAATCAGATTACTATTGGCAGGACAAAGTGAAAGGGTATGTGGCATCAAAGAGCATCAAAGGTGGCTTTGCCCTTAGAAGATCTACTAAATCTCAGGAAATTGTCTTTGCAGAGCATGGGGATAGAAAGGAAGGAAAGGAGGGAGGGAGGGAAGGAGGAATGGAGGAAGGGAGGGAGGAGGGGAGAGAGGAAGAAAAAAGTTCTGAGCTTGCCCAGGGTTGGGGAGTGTAGTAAAGTGAACAGCCCCCATGGTCCTAACATTAAGCTCTTCTGTGAGTAGGGTAAACTACAAATGAGCCCATGGGCCACCAAAATAGATTACAAGGTAAGCTACTTGCCTTAGACCTTGCCAATGAGTTATATGGGAGAGGGGAAAAAAATCACTCCTTTAAGACTGTATCCCAAGATGTCACTCGTGAATTTGCAGTTGATGAAATTTATACTAGCTGAGATATTCCACAATGAGGAAGACCACCTGTCAAGAAATCCAGTCCCCATCATGGTCAAAGCCATCCACAGACACAGTTCTAAAACCTAAAGTAGCAGAAAAAATTACCTAATCATGAAGATGTGAGTGTTCAGGAGACAACAGAAAAAACACACAGCTGAGCCCAATCGGTAGGGATCGCCTGCAATCCCAGGGGCTCCTTAGCCTGAGGCAGGAGGATCAGGAGTTCAAAGCCAGTCTCAGCAATGGCAATATGCTAAGCAACTCAGTGAAGCTCTGTCAATAAATAAAATGCAAAATAGAGCTGGGGATGTAGCTCAGTGGTCAAGTGTCCCTAAGTTCAATACCAAGTACCCCCACCAAAAAAACAAAAACACACAGCTGAAATTTTAAAACATGTTCTAAACAAAATTATTTACTCACTATGTTCTTCCCATTTATGTAACATGTTTGTTCTTGTCCTCACAGTTAACCCTAACCTTAGCTTCTCAGGATCCTCAGGTCTAGGTCACACATATTAGCAGTTGCAAAACGTTTCTAGCCACACACCACATTCAGGGAACTAACTGTGCTTGGTTCCAGGCCTACAGTGAGACTTTTTATAAGTACTCTGCTGAGGAGCCCATCCCCTGGGAGGCTTAAAAAATTAGGAATAAAAATATATACATTAAAATCAAAATGAATTGAGCATTAACTAATGAAAGGATGCTCAAATATGGTGTTGGGGGGCATAAACATAACTTTTCTATGACCACTCATATCTTACCAGCCTCTTGTTTTGCTAGCTCTGGATCAAGAGACACATTCTAGTCAAAAAATTGAGTAGCTTCTCCAATTGAGTAGCTCCATCCTTTTCTTTCTCTCTCCATAAACAGGGTAGAATTCCAGTTCTGCACGCTATTTAAGGGTTGGTCTCCCTTGCTGGTATTTCTTCTTTAAGATGATTCCACCAGGCCAATCAGATGAGTGCCTGTTGCTCAATACTTATTCCTTGTGGTTTTCCTTATCTCTTCCTTAGATCTGGAGCTAACAAAGGCCCTGGATAATAACCATCAGAAAACCATGGCCCATCAATGACATAAGCTTTTGCCCAACAAATGATGACTTTCTTATCCAGCATTCTTATAAACAATGAAAGCACTTTTAATAACATTCACAATTACACGGTAGGCCTTACATAAGCTATGTTTAGCAGCACTCCTCATGCTACTGGACAAACTGAACTGCATTTTCAATATGGTTTTCCTGAACAAAAGATTCCAGGATTCATTCCCCAGTTATGTTCCCAATTTAGAGCATTGGGACTCTGGACAATTTGCAGCAGGTCAGTCTGTTTCTGCTTCTCATGGAGATTGATTTCAAAGTAGAGTAAGAGAATAGCTCTTTAACCTTACATGAAAAGCTAAGTGTTTTCCTTTATCAGGAATGCATTTAATAATTTTTTTTCTATTTGCAAAATGAGATTGAAGCATTGCCTTTATTTTTATGAATCTTTGCCCAAGTGAATAAGAAAAGGAAGGAAACTCAGATGCTCACCTCCATGGCAAATAAACTGCTCTCCCCAAATTCCAGGAGAGGGCAGGTGTTTTATTCTGAGGACAGAATGTCCATGTGGCATTTCAAAGACCAGAGCCAGAATTCTAATCCTCAGCATCCACAGCAGCCTTGGCATCCTTATGGAAGGATAAACAGTAAGAGTCAAGCCTGTTGGAAACAATGTCCTGGCTCATTCCTACGTGATATCACTGCCTGAAGTTTACCAGGTACAAATCTTCCTGGTGGTGGTTCACGGGTCTTAACCTAGACGTTCATCCATTCTCACTTCAAGGGCAACACGGCCTCATGCTTAGGACAAACAAAGACTAGCTATGTACAAATATCAAGGGCCACCTCCATGTGGTCCCATGCAGAAGGTGGGCATCAGTCAAGTCAATCCCCAAGGGGAGATACTCTGTGCCTGAATGTTAGCAAGCAACCTTCCTAAGTATAGAGTCACTGCAATAATGGCCTCATCAACGGTATTCCAGCCCAGGAAGAGAAGAACTGTGTCTTTCTTGTCATCCTGGGCATCACTAGACTTCTCAGAGAATTGCACCGAGCCCTACAGTAATTAAGACTGGCCTGAGGTACTGTCTGAGAATCAAACAGCCATGAAAGAAGGTGAAGCTCCTGTCCTCTCTGTCCTACACACCCTTCTCTTCTACCTATTTCATCTGTGCAAGATTTGTTCAAAAAACAAAAAGAAATTTTAATTGATTTCAAAACAAGGAAAGAAAATGTGAGCACCACTGTTCTAAGTAATCAACTCAAATGATATTTTGGTATAAATTATTTCAGTAATCACAACTGTACAGACCTCATTTTAGACAGAAATAGCAAGTTGGAAAGATCTGCTTGAAACCATGACAACCAAACAAAACAGCAGTTGTTGTCCTGAGCTGCCTGAGACAACCGGCTGTGCCTGGTGGGAACATGCTGTGTGCATTTGTGTGGGTATGTCATCCTGTGTGACAGCAGTAGTGGAGTCTACATGTGAAGCAATGCGTGATAGCAACTTTTGCCCCAAGATTCCTAAATGTGTCAGCAGTCGGGCTTAACGGAATGAAACGATTGCTGTCTTTTCATGATATAGATAACTGAAGAGACACAGATTTTGTCATTTTGACTTCTTAGTGCTATCACAAAGGTAGGGATGAGGATTCAGGTAGTCACAGTACATCAAGAAACACAATGTCTAGCAACTGGAAATAAGACATACTTTATAAGAATGTGTCTAAATATTTCCCAATCTGTTGTCCAGATTTTGTAGTGTCTTGGAAGACATGTAATACCAAATCAATTTGATGTCCTTGATTGCTAATGCTTGCTTTATGATCTTAACACCAAACATGTGTATACACATGGGGCCAATTATCCTAATGTTTCTACATTTGTACACTGTCAAACTGCACTTAATTCATGTAAGGGGATTTTTTCTGTGAGATGGGTGTTTCTTTCATCTTCACGATTTTGAGAGCATGTAATTTGAATAAGTCCTATAGCTGGATTTAATACACTACTTTTCAAAGTGTTCCATTTTAAGGATCTTTTGAGGACAAGATGACTATAAAACTTAGACTGCACTGAAACATATTAATGAGGAAATTCTGTTAAAGGCTACATGATTTATCTCACATTTGGTTATATATACTGGTTATTTACTCCCGTAAAACAATAAGTGAGAATATGTGTTATATGCAAAACTAGAGAGTAAATATTTAAAATTAAAATTGTGTTACCCTGTGAAACTGCCTCATGTCTTAACACTGTATTTTTAAAATGTTTATTTGAACAGTAAAAGTGTTCTTGTCCTTAAGTCCACATCTTCATTTTCTTCATTTGCCTATTAGCTAATAATATTGAGCACATTTTTGTCATAAGGAAACTATGTAAATGAGAGCTGTATATTTTCAATTTGTTTTTGTCTTTCTTTTTAAAACTAATATGAGTTGCTTTCATGAAGAAATAGAAGTATAGGATTTGGAAGATGGCGGCGAGGGGAGTGCATTACCCCCGTGTGCTGCTTCACTGTGTGGGAGTATGACAAGTCAGGACGGCTAAAGGATATCTTGTTAGGAATTTCCAGCAATAGTGGGGTGCTCCGGAACCTGGAGGAAGGATTTCCATCGCA
>NW_026000037.1:4628604-4705040 GCF_001458135.2 Marmota marmota marmota
AAAAAAAAAAAAAAAAAAAAAAAAAAAAAAAAAAAAAAAAAAAAAAGAAATAGAAGTAAAAGTAAATTGGTGATTTTTACTTCTTTCATGGTTCTGAAATAAAAATTAACTTCAGACTCTCCTGGGAAAATAGAGAGAAAAGATTCAGAATTGTTATCTTAATTCCAATTGCTTATCTAAAAGATCAAAATATGAGAGGCCTGCCCCCAGCTCCAGCTTCACTTGGCCCAGTGGCCAGAAAAGAGAGGTACCCTGTGCGATGGGGTTCCTCATTCAACAAAGTGTGGCTCCACAGCCCAACAACAGGGTACATATAGGCTTGACACTGCCACTGCCACCAAACTAGGACATTGCCACTTCTATCAAGGGACAAAAATAAGGACCTAGTAAAACATCACCATGGTCCCTGTGGGCCTGGCTACACCAGCAGTATCTCTACTAGGGGTGCTAACACACATCCTGTTGCTCAGGAAACAGGAGTCTTGCATGGGGTTGCCTCTCTCTATTTCTCTTGCTAACAACCAACTCTGCATGATCACCATCTCACTAGTCATAAAAGTTAATACCTCTGTATTCTCATATCCTACCTCATAAACATCACAGCCACCCTCCCACCCACACTTGTACCATAAGAAGCAGTAATACGTTATGCAAACCTATTGACTATATTGTAGAAGATAACCAAACTCATCATTTCTGATTATAGCTGCAAATCTATAAATGTCAAAATAGAAGCTAATTGATTTATAGCTGCATGTGTGGTATACTGGGTGCTGTAATAGTGATACTTTTATAGTTAAAGCTTTGTCCCAGGGTTTCATGAACTGACTTCCAGACCACTCACGTATAATCGAATCAAGCCTTTATTGAAGCACACTGGTGGCGGCTGACCAGAACATAAAGCTGTTCCCCTGATCAGCCCCGAACAATTGCAAGGGCACTCCTTATAAGCCTGAAAACCGCAAAAGGGATGTTCAGGGGGTCTAGCCAATGCAAGCAAGCCAGGTTACAGAAGTGGGACAGTGCAGTCAAGCGGAGGGAAGCCTAACCAATCACAGTTAACCCAGTCACCCCAGTTACAGAAACAGAGCCCCGTTACCCTAGTTACAGAAACAATACCCCATTAGGTAGTTCTGTGTTCTTAAAGGTTTCTATAGCAAAAGGAAAAGAACACCTTGCTCCAGTCATGACTCTTCTACTTGGCATGGTTGTTTTACAGGATGAAGTCATAAAACAAAATGGAGTCACATTTGCTCCTACTATCACAATACCTCCCTTAATGGTGAGGTATTGGTAACTTGCAGGGACACTACAAGACAATAGGGCAAAGCTGCAATACCTCGGATCTACATTGCAAGATAGGAAGACTCATAGACATCATGAAAAAACAAGGGAGGAAAGTGTCCCAAACAAACCAAGGCACTATAGCAATAGAGTCCATAGATAGTGCAGTAGATGAAATGTCAGGGAAGGAGTTCAGAATATACATAACTAAAATGATCTGGGAAATAAAGGATAACCTAAGTGAGCAGATACAGGCAAAAATCGATCACTCCAACAAAGAGACAAGAGAACAAACACAGGTAATCATTGATCACACCAACAAAGGGAAGACAGCAAAAATATAGCAGGAGATTACTTCAAGAAAGAGGGAGATATTCTAAAACAAACAAAAACAGAAATGTTTGAAATGAAAGAAACAATAAACCAAGTAAAAAACTCAATAGAAAGCATCACCAACAGACTAGGTCACTTGGAAGACAGGACCTCAGACAATGAAGACAAACTATACAATCTTGAAAATAAAGTTGACCTCAAGTGAAGATAGTAAGAAACCATGAACAGAACACCCAAGAATTATGGCATAACATCAAAAGACCAAATCTAAGATTTATCAGGATAGAGGAAGACTTAGAGATTCAAACAAAAGGAATGCACAATCTCTTCAATAAAATAATATCAGAAAATTTCCCAAGCATGAGGAATTAATTGGAAAATTAAATACAAGAGGTCTATAGGATACTGAATGTACAAAATTATAACAGATCTACACCAAGACACATTATAATGAAAATGCTTAGCATACAGAATAAGAATAGAATTTTAAAGGCTGCAAGAGAGAGAAATCAGGTTACATAAAAGGGAAGACCAATTCGGATTTCAGCAGATTTTTCATCCCATAATTTCAAGACCAGGTGACCTAGAACAACATATACCAAGTTCTGAAAGAAAATGGATGCCAACCAAGAATCTTATATCCACCAAAATTAAGCTTCAGATTTGATGAAGAAATAAAAATTTTCCATGATAAACAAAAGCTGAAAGAATTTACAGCAAGAAAGCCTACACTACAGAACAGTCTTGGCAAAATATTCCATGAGGAAAAAATAAAAAACAACAATGAAAATCTGCAAGGGGGGGAACTAACACTAAAGGAAAAGCCAATCAAAGGAGAAACCAAGTCAAGTTAAATACCAAAAATAAACAAAAATGCCCCAGAATACAAATCATGCCTCGATAATAACCCTGAATGTTACTGGCCTAAACTCACCAATCAAAAGACACAGACTGGTAGAATGGATTTTAAAAAAAGACCCAACAATATGCTTGCTCCCAAGAGACTCATCTCATAGGAACAGACATCCACAGACTGAAGGTTAAAGGTTGGCATAAAACATACCACTCTCATGGACTGTGGAAACAAGCAAGGGTTTCCATCCTCATATCAAATAAAGTAGATTTAAAGCCAAAGTTAATCAAAAGGGATAAAGAAGTACATTTAATACTACTTAAGGGAACCATACATCAACAAAATCTAACAATTCTAAATATATATGCTCCAAATAATGGAGCATCTACATTCACCAATCAAACTATTCTCAAGTCCAACAGTCAAATAGACCACAACACAATAATTTGGGGTGACTTTAACACACCTCTGTCATCACTAGATAAATTTTCCAAATAAAATCTAAACAAAGAAAGTATAGAACTCAATAATACAATCAATATCTTAGACTTTAACTGACATATATAGAATATTTCATCTATCAATGAGCAATGATACTTTCTTGTCAGCAGCACATGGATCCTTCTCAAAAATAGATAATATATTATGCCATAAAACAACTCTTAGCAAATAAAAATGTAGACATACTACCCTGCATTCTTTCAGACCATAATAGAATGAAATTAGAAATCAATGATAAAAGAAACAATAAAAGCTACTCCAACACGTGGAGACTAAATAAATGCTATTTAATCAACAATGGGCTACAAAAATATAAAATAATACATTAAAAACTTCTTAGAGGTTAATGAGAACACTGATACAACATATTGAAATCTCTGAGACACTATGAATGCAATTCTAAGAGGAAAGTTCATTGCATTGAGTTCATTCCTCAAAAGAAGAAAGAGCAAACAAATAAATGACATAACATTACATCTCAAAGCCCTAGAAAAAGAAGAACAAATCAACTCCCAAAGCAGGAAAAGACAGGGAATAATTAAAATCAGAGCTGAAATCAATGAAATAGAAACACAAGAAACAATAAAAAAATTGATGAATAAAATTGATAAACCCTTAGCCATGCTAACAAAGAGAAAAAGTTGAAATTACTAACATCCATGATGAAAAAGGAAATACCATGACAGACAGTACAGAAATACAGAAGATAATTAGAAATTATTTTGAAAATTTGTACTCCCAATAAAATAGAAAATATCGAAGACACTGACAAATTTCTAGAAGCATATGATTTGCCCGAACTGAATCACAATGACATACACAGTTTAAACAGATCAATTTCAAGCAATGAAATAAAAGATGACATCAGAAGCCTACCAACTGAGTGATATTCCATCGTGTATATATATATACCACATTTTCTTTATTCATTCATGTGTTGTAGGGCACCTAGAATGGTTTCATGGCATGGCTATTGTGAATTGAGCTACTATTAACATTGAAGTGGCTGTGTCATTGTAGTATGCTGATTTTACATCCCATGGGTGAAAAAAGAGGAGAGGGATAACTGGGTCAAATGGTGGTTACATTCCAAATTTTTTAAGGAATACCTATTCTGTTTTCCAGAGTGGCTGCACCATATGCAGTCTCACCAACAATGTATAAGTGAAACTTTTTCCCCCACATTCTCACCAACATCCCTGTTACTTGTATTTTTGATCAATGCCACTCTGACTGGAGTGAAATGGAATCTCAGTTTAGTTTTGATTTGAATTTCTAATTGCTAGAGATGTTGAACATTTTTTTCATATATTTCTGACCATTGATATTATTATTATATAGCCTATTTATTGATTGGGTTTTTTTGGTTTTAAGTTTTTTAGTTCTTTTTATATCCTAGAGATAAATACTCTGAGTGCAGTGGTAAAGATTTTCTCCAATTCTCTGTTCATATTCTTGACAGTTTCCTTTGTTATGAAGAAGATTTTAGTTTGATACCATCCCATTTATTCATTCTTAATTTTACTTATTGCACTTTAGGAGTCTTATTGAGGAACTTGGTTCCTAAGCTGTCACTGTGGAGAGTTGGGCTTACTTTTTCTTCTAGTAGGAACAGCGTGTCTGGTCTAACACCTAGGTCCTTGATAAACTTTGAGTTTTGTGCAGTGTGAAAGATAGGGGTTCAGTTTCATTCTACTACATATAAGGATTTCCAGTTTTCCCAGGGGCCACTTGATGAAGAAGCTATCATTTCTATGATGTGTGTTTATGGCACCCTGGTTCAGTATGAAATAACTATATTTATGTGGGTTTGTCTCTTTGTCTTCTCTGTGCCACTGGTCTTCTTGCCTGTACTTATCCCAATACAATGTCGTTTTTGTAATCATAGGTCTGTAGTATAACTTAAGGTCTGATATTCTGATGCCTCCTACATCAATATTCTAGAAAAGAGTCAATATTGCTTATGTTGTTTTGTGCCTCCTGCACTAGAATGCTAATCCCAGGAGGGTGCAGACAGTACTCCTGTTGTTCAGAACAGTGTCCCTGGTGTCCAGAATGAGGCCCAGCACAACGGACACCAGCAGCCAGAGCACGTGAAGGAGTGCATCTCAGCCCCGCTGGTGTCCGTCTTCATTCAGTTCCTTCACAAGGGGCTCCACACCAAGCTCTCTGGTATCTACAACTGCTTGGCTTGCACACAGACATGATAAGGGGCTACCTAAGTGAAGATTGGGGACTTGTTACAAACTCCAAATACACTTTAAAGGATAATGTTGACATTCATTCCAAACTCACATCCTTCACCTCTTAAGTATTTTCATTATATCTCACTAAGATTATGCAGCCATATTCAATTATTTGGATTTTAATTTCCCTATAAACCTTTGTATGAATAAAACCATTAGAGATATGTTTGGTGTTAGTCACAGTTTTACTTAATACTGGTTCTTTTTAATCTTGTTTTGGTATTAGATAATTTCCCCAAACCAAAACAGAAACATGGTCATTACTTATAGTGGATTTTATCAGATTAGTTTTGCTCTCCAGATGCCACAGTTTTATGTGGAGTAAATGACACTCTTCTTACCAGACTGAATTAAAAGAAAGTGCTTCAGGAAGGCATATGCTACACAAGCCTGTACATTGAGTACCTATAAAGAGCAAAGCTTTGTAAACTAGCCAGTAAAGCATCTTAACTGAGCAGCAAGGGCTGAGAATGCAAATGCTGCGCTCCTCATTTGACCAGATGTGGACATTCCTAATGGATGAGAAGTTCAGACAACCAGTAAAATGTTTTCAAATTAAAGCTTAAAATTGTATTATAATGTTAATGTTCTCTGCCCTAGAAAGTACAATTGAAACAAAAAGAGATACAAAAAAGAAAATTATTTGGTAAAACAAATATTTACCAGGCCAATTCTTCATCTAGCCTATTTTTACAATTGCACAACTTATAATATTCAGGCAATTATGAATTACCTAAAGTAGAAGAAATGCATCTCTTCTGAAATATGTGCTTACTGTATGTCGTCATAGCTCCAAGCCTAATCTGCTTCACGAGTTGAATTTCAGTGGTCCTAAACATGAACACACAAGAGGCATTTGTTATTTCATTACTTACCAAATACTTGCCTCCTCCTGAGCCAGGACAGGAAGGTTTAAATGGTCAGTTACAAGCACCAAGTTAGCTTGCATGCAACTAAATTCAACATCTTCTTTCTTTCAACTAGATCCTCTTGCTGACACCTTTATGCACTCTGCCATTGTCACAGAGAAAAACACAAAAAGAGAGAGTCACACTTGACTCCTGTGCTCTTGGTCCTTGAGTTTTATGGCTGTCAGAGGAGTCAGCATTTTCTTCTTTTGAAAATGTCAGTTTGACATTTGTGTCTTTTCCACTCCCAAGCCCCTGGCTGGCCCTTTGAACTGTAGGATGTACTGCAGACGTGGAGAGGACATGAACCACTGACCCGAGTGGACACCAGTGTTAGTGCTTGGCATCTTTCCCTCTCTCGCCTCAGGGTCTGGGTATACCTATTAGTTCACCTTGCTCCCCTACGTGTGTCCATGGAGACTTGTATGCAGCCAGGCCATCTCACATCTTCACTGCTCCCTGCTTTTCTCCAAGCTTTGGACACTAGGAAATAAGGCTTTAGCATCATTCATGGCACCTAAATATTTTACACATACATGCTTATAACTTTAGATTTCTATTTCTGCCTTTTAAATATTTGCTGTGGTCAAGAATATATTAAATTCAAAACATAAAGTAACATTAATCATCATAGAGTTGGTACTGCGTGTTCAAAATCCACGTATTCAAAAGCACGTGACTTCCCTTTTCTATCAGGCACTGTTCTAGTCACTAGGAATACAGGGATAAACAAGACATGCCACGTCAATGTAGCTCCCGACTTTTATCTACTGAGTCATCATAGCCTAAATTTTAAAGCAGGCCATTTATTATATGCATATTTTTTTTCTTAACTCTATGACAGAGAAAGTTCTAACCAAGGAGAGCTTTTCTTGTACACCTCATCCTTTATATAGTATGGTGAACACTACCTTCAACAAATCAGCTGTTTGCCATGAGAGATACCCAGCCATAAATGTACTTCAATTCCTTACTTTGAAACAAACTTACATTGAAACAAACTCAGAACTTACATCCATGATACCCACAGATTGTAGTTGTTCTCTTTAGCTGCCTACAAAGTAAATATTTACAGTCAAATCTGTGTGACAGAACAAACTTAAAAAAAAAAAAGAACTACCATTAAATATCATAAAAACAAACGAAAGGCCCAGCCCCTACACATCTTTCGCTCACCAGTGCATTCTGTATTTTTATTCTCACTTCCATCCACCAGTCTTCATAAAATTGTTATATGAAAATTGAAATATGATGCAATTATACTGAATGATGATCATGAATGATAGCTCTTAACATACGCAGCAGAGAAATATAAATAAATTGAAAGATTGAAATATAAAATGCTCCAGGCAGCAAAGAAAATAAGAATTTGGATCATCAACAAATTTCATTTAGATTTCTTAATTCATTAAAGACATTATGTACACTGAATTAATTTGTTTGAGAGATATTCATCCCCAGACTTCTCTGAATTAGAGCAGAAGCAACCAGTAGCCCTAATAATTCCATAGTCATTATGAAATCCTCTTACATTTCGGAACTGCTTCCACTCTGCTTTGATCTTTTCCTGATATATATTTCAGGTTCTATGACTCCTACTCAGGTATTTTCCTCTTGACAATTAATTTGAATGTAGACTCATTTGAAATTTTAAAATTTCAATTTATCAAGTCAATTTTACTTTTCCTGCTCTCTGACTCTTGGGTCTGCAAATTGTAGTTGTAAAAGTAATTCAAGCTCTGTTCCCAAAGCACAGTTGTTTTCACCTAGATCAGCCTTTGCTCCAAAAAGGAGCAGATTCAAAAAAAATTCGTGAAAATACTAAATATTACACTGACCCTTTAGAAGGCTATTATTTTGGTTTTCTTTAGCTGAATATCTCTTATTAAATATTCAGGAAAGAGTGATTAAAATGTGACTTTTTAACTCCTTAATTTCTTCATCCAAATTATACTTTTCATGAAGTCTATATTTTTTTTCTTTTAAATCTTAGATTTTTTTAGATGAATGTGGACAAGTAGAAATAATGAATAGAGATAATGCCATCTGCGGTCCATTTATTTACCTGAGGAGAAACATTCAAAAACAGTAAGCTAACCCATAGTAACAATATTCTATACAAACAATATTATAACTTTGGTTCAATATTAATAAATTTTCAATGTTTAAAATACTTCTAAATATCATTACCAAATTTTATCTGGAATTAAATGGTAGCCACCACTAAAATTCACTGATTAATTTTATGTAGCCCAGGAATAATAAAACACACAAAAAAACATTAATTTTATGTGAGTGTGTAAACTAACTTGGAAAACAGAGGCATATAATTTCTTAAAAAAGGTAAAACCACCATGTCAGTGATTATTTTTAAATACAAAAGATAGAAATATTCCCGACATTTTAGAGATACTGTCTGGGCAGGAAAAAAAGCCCTCATTTAGATTTTCAAGTGAGCTTTGAAGAAATAAGTATCTGTAGACTTTAAAAAGGGGGGAGGGGGAGGTATTTAATAGAATGATTATGCAAAAGCATAATAAACTAATCTGTATAATATCTAGGTCATTGTGATGATAATCAAAACAGGCTTGGGAAATAAATTGTGTGTGTGTGTGTGTGTGTGTGTGTGTGTGTGTATGATATGTATACATAAATTATATGAGTTCAACATCTCAGTTGTTCCCAGCTATATCTCATTTCATCAAAGTGGTACCTACAATAAAACACATTGTTCAGTTCTTCTGTTATATTTTTTATTTTTATTGGTGCATTATATTTATAAATAATACTGGGGTTCATTTTGAAATGATACATGCATAGAGTAAAATTTACTCCATTTCAATCCCAAATGCTCTCCTTTCTCTGTATTCCTCACTTCCTCCTTGTCCCCCCTTTCCTCTATTTTACTGGTCTTCATTTAATTCATTCATTTATTTAAATTGGTGCTTTATAGACATACAAAAGAGAGGAATTCATATGTGTATTTATACATGCACATAGTTTAATTTTGTCAAATTAATTCCCCACTGCCTTCCCTTTCCTGTCCATCCTGCCTCCCCCATACTTCCTTCTAGTCCACAGATCTTACCAATAACTTTATGATATATGACCCCACCCCTTTCTCTAGAGTCACCATACCAGAGAAAACATTTGAGCCTTTATTTTCTAAATCTGTCCTATTTCGCTCAGCATAATGTTCCCTAGTTTCATCCATTTACTGGTAAATGACATAATTTCATTCTTCTTTATGGCTGAATAAACCCCATTTGGATATATATCAAATTTTCTTAATCCATTCTTCAATTGACAGGTACCCAGGTTGGTTCCCTAGCTTGGCTATTGCGAGAGACAATACTATGAACATTGATGTGGCTATATCAATACAGCATGCTGATTTTAGTTTTTTTGGATAAATATCAAGCAATGGGATAGCTAGATCATAGAGGGGTTCCACTCCCAGTTTTTTTTTTTTAAGAATTTCCACAATATATTCAGCATTGTTGTACTCATTTGCAATCCCACCAAAAAATGTATGAGTGTCTTATTCCTGACATCTGCACTTATATTTCTTATTCTTTGTATAATTGATAATTTCCCTTCTGACTACGATGAGGTAAATCTCTGCTTAGTATTGATGTGGATTTCCCTGATTGCTAGGAATATTGAATCTTTTATATATACTTGTTGGCAATTTCTGTTTGTTCCTTTGAGAAATTTATGTTTAGTTCTTTTGCCCATTTATTGACTGGGTTGTACGTTTTCTTGGTGTTAACATTTTTGAGTTCTTTATATATTCTGGATATTTATCCCGTGTGAGAGGAGTAGTTGGAAAAGATTTTATCCAATTATGTAGGCTCTCTCTTCATGATCCTCAGTGACTTTTTGCTGTGAAGAAACTTTTTAATTTGATGTTCTACCACTTATTGATTCTTGGTTTTAATTCTTGGGCTTTCAGTGCTTGGTTAAGAAAATTGGTGTCTATACCGAAGTGTTGAATTGTTGACCAAAAGTTTTCTTTCATCATCTGCAATGTTTGTGGTCTGGTAGTTCCTAACTTGTTGATCCATTTTAATTTGACTTTTGTTCATGGAATGATACAGGGATCAAGTTAATTCTTCTATAACTGGATATCCAACTTTCCCAGCACTGTTTGTTTAAAAGACAATCTTTTATATAACATGTATTTTTGGCACCTTTTTCAAGTATCAGATAACTGCAACTATGTAGGTTTATCTCTGTGTCTTCTGTTCCATTGATTTTGTATCTATTTTAATGCCAATACCATGCTCTTTTTGTTACTATTGCTCTTTAGTATAATTTTAGATTAGTATTTTGATGCTTCCAACCTTGATGACCTAGATCAAGATTGCTTTGATAATTCTGGGTCTTTTATTTTTCCAAAATTTTTCCAAAAACTACTTTTCCTAGTTCTGTAAAGAATGTTTTAGTATTAGAGGAGAAACAGCATTGAAATTGTATAACATTTTAGTAATACTGCCATTTTGAAAATATTAATTTTGCCTAAAAACATGGTGGGAGTCTATTCCATCCTATGAAGTTTTCTTCAATTTATTTCTTCAGTGCTGTGATTTTCATTGTAGAGGTCTTTAATTACATTGGCTAGTTTAATTCCCAAGTATATTTATTAATCCATTTTTTGAGGTTACTATGATTGAGATTTTTTTTTTCTGATTTCTTTCTCAGCAGAAACAGTGCAAAGTATAGGAAAGCTATTGACTTATGAATGTTGATCTTCTATCTAGCTACTTTGCTGAATTCATCCATCAGATCAACATGTCTTCTGGTGATTTTTTTGGGGGGGGGGCGTCTTCTAAATATAAAATCATATCATTGGCTACAGAGATATTTGGATTTCTTTCTTTCTTATTTGTATCCCTTTAATTTCTTTCTTAGGACAGCCCCACCAACCCCAACCCATGCATGGTCCAGGCAGACCCAGGACAGCCCTGCTAACTGGCACACAGGTTTTGAGGATCTTGCTGCAGCTTGCCATTTACCAACAAGTCACCTCCCACCCCACCCACCTTCATCTTGGAACATTGACCTTGGTACAAAAGACAGGGCCTGGAGGCAGCTGCTCACTGCTGCACACCACAGCACTACATCTCAGAACAGTCCTCCCCAAACCATCCCATGGCTTGCCTATTCAGCCCCATCTCTGAAATTAGTTGCTTCTATCTTGGGACACTTCCAACTCCATTTTGGGTTACAGAGGCTGCTGCCACCACCATCTCTAGTTGCAGCAGCTGCCATTTTAGGATACCAGCCAGGGAATGGAAGCCCAACACCTAGGTAATCACAGGTTTGACACTACTACCACCAACAACTAGGGCCGTGGCCACTTTCATCTAGGGATAAGAGCCAGAAGACCATCACCAAGGTCCCTGTAGGACTGGTTACACCAGAGGTATCCCTGTTACAAGTGCTACTAGCCACCATCTTGTTACAGAGACAGGAAAGAGCCTTGCATGGGGTCACCTCATTCTCTCTTATCTCTGTTAATAGCCAAGTTCTTTTTATTACTTTTTCAACTTTCCTATGATCTAAGATCTCTATATTCACGCCTCCTGTATCTTAAACATAACTCCCCATAAAGCACCCCCTACGCTTCTCAGTTGAAACTGTAGACCCTTTTGCAAACCTACTATTTATATTGCAGATATTAATTGACCACATCATTTGTGCTTATGGTGACAAACCTGTAATCAGCTAAACAGGAACTATTGGATTTAAGGCTCTACATAGTTTGCATTGGGTGCTATTAATATTGATTTCCCCCTTAAAGATGAGATATTGAAACCTGCAGGGACACTATAACATTACAGGGTAGAAACTAAAACACCTCATATCTGCACTGCTAGAGAGAAGATACACAGAAAGCATGAAAAAACTAGGGAAGAAAGTGCCCCAAACAAACCAAGATGCTGCAACAATAGAGTCCACTGTCAGCAAAGTAGAAGAAATGTCAGAGAAAAAGTTCAGAATGTACATAATTAAAATGATCTGCAAGGTAATGAATGAGATAAGAAAGCAAATACAGACAACAAATGATCACTCTTATAAAGAGATAAGAGAACAAATACAAGTGGCAAAAGATTACTTCAAGAAAGAGACAGAGATTCTGGAAAAAAAAAACACAAAACAGAAATCCTTGAAATGAAGAAAAGAGTAAACCAAATTAAAAATCCAATAGAAAGCATCCCCAACAGACTAGATCACTTGGAAGACAGAACTTAAGATAATGAAGACAAAATGTATAACCTTGAAAATGTAGTTGAAGATGGTAAGAAATCAGGAATAGAACCTCCAAGAATTATGGGATAGCATGAAAGAAAAAAGTTAAGATTTACTGGGATAGAAGGCAGCAAAAAAAATTCAAATCAAAGGAATACACAATCTTTTCAATGAAATGGTATCCAAAGATTTCCCAAACTTGAAGAATGAATTGAAAAATCAAATACAAGAAGCTTACAGGAAACCAAATACACAAAATTACAACAGATCCCCACCAAGGCACACTATAACAAAATGCTTAGCATTCAGAATAAGGATAAAATTACAATAGATCCACATCAACAATAGATCCACACTATAACAAAATGCTTAGCATTCAGAATAAGGATAAAATTTTAAAAGCCACAAGAGACAAGAGTCAGATATATTTAGGGGAAAACCAATTTGGATTTCAGATTTCTCAACCCAGACCCTTGAAGATAGGAGGCCCTGGAACAACATATGAGAAGCTCTGTGAAAAAATGGATGCCAACCAAGAATCTTATATCCAGAAAAATTAAGCTTCAGATTTGATAATGAAATAAAAACCTTCCAAGATAAACAAAAGTTCAAAGAATCTACAATGAGAAAACCTGCACTAATGAATATTTTCAGCAAAATATTGTGTGAGGACGAAATAAAAAACAATGAAAATCAGCAAAGGGAGGAACTTCACTAAAGGAAAACCAATCAAAGAAGAAACCATGTCATGTAAAACAGACAAACAAACAAACAAAAAGACTGGAAATACAAACCATATTTCAATAATAACCCTGAATGGTAATGACCTAAAGTCATCAATTAAAAGACATGGACAGGGGCTGGGGTTGTGGCTCAGTGGTAGAGTGCTCCTCCAGCACGTGTGGGCCCTGGGTTCCATCCTCAGCAACACATAAAAAATAAATGAATAAAATAAAGGTATTATGTCCAACTAGAACTAAAAAAATATTTTAAAAAAGACATGGACAGACAGACTGGGTTAAAAAAAAAAGGACCCAACAATATGCTGCCTTCAAGAGCCTCATCTTATAGGAAAAGACATCCACAGACTGAAGGTGAAAGGACGTGGGAAAAAACAAATCATGCACATGGACTGTGTAAACAAGCAGGGGTTTCCATCCTCATATCAGATAAAGTGGACTTCACATCAAAGTAGTCAGAAGGGATAAAGAAGGACATGTCATACTGCTTAAGGGAATGACACATCCACAAGACAAAACAATTGTAAATATCTATGCCACAAACAATACATTTATCAAAGGAAACCCTTCTCAATTTCAAGAATCAAATAGATCATAGCACAATAATACTAAGTGACTTTAACACACCTCTCTCACCTCTTAAAAGATCTTCCAAACAAAAATTAAACAAAGAAACTACAAATTCAATAATGCAATCAATATTTTAGACTTAACAGACATACATGAAATGTTTTATCCATCAAAGATCAAATACACTTTTTTCTCAGCAGCACATTGATAACTCTCTAAAATAGACCATATTTTATGCTACAAAGCAAGTCTTACCAAATACAAAAAAATAGAGATATTATCCTACATTCTATCAGACCATAATGGAATGAAATTAGAAACAAATAATAAAGTAAAAAACAGAAGCTACTCAAACACCTGAAGACTAAATACTATGCTCTTGAATGATGCATGGATAGCAGAAGACATCAGAAAGGAGATTAAAAAAATCATAGAAGTAAATGAGAACTCCAATGCAACATACCAAAATCTATGAAACACCATGAACTCAGAGTTAGAGGAAACTTCATTACATTGAGCTCAATCATTAAACAAACAAAAAGTCAACAAATAAATGGCCTGACATTATATGCCAGAGCCCTAAAGAAAGAAGTACAAATCAACACCAAAAGTAGTAGAAGACAGGAAACAATTAAAATAAGGACTGAAATCAATTAAATTAAAATTAAAAAAAGATTGAAAAAACTGACAAAACAAAAAGCTGGCTCTTTGGAAATACAAATAAAATTGATAAACCCTTAGCTACCCTAACGTAAAGAAGGAATTATTTCAAATTACTAAAATTCATGATGAAAAAGAAAATATCATGACAGAAACTATTGAAATACAGAAGATAATTAGGAACTATTTTGTAAATTTGCACTCCAATAAAATAGAAAATCGCTATGATACCAACAAATTTCCAGAGACATGATCTGCCCAAACTGAATGAGGAGAACATACACAATTTAAACATATCATTGTTGAGCAATGAAACAAAAAATGGCATCAAAAGTCTACAAACAAAGAAAAGCCCAGGACCAGGCAGATTCTCAGCTGAGTTTTACAAGACCTGCAAAGAAAAATTAATACCAATACTTCTCAAATTATTCCATGAACTAGAAAAGGAGGGAACCCTTCCAAACTCATTCTATGAGGCGAGTATCACCTTGATACCAAAGCCAGACAAAGACACATCAAGGAAAAAAAAATTCATCTCTGATGAACCTAGATACAAAAATTCTCAGTAAAAATCCTGGCAAATCTCATACAAAAACATATTTAAAAGATACTGCAACATGATTAAGTGGGGTTCACCACAGGGATGCAAGGTTTGTTCAACATATGGAAATCAATAAATATAATTCATCAGATCAATAGATTTAAAGATAAAAATCATATGATCATCTCAATAGATGTAGAAAAAGCATTCGGCAAAACACAAGAGCCTTTCATGGTGAAAACACTAGAAAAACTAGGGATTGCAGTAACATACCTCAACATAGGAAAAGCAATCTATGCTAATCCTAAGGCCAACATAATTCTAAATAGAGAAAAAATGAAATCCTTATGCCCTCTCTCACCATTCCTACTCAACATAGTCCTTGAAACTCTATCCAGAGGAATCAGAGGAAAAGAAATTAAAGGGATACAATAGGAAAAGAAGAACTCCAACTATCACTATTTTCTGAAAAGATGATTTGATACTTAGAGAATCCAAAAAATTCCACCAGAAAATTTCTAAAATAACTGAATTCAGCAAAGTAGCAGAAACTAAAATCAATACCCATTAATCAAATGCATTTCTATATATCAGTGATGAATCCTCTGAAAGAGAAATTAGGAAAACTACTCCATTCAAAATTACCTAAAAAAAAAAAAGCCCCTTGGGAATCAATATAACAAGAGGGTAAAGACCTATACAATGAAAACTGTAGAACATTAAAGAAAGAAACTGAGAAAGAGCTTAGAAGATGGAAAGATCTTCCGTGTTCTTGAGTAGGAAGAATACTGTAAAAATAGTTATACTACCAAAAGTATTATATAAATTTAATGCAATTCCAATTAAAATCCCAACAACATTCCTCATAGAAATAGAAAAAGCAATCATGAAATTCATTTGGAAAACAATAGGAGGTCCAGAATAGCCAAAGCAATCCTTAGCAAAAAGAGTGAAGCAGGAGGCATCACAATACCAGACTTTAAACTATACCACAGAGCTATAGTAACAAAAATGGCATGGTACTGGCACCAAAATATATATATGTAGACCAATGGCACAGAAAAAAGATACATATATAAAACCCGCATAAATACAGTTATCTAGTATTAGACAAAGGCCCTGAAAACATACATTGGAGCAAAGATAGACTCTTCAACAAATGATGCTGGGGAAACTGGAAATCCATGTGCAGGAAAATGAAATTAAATCACTACCTCTCACCATTCACAAAACTCAACTCAAAGTGAACAAAGGAATCAGACCAGAGATCCTGCAACAAATAGAAGAAAAAAATAGGCCCAAATTGTCATCATGTCGGATTAGGTCCTGCCTTCCTCAACCAGACTCATAAAGCATAAGAAATCAACCAGATTTGTAAAACCAAGAGTCAGTGAATGGGATGGATTCAAATTAAACAGTATTTAAACTAAGCAGCATCTTCTAAGCAAAGGAAATAATCAACAATGTGAAAAGAGAGCCCACAGAGTAGGAGAATATCTTAACTACATGCACATCAGATAGAGCATAAATTTCCAAGAAATAAAGAACTCAAAAACTTAACACCCCCCCAAAAAAAAATCCAAACACAAATAACCCAAACAAAAGTAGGCTAAAGAACTGAACATATCCTTCTCAGAAGACATACAAACAACAAATATATGAAAAAAATGTTCAAATTCTCTAGTAATTAGAGAAATACAAATCAAAACAAAGATTTTATCTCACTGTATTCATAATAGCAATTATCAAGAATACAAGCAACAATAAGTGTTGGTGAGGATGTGGGGACACTCATACCTTGCTGGTGGCACTGAAGATTGGTACAATCACTCTGGAAAGCAATATGGAAATTCCAACCACCATTTGACCCAGCTATCAGTCTATACACAAAGGACTTTAAATCAGCACATTATAGTAACACAGCCACATCAATGTTTATAGCAGCACAATTAACAATAACTAAACTGCAGAACCAACCTAGATGCCATTCAATAATAGGACAGATAAAGAGAGTGTGGTATATATACATAATGGAATATTACTCAGCATTAAAAAAGAATAAAATTATGGCATTTGCACGGAAATGGATTTGGAGAATATTATGCTAAGTGAAGTAAGCCAATCCCAAAAAACACAGGCTGAATGTTTTCTCTGATAAGTGGATGCTGATTCATAATGGAGGGAAGGGGAATGGGAAGAATGGAGGAAATTTGGATTGGGAAAAAGGGGGGACATAGTAGCAGGAATTATGTTGTAATAAAAGGACATCATTACCCTAGGTATATGCATGATTGCACAAATGGTGGGACTCAACATTGAGTATAAGCAGAGAAATGAAAAGTTGTGCTCCAATTGTGCAAAATGAAACAAAATGCATCCTGCTGTCATGTATAACTAATTAGAACAAATAAAAAAATAAATTTAAAAAATGTCCCTCTCTTGACCGATTGCTCTGGCTACTCTTTCAAGAACTGTATTGGATGTGAGTGGTGAGAGTGAGCACTCCCATCTTGTTCCTGATTTTAAAGGAAATGTTTTTCAGTTTTTCTTCATTTAGTATTTTGTTGGCTTTGAATATTTATCATAGATGGCCTTTATAACGTTGAATTTCATCAGCATTTTTTAAATGAATAGGTGGTGAATTTTTTTAATTGATTTTATTTTTCAACTACATGACAGTGGAATGCATCACAATTATTATTACACATATAGAGCAGAATTTTTCATACCTCTGTTTCTTTATAAAGTATGTTCACACCAATTTTAATTTCATGGAATAATTTGAGGCAGACTGGTGTTAGTTCTTGTTTAACATCTCATAGAACCCATCTCAGAATCCATCTGGACCTGGGCTTTTCTCTGATGAAAGGATTTAACTGCTGTCTCAATTTAATTACTTGATATTGGCTAAAAGTTTATAAATCTAGTTCAACTTTTCAAATCACTTTGAAAAACTCTTTCTTGTATTTTTTATGATCAATTTCATTAATTTCAACTCCAATCTCATTTCCTGTATTCTATTGATTTTGGCAACAGTTTCTTATTCTAGGGCCTTGAGGTGTACCCTTAGATTATTTATTTGGAATATTTTATTTGTTCAGTGTAGGTACTCAAAAGTATTAATTGGTTCTCAAAGGTATAAATTTTCCTCTTAGTACTACCTAAATATGGTCCTAGAGATTTTGGTATTTTATCTCTTCATAGTAGTTTCTAATTTAAAAAAATCACATATTTATTTGGTTTATACATTTTTCTTATTGTTGATTTCTACTTTCATTAAATTATTATGCAATAGGGTGCATGGGATTATATCTTTTACTGTTATATTTTATTTTACATTTAGTAAGACTTACACTGTGACCAAGAATATGGTCTATTTTAGAAAAAGTTCAATGAACTGCTGAGAAGAAAGGGAATTTAGCTCTTTTTGGGTGAAACAATCTGTACATTTCTGTAAGATTTTTTTGATTCATAGTACTATTTAGGTGGAAAAAATCTTCATGGTTTTTATGTTTGGATGACCTAACTATTAGTGATAGGGATGTGTAAAAATAACCCAGTATTTTTGTATAGGGGTTGATCTAAGTTAATGTCAAGAAGTATTTTTAATGTAATTAGGGCATTAATATTGGGGGCATAAGTATTTACTCTCATTATATCTTTTCATTCGATCATTCCCTTTACCAGCATGCAATGGTCTTCTTTTTCTCTTTTGATGGATTTTTGCAGGAAATCCTCTTTGTCAGATATAAGAACTGCTATTTCTGCTTGTTTTCGGACTCCATTTGCATTGCATATTTGTACATCCTTTTTATGTTCAGCCTATCAGTGTCCTTGCCTGTAAGATCTGATTCTTGCAAACAGCATATAGTTGGATCTTGTTTGTTAAAACATTCTGTCAATCTGTATTTTCTAATTGGGGCACTAAGAACATTTATGTTCAGTGTTATTATGATAGGTAGGTGTGTTATTTTCTGGCATTTTGGTTTGTTTAGTATATTTAAGTCAGTCTTGATTTTCTTTTATATATTCTTCAAGGGTGCTTCATTAAGTTGGGAGCTACTGGTATATAGTGTAGCTTTATGTATTCTTTGGAGTGCTATTTTATGGTTTAATTCTTTTAGACTATCATCATTAAAAAGTTTTTGTTTCTCTATCAATTCTGAAAGATATCTTGGTTGAGAATTATGCTATTCTAGGCCCTCCTTGTTCTTAGGTTCTGATTTGAGAAGTCAGAAGTGAGTCTTATCTGTTTGCCTCTAAATGTGACCTAACAATTCTCACTTGCAGCTTTTTATATTTGGTCCTTATTTTGAAGGTTAATCATTTTGATTATGATGTATCTTGGAGAGGTTCTCTTTTGATCTTGTCTATTTAAGTATTTTTAGGTTTCCTGTACGTGGATGTCTTTCTTATTTCTATGTTTGAAAGTTTTTTCTGATACTATTTCACTGAAGAAGTTCTTAACGCCTTAAGCCCATATCTCCTTGTTCTTGTCTAACCTATTGACTCTCAGTTTGATCTCTTGATATTATTCCAGAGTAATTATATATTCTGGCCCTTTTATTTTTATATATGGCCCTTTTATTTTTCATTGCATATGAGCATTCTAGTTCATTTACCCTGTCATCAAGGGCTAAGTTCTGTCTTTGAGGCCTGAATTCTATTTTCTATGTAATCTAATCTGTTGGTGATGATTTAAATTGAATTCTTGATTCATTGTGTCTTTCATTCTGAGGAGTTCTGATTGGTTGCTATTCATTATCGCTATTTCTTTACTGAGAAGTATTTACTCACTTCGTTTCTTATATCTTCTTTGAGTTCATGGAACATTTTAATAATCAGGTTTTTTATACTCATTCTCTACAGTTTCATTCACTTCATAATTGTGGTTTCTTTATTGGGTTATTATAAATTTGGGGAAGAGATTTTGTCTGATTCCTCATGTTTTCAGACTTCTGCGTTTGTTGAGATGGATTCCTATTTACACTTTTATACTTGTATCCTCTTGGGTATAGTTATTTTTTTGTTACAGGAACATCTTTCTGTTTTGACATATGAATAGAAATGGAATCATAAACTAGATCAGATATTACACAGCAGGTGTCTGCTACACTGTTCACTGTATTAATAATCACCACAACATGAATGGGGTAGGAATCATATGAACGTTCTACCAGATAGTAGAACTACATTTTCTTAAGTGAAAGGAGAATATAGTAGTAAGGCAAGCAAAAGTTTTAAATATTTTTAAATGAACAGAGGAGAAGCAGAAGTAGCCGATGACAACTATAAAGAAGAAGAAATAATAAATAAAAGTTATAAAATAATGAAAAAGAGGCAGAGGGAACAGGAAAATTTGGCTTAGAGTGGTTAAAGAGTGAAGAAGGAAGGGGTAATAAAAAAAACAAAAAACAAGGCCCAAACAAATATATGATCAAAAGAACTCAAATCCACATAAAATTTTACCTCATCAGAGGTTAAATAAGAAACAAGTAAAGAAAGTAATTAAATGAAAGAAAAATTATATGAATTTGTATATATGTATATATTTTTGAACTTATCTACACAGTGAGAGCATGCACAGGGTGGGGGATGGAAAAGAGTAAAAAAGAAACAAAATGGAATAAAAATTTAAAAATTAAGTCACATTAATATTACTATTTTAAAAACAGGAAAAAGAGAATATTGGAAAAAATATGAGAAATAAAGGATTTGCTTCCACTGAGGTGGTTAAATTTGTAGGCAAGGATAAGTTTTTATTGAATATGCTGTCATGTTCTTCTTTATATTTATTTTGGGGGTGCTCTGTATCCCTTGCATCCAGGTCAGGATTTGCTTAGTACCATTTCTTTGTGTTTCTCACCAAGCTGCCAATCTATTTGGCCATGGGCAAAACTGGTTATACGTCTCAGCTTTTTTCTCCCAGTATAGGATGAAATAAAAGGAAGAGTGTTGACAGATGATGTACTCCCATAATGGAGCTGGTGCAGAGGTCTCAATCCAGGTTTTATCAGTAGGAATTTAGTCTTGGCTCACATTTGGAACTCTTTCAATGTTTGAAGTTTGATCCACACCCTCTACTGCTGAGGAATTGCCAACCTCTTCTGGATGCCTGGATCTCTCAGTGCGAAGTCCACATTTAGGGGGAGAAGTCTAAACCTCCATAGGTCTCATATTTACTGGTATGAATGGGAATTCCCCCAGGATCAGTCGTGGAGTGCAGATGCTTCAGTGTAGCTGGTTATTGGAGTCCTCCCAGTAGCTAGCATGAGTTTTATCAGCAACAAGGAAAGCTCGCTTTCTCTCTCTCTCTCTCTCTCTCTCTCTCTCTCTCTCTCTCTCTCTCTCCTTGGTATTCCCAAAGCTAGATAGCCTTAGTCACAATTCTCTGTGTGCCTGTTTCAGTACTTCCTCTATTCCACTATCTTGGACCCACCCTAATAAAAGCTTTAATAAACATCTGTAATATTATCTCCTACTTGTGGAGATCCACCTACATAAAGCTACAAGGTTTTAGTTTTCTGTCTATATTATATATTTGTGCACACCTGTGTATTGTATCATTGTGTCTACCTATGTGTTTGTGTCCATATATCATGTACATAGTATCAAAATTTACATATAGTTACATGAGTGCTCATAAATTTAAACTTCTATGTAAAATAGATCCAAATATCCGTTTGTTCAACCACCTCAGTGGAAGCAAATCCTTTATGTCTCATATTTTTTCCAATATTCTCTTTTTCCTGTTTTTTTTTTTAAATTTCAATTTAAGTATACAAATGAGACTAAATATGTCTTTAAAATTACTATCTCAGAAGTTTGCTAGGTGGTCAGACAATTTATAAAGTGTTGGTTTCTATAAAATTTCTAAAATGTAATATCCATTGTTTCTAAGATTGTTCTTCAACAGGAAAGAGATGGCTAATACCGTTAAATACATTTGTCTGATATTCTGGTTTTTACTGTTAAAAATACGTAAATTAGATTAACATAAATGAAATCAATCTTTATAAACATGTTTGTTAAAAATAATTTTTAAAATATGGTTAATTACAAAGTTAAAGCACTGAAATATCAACTACTAAATATAAAATCAAGTACTCTTGATTTTTAAAATTCTATACAGTAATATATTTAAACATTAAATGTGTTTTCATACATTGGCAAATAGAAATAGCTTGAGGGTACTTTGTTTTCATGCCTTCACTAAAAATAAAATTACTAAGAGTTAAAATTCTATCAGGTATGATTTTATAAAACAGGTTTCAGTTGGGTTTTTATTAAAATACCATAATAACAAAGCATTTCATCTTATTAAAATGGAGTAATTTTCTAAATTCAAAAATTTCATAAGGATTGTTCCAAAATGTAAATTTAAAAGGGGGCTACATGCTAAAAATGTAGACATAAGAAAGTTCTGTGTATAAAAATATATTTTAATACAAAAGGTAAAAGAAAAAATAAACGTTTTTTTGGATGTAAAATTCTTTTGTGTGATAAAGTGAAATGTTGCAAATTATTTAAATAATTTATAGAAGGTTTGTGTGCAACTAAATTGTTATATATAATTAACACAATCAGTTAAAGTTACTTAAGGCTTTTTCCTAAAGTCAAATAATAATGTACTGATAACAACCAAAGTTTAATCCTCCATGTTTTAAAGGAACAGGGATTTCTTAAAATATTAATTTACTCTTACCTATCAAGATAATTTCTTATGTCTGTTAAGTTTTATTATATAGAGAAACTTGCATTAAAGAAATTAAGGTTTATATAACTCTAGTTAAACAACAACTGTTATTTTAGAGTATTACACTACATTCCAGATTCTGAATTTTTCTTTAAAAGTTAAACTTGGTCAATATAAAAACATCAGTGTAATTGTGGTGCTGTTTCTTGGTATACTAGGTGTATTCATATCCTCCAAGTACACAATGTCTTTATAACATCATGTTTAAAAGAACATTTTACCAAGCTGGTGTTCTTCAAACTAAAGTTTCAAGTAAGGGTTTGGGATTACACAAATTATGTTTCTTGGTTCATAGGTACTATATGAACTAAATATAATTTATTCTTGTTAATTTTTTATAAACTTTATAACTATTATCTGTTAGTGCCTTACAGAAGTACAATTTCTAATGTAACAACCTAAGTTAATTTAAGATATAATAGACCATCACCTATAAAACAAATAGGATATAGTATTTCCAGTACTAATACTGACCATAATTTTAAATGGTAGAGGTAAATAACTATAAAATTATAGACATTAAAGTAAAAACCCTACTATTCCTACTTTAAGACTTGTAAAACTGTCTTATTGGATTTTTTAACCAAAACTCAGAGACTAAATATAAAAGGGCCAAGATAAGAAATAGCCAATATTTGGCTCTTGCCCTCTGAATCAGGTTGAACCAAGGGAACAAGGGAACTTCTCTGAGGGCTTTACAACTCTGAGCCACATGACTTCCAAATCAGGGGGATCCACGAGACTCTAGAGAACAAAGAGCCAACTAGTGCACATTATACCAAGAGGAGGGTCCTTTGAGAGGTTAAATATTCCTGATGCCTCCTAGAAAAGCCATGTTGACCAACAATACATGAACCTATCCTGGAAGATGGCACTAGAGGAACTAAGAGACTGCTCACAAGTGCCCAGGAATGACCCCCTAAGGAAAGTATCTTAATAATAGATATAAACAAGGCCAATTTGACCAGCTTGGTCTTAAATATCTAGCAAAACTAGTTACAACCACAGTCTAGTCATACCTGGGAAATTTAAAAGCAAAGACAATAGTTCTTTCAATGTAACTTAAGATGTACATTTGTTCAGCCACTCCAAGAATAAATAAAGCTAGAAGCTTTGAATTATCTGTTCAAGCAAAACAGAGAAAATAAAATTATAAAATGGTTTATCAAAAAGGGGATAAGATCCAGGTGTGGTGGCACACGCCTGTAATCCCAGAAGCTTGGGAGGCTAAGGCAGGAGGATTGTGAGTTCAATGCCAGTCTCAGCAAAAGCTGGGTGCTAAGCAATTCAGTAAGACCCTGTCTCTAAATAAAATACAAAATAGGGCTGGAATGTGGCCAGTGGTTGAGTGCCCCTGAGTTGAATTCCCATTACCCAACCCCTCCCAGAAAAAAAGGGGAAAAGAGTTAAATGACAGATATATCAGAAATCATATTAAATATAAATGGCATAAATATTTTAATTGTAACATTAAAGCTATGGGAATTTAAAAAAATGGATGTTTACTACTTCAGATGAATGTAAAAATAAAAGTGGATAGAATACTCTGAACTATAAAAAAAAGTAAACAATTTATTTTGGCCATACTAAATTCATAGCCCTCAACTAAGGTTTAACATATTGTTTGTGTTTGTGTGTTATTAGCATCCAAACATTAAAACACTGTCAAGCATTAACCTAGTAAACTCTTCATGAACATCATTTAAAAAAAAAAAAGAACTGCTTCAGTTAGATTTAGCATCACTCTGACCAAAATACCTGACAAGAACAACTTAGAGGAGAAAAGGTTTATTGGGGGCTCATAGTTTCAGAGCTCTCAGACCATAAGATGCCTGACTCCATTGCTCAGAGCATGAGCTTGAGGGAAGAGCTCTGCTCATTTCATGACAGCAAGGAAGCAGAGAAAGGGGCACAGGGTATATGCGTCTTTCCTGGGCACACCCCCAGTTACACACCCCCTCCAGCCACATTCCACCTGCCTACAGTTGCCACAGAGGCAGTCCATTCAAACTCAGATGGACTGATTAGGTTATAATTTTCACAGTCCAATGATTTCACCTGAAACCCTCCCGCATTAAGAGCTCTATTCAAATCATAACAACAACTAAATTTAGAAATGACTTATTTGCTGTTATTGAAAAGCAATATGCAGAGGAAGAACTTAGAGAATGTACCCTTTAAAAGGACTCAGGTATAGCAGGTGAGTTTCATATTCACCCTGCGTTACCCTGACAATACTTATTAAATCACAAGGCACTAGTATAGCATCCACAAGAAGAGAACCTTTTTTTTTTTTTCCCTCACAGCGGAAGAGGAGGGGAACAGGATCCAGGGCTACAAGGGTATGATGCATATATCTACAAATGATTTGAACTCACAATAGAAGTTTCAATATGCTTATAAATGTACCTCAGGTTGTAAATGCCTCCTAAGTTCAGTTGTGCAGAATCGTAAGAAGTTGAATATCAACAGCCACTTGCAAATGGAAAGCAGAGGTTCGGGTTCAGGTCCTGCCAAGATAAAGAGAGCTTGGTACATGAAGTAGGGGTTGGAATAAAGTTAATAACCACTACATGTGTGGGCACTAAGAGACAAATTGTCCACAATGAATTTAAAAACAAGAAAACTGAACATAGATTGGTCATTGTTTTTATTAACACATTGAACATAAAATTCCAAGTAATGTCTCTAATGTCTCCTCAGTGTGGAGCTAACCACTTCTACAACACCACTTTCTTCACTTCTCACCAATGCACCAAGATTTTTTCACTATATCTCAGTACTGTTTTGTTATAAGAGAAAAAGCCACATACTAAGAGTGGGACTCATTCACTAGATGCAAGACCCATCACATAGAATTACGAGTTTTTAAAAACAAAGATCCACTCATACAAGATCAACAAAAACAAGGCAATCTGTTAATGATCATTCTCATGTGTAGGCAGCTTGTATCCCAAATCCAATCTGCCATCTACTTATATAAATTAACAGTTAGGGATGGCTGCTCTTATGTATTATATGGCTACTTTTGTACTACCATTTCAGAGTCGAGTAGTTAGGAGGAAGACCTCATGGCCCATAAAAACTAAGCCTTTGCTATTTATCCTTTTAGAGGAATAAAGTTTATCAATCCTTGCTATTCTGCTGAGTTTATATTGAATAAAACATGCCTGTTTGAATTGTTCTACACTTCATAAGTCATACTCTGTTCTTGACACTTTATACTTTATCTAAATATCTCTTAATATTATAAGGAGAAATTCAGAATTTTTACCTGATCCCTTAAAGAAAATAAGAACAGTAATCTGAGTAAATAACAACAGACTTCCATTTGCCCTGAAGTTCATAATTTATAATTCAATTCTTTTTTAGGTTTGGGTTTTTTTTCTTTCAGTTCTAACTTTTGTTCAAATCATTTGTCCGCAATGCTTAATAAATTTGACCAATACTGACTTAAGTGCATTAAAATAAAATTCCATAAAATTTCATGTTAATTTTCTTCATAATAAATTATAATTTGAATCCTGGTTTTAAAAAAATAATGTAGCTCAAGGCTCAGCTCCCCCTCTCACTGTCTTGACAAGGTCACAGAATGATATATAGATATATTTTTCTATATCCCTTATGATGGCAAAGCTGCACTGACTGGTGGGAAATCAAAACTATGAGACCCTTTTTTATGTAATTGGACTTTTTATTTTCATGCTCATGTTCCTGACAGGAGGCCTAAGTATGTTAAATGCTAAACCAAATTAAATTTCAGATGGCTAGAACACAACAGGTAGTTCATGCCTTGAAGGCTGTTCTACTACCCCTCAGCATATCGAGCACAAAATAGAAGGCTGCTCTTCTATCTCAGTACATTGAGGACAAAACTGATAATGGACAGCAATTATTCTACAAAAAGGTCACGAGAATTTTAGGCACCGCATTGATTATATCAACTAAGAACCCAAGCCCATATTTACAGCCTCTTAGAAAGTCTAATCATTATGCTTACCGCACAAAGCCCACCATATGTAGTTTTATTTTTGATTAAGGAAAGTTATATTATACACTTAGGAAAGTTAAGACATATAAAGAGACATTCTCCTCTTTTCTATAAACCCTCTTTTACTTCACATAGGGACTTAGGATGAGCACAGTTAATATTGGCAGTGGATTGATGTTTAGAACTTGCCTTTTATTGAGAGAGATTACAAAGGTATAAGAACTAGTACACCTTGACTAAGAAACAAAGAAACTCTTTGAGAAAGCAGCTCAACCACTTTTATGAGAATAAATTAGAAATTAACTAAAGTAGCTTTATAAGATATATTTTTAGAATAATAGAAATATTATTTTATTTAGATTCTTGGGTTCAGAATTCTTAAGTTTTTAGCTGTATGGGTTTCTTATATGCTTTAAGAATAGTTTATAGACTTTAAAAATGGTTTATAGACTTTAGGATATTTTAAGTATAAGATTTAAGGGGCTTCTTTAGATGTGAATTTTAGATTAGAAATAAAGTGCAGATGTATTTTAAACTTAAAGGTTAATGATAGTTTGGGAGACTGAGAATCTGGTTACGTAGTTGGTATTAATTAATAAGAAAATAGCATATCTTGGGAAAAAATAGTACATCTTGGGGAAATCTGAAAAATGTAAATTAGTGATACATTTTTTTAATGATTCTGTACCCTTAAAAATTGATAACTAAATGTCACATCCTGGAAAAATGTAAATTGATGTTATATTTTTCTATATCCCTAATGATGGTTAAGGAAATATCATGTCTTGGCAAAGATTTGAAATAGTATAATCAATGACATATTCTGAATTCCTAAGATGATGATGGGAAAAATTGCAATAAAAGATGACCCAGAGAAAGCTGCATTAAGCGCTCTCTCTCTCTCTCTCTCTCTCTCTGGAGATTGCTCCAACAGAATGACTCCTGACTCATCCTTTTCGCCGACACCACTCATCCTTTAAGACTCCCTGGACCCCGCTAGGGCAGGACCCTGACAGCTCAGAACTTATTAATGTCAATCATTATCACCAGCTACTAATCCTTCCTACTTCTTAATGCAAAATCTTCCAAAATGAACACAAGCTCCTTAATATATATTAACATGAAATCAGACATTGCTATAACCAATAAGAACTGTCCTGATAGTCAACACTGAGCATATACTCCTTGGAAATTAAAAAAGTCTGTCACTTTTTTAATGACATTTTTTAATGACAATTTAATGGAAATTCCCGGTGAGATTTAAAACCCTGGCTCCACTGGTTCTCAGGACTTCAGACTTGGACAAACACTATACTACTAGTATCCTGAGCTTCAAGTTGCCTACAGCAGATAGAGACTTCCAGACTTCATGATCATGTTAGCAAAATTCTTAACCATAAATCTTCTGTTTTTTAAAATGCATTTTTGTATGAAATAGGCAGGCTGAAGTAAGGAAATGTTGTAATCAGAGTTGCAAAGCTATTGATTGTACTTGTCAAATTTTCATTGCTATGAAAAAAACATCTGATAAAAACAACTTATAGCAGGAAAAATTTATTTGGGTTCATGATTTCAGAAGTGTACAAATATTTTAATGGACCAAAAATGCATATATTTATCATGTATATCAGAATATGTTTACATTTTTATTCACTGTGGAATGGCTAAATGAAGCTAATTAGCATATGCATTACCTCACAAAATTATCTGTTTTAGTGAGAACACCTCAAATCCTTTACTTTAGTGATTTTCAAGAATATGAAATGCTGTAATTAACTACAGTCATCATCTTGTACAACAGATTTCTTAAAACATTTTTTTTCTGAGTTGAATGAAATCTTATGTTTTGAACAACAGCTCCCCACACCTTCATTGGTTCCACTAATACCACTAAGAAAGTTCAGCTAACTTACATGCCAAGTTTAAGATCTCACTGCCAGGAAATGGTAAAGCTAAAGACTCTTAGGCCAGCACTAAGATTCCCTCATGCTATAGTTTCTGTAAAATCCTTAGTTTAGTTTCTTGTAAACACAATTTAAAAGTGTCTTGTAATCACATTTATTTCTACTTTTCTTAAAAGAAAACAAAATTTCACTCTATAGCCAATTATATTTTACAAAAAATACCTTTAAAACTGAACTAAGTTTATATTAAAACATTCCCAAAATTATCCTTCAAATGCTGCATATACCAATACTTCAGCTTTATTTATAACATATCATTTTTCATATTACTTCATTTTACATACAAACAAAAGTTTTCATATTTATAAATATTCTCCCTGCATCTAAAGAAAGTCTCTGCTACTAAAACCAGGCTGCTTGTAAACTTTCTATCCTTTCCAAGGAGAAAGAAAAAGGTCCACTTAGTATCAGACATTAAAGTTATGATTACATAGAAAATCTTAAGTAAGGGTTGGGGTTGTGGCTCAGCAGTAGAGTACTCGCCTAGCATGTGCAAGGCCCTGGGTTTGATCTTCAGCACTACATAAAAGTAAATAAATAAAGGTATAAAAAGTATATAAAATTTTTTTTAAAAATTCAAAGTAAATGTTTTTATAAATAAAATAGTCATCATATTTTATGCAGTATTTCATTATATGCTTGATAATTAGTATTTCTCCTCTTCTACTAATAATTTTCATACATATTTTTAAAATTTCACAAAATATCTATTAACCTTTCATGAAAAGGTTAATTGAGAGAATAATCTCTATTCATAATAATATTCACTTGAGTCAAGAAGTTTGAAGGGAAAAAATGACATAATGAATAATGTGCTTTGAAGCAGAATACATCTTTAAAGCCTATGATGCATTTGATCCCAATTGGATTAATTGAGACTTAGAAATGGTTTGTGTGAGTTCAAATATATGACAAAATTCTGAGGAGTTGCTTGACTCATGTGTTATATAGAAAGATCTTTGTGTGTATATGTGTGTATGGGTGTTTATGTATGTGTGTGTCGTTTTCAGGAAAGGAAGGGAGAAGAGAAAGAAGAAACATAATTGGAAAATCCCAAGTGATAATAATCAGACTTGAGTCTGTTTGGTACTATATGGACACATGAAGATCCTTGAATTTATAATTTTGATTTGCATGCATTTTGACGATTAATTCATTGACATGAATTTTATTCAACATATTTTAAGAAATATTTATGTGTTTTATATCTCAACATTGTTATAACAACAAAGGGCATGCATACATGACAACCAAAATGGTTTCAGATATATTTTTTTCCTTCTATAATTTTTGTTAAAAATGGACGGATGGATGGATGGATGGATAGATGGATAGTTACTATTTTTAAGTCATCTGAGAAAATGTAAATTAACTTGCATAACATGGACTTTAAACATAGAGTCATAGAATCATAGAAAAGAAAGAAACTCTAGAAAGTTACTTGGAATATATACTGTATTGCTGTTTGAATCTATTTAATTTTTTAATCATTCAAAACAAATGACCAACTAAAGAACTACTAGAAAATGTTCAATTTTTCCTGTTCATGAATTACATTTATGTAACCATACTAAACTTTTAAAAAACAAGAAAATACAGTAACAACTACCAGTCATGCACTTATAGGTATTATTACATGCATTCACTTATTTTACTCTCAAAACAAATCTAAGAGGCAGATAATTTGAGTACTCTATTTTGAAGATGAGCAAATTATAATCAGAGAAAGTATATATAATCTTCTCAAGAACACAAGCTAGTGAAAGACTGGATCCCACATACCAGTCTTTGCAATCTGGCCTTATTCTTACTCTTATTCACCAATTCTATACTGCTTCCTCAATTATCAGTACTTTCTGGTTCATTTGATATTTTATTTTATTAAAGCTAATGCTCACACATCTCCCTTAAGTGAAGAACTTCAAAGCAATAAAATTTTGAGATGCTATTATCTGCCTGAGTGATTTTTAGCATATGTAGAGAAAAAATGATATTGTTAACATTGTATAAAATGTGCTTTAAGGGCGGAGGATGTTGCTCAGTGGTAGAGTGCTTACCTAGCATGCACAAAGCCCTGAGTTCAATCCTCAACACTACAAACAAACAAAAATAAAATGTGTTTCAAACATTAATGAAAGAACCTAATTTTGAAAATCAGCCTGCTTAAAGAAGAGTTTATGATATTTTCCTTTGTGTGATTTCTGTAGAAAAACCAGAGACCCTGAATGAATACTATTAAGAATGTAGTAGAACTTAGATAGGAATAATCAAAATTTTATGCATGTAGCACTAGACCTTTCCTAGAAAGAGAGACCTCAAATGCTCTGATGCGACCGAGGACAGCTCAGAAGAAAAAAGAAAGTCACTGGTTCTTAAAAAATAATTGAGAAATGTGAAAAAAAAGGGAGGAATAATACATCTTCAAACTATCTCTTTATTTAGGATATGTCTCAAAACCCCTGAAGGAAGTACATATTTTCTGCTGATGGAATTTCACAAATATTTCTACATACTGCTTTTTTATTAAAGGTGTTTCAGAAAGGTGAGAGCAATAGTGAAGAAGGACCACTAAGAGAGAAGTAATGGAATACTGCTTTTGTGTGTACACTTGAACCTAGCTGAGTAAAAAGGTTCTTCAAGCAAGAATCAGGCAGAGCCTGCAATAAAATCAGACAATGCAGCAATTTTAAAATTTGCAAAGAAAATGCCATCTTCCCTCAAAAGATAACCTAATCAGCCAACCAAATAAAACAACTTACTAGAGAAAAAGGAAATACAGAGACAGCAGAACACATTGTTGTGATTACATAACATTGTTTTCAGATCCAGATGATTATCTCAGATATGGATGACTAGAAATTTCCTCTACATTCAGGGGCAGAATTAAGAAACGTTTAGTTTATTTTCCCTGGTGGAGGAGGGGAAGGGAAGAACTTATAGTACTGCATAATCAAAAGAGAGTTGAAATATAGGAGGACCAGGGCAACAGATGTAATTCACACATTTATAAAGTGATCTTGGGAACTAATAATATTCATTAACAAATCATACCAGAATTATGTATGAAGTATTTCTCAGAAGTTATGTAAGAGAATCTGGTTACCCTTTCTATACCCCAATATTCCTATATACACTTTATCTTCCAATGAATTAAACAAAGTAGATTAGGAAAACTCTCCAAGATCAGACATTGTCAGTTGCTCATCTGCACTGGAATTCATTTCTCCTGTGGACTCTGGCAATTGTTTATAATTCTTAAGAACTCTGAAAAGACCTGTAGGAATTCTGTCCATTTGGGATTTATTTTCAGGTATTGAAATCAACCCAGGTCTGAATTGTCTTCAAAGCAACTGCCAATTAGCAGATTCCCCAGGAACCTGAAAAACACCTGGGAAAATACAGATTGATATAGAACCATATAAATAGTTTGGAAATGTGTTTTAATGATGTGTTTTTCTATGGGAAAGAGCTCTGATTCTAATTAAAGAAGAAGTTGAGTGTTTTTTTTTTTTTGCAGTTTTATAAAGATGATTTTGAGAGGCTTTTCATTTTAAAAATTTAAGAAAATATGACTCTGCATTTGTACAAACTTTAGGCAGAATTTACAGTGCTGCTAATATGTACCCAAGCAAGTATTATAAAAAAATGATCTTTATTTTCTAAGCAGAGTGTTCTCAAACAGGGAGTTTCACTTTAACACAAACATGTGGATTCCAAATTTATCAAATTACTGGAATTTGATGTTTTAAAAATGAAAACCACTGTACTGTTATAATAGCTGATAAATGATAGCTGATGAGGTCATTTTAGAACACCTTTCATCACAGTGAAAGCTGGAGCTGTGTAAATGTACAAAAATATATTTTTAAATCTCTTACTCTGCTTCTAAATTTACCATAGAAATTTCTTTGAGAGAGTTATATTTTACTAGAGCTAAAGATGATTTTAAGGTAATGAGTTCAAAGTTTCAAGCCCATTCCTAACTTTAGAAACTTTATGCTTATAAAGATAGCAAAATACTTTTCTCTGGAAAAAGTGGTCCTGTTTCAAACTATTGTTAACATTAGTTATTGTTGTGATGTATCATCTTCTAACAAATGGGGAAAAATATGTGATTTTAGTTATGTATCTCTCCTTATCTCATGACATATATTTTCAATTCTGCTATTAAAAATAAAATTAGAAAATTAAGAAATAGTCCAATAGAGTACTTAAAAAATATCACACATGTTGTTTTACTGGATTCATATCAGTCCAATGCCAGTTCTGCAACTCATAATTCTGTAAAGTACCTTGGCCAAGTTTAACATGTTGATGGTTACCACTACTAAACTAAGCCAAAGAAAGTTTAAAAGGACTGATATGTATACATACATAGATGAATATTCAAAAAAACTTAATGAAATAATTGTTAGAGTCTCCCGATATTCATTGTAAAATCTCAGCACAGAGATTGCCTATTGAAGGAATACTTCTGGGGCCTAAGCAACAGGCAGAGCGCTGGCCACCTCAGAGATCCCATGCAAATTTCTAGCATTCAGCTCCTCTTCTCCAGGAACTGAAAATACAGTGGGGAAGACAGGCTTGTACACAAATCATTGCAGTACTTTATTAAAATTATCATTAATGTACTAGAAGGTCCTAACAAGATAATTACAAGCTACATACAATAAGGAGAATTAGGGAAGCCTAATGGAACAGATGGTATATTAGTCAAAAAATTAGCAGGATTTTCCTGGAAGACAAAAACAGAAAATCAGGGGATAAGCAAAGAATATATTCACCAAAAAAGCAGGTGAGAAAACATCAGACAGGGTCAGATCACACCAATAAATGTGTATAGTAATAAATCTGTGTGTGGTGGGGAAGGCTTTCAAAGCAAGAGAGTGAAAAAATCAAATCTGCTCTTGGAGAAGGACCAACACTGGGATGAGAAGATCACTCCTGGTGCTTCTGAAAGTGTGGGAAAGAGAACAAATGTAGAGATCACTAAGATGAAAAGGATGAGAAGATTTGAGCTTGCCTTGTCAAGTCTGTGTTCACAACTTTGAAGAATTCATTAATGAAGTACTTAAGATGAAACATCTTTATTATTCAATAATTGCTACAAAATTTTTGTTAAACATCCTATATTTCTGGATAAGAAGGATAATTAAGCTTATCAATCAATGATACCTTACTCAAATAACTTTACAGCATATTCCAGATTTAAACTAAATTTAGGACACTTCAAAATATCCCTTTCAAGAGCCATGCAGAATTTCCTGAAATACAGTGAGCTGTTAACCTGCAGAAAGACTTGGGGGTAGAAATATTTTTTTAAAAGTACTTGATACCTACAGGGTTATCTTTGTCTTTTGCTGTGGAGTATAATGCTGTTCTTTTATGTGATCCATTAGATTGCAAATAGGATTTTTGGATTTAAAAAAATTACATACGTTTAAAACCATGAATAAAAAATAAAATGATAAAGGAATAAGATATTTTTTCAAAAGGCAGATTTACTTAAAGCAAAATTAACAAGAAATAAAAAATGCCACTAAATGTATTAGTGTCTAATCAGAAAAACAGAGCATCTGTAACTAATAGAAAATACAAATTTGTTACAGGACATATGCCCTACACAAATACAGGAGGTACAAAGGAAGCAGAAATATAGAAGTTGATGTTATATAATGAGGAAAAAGTTACTATCTAAACTAGCTGCATAGATCATGCAGTCTGAAAATGTGAGTGTGAAACAAATGGAACACCTAAGCACACAAAGGGGGCAGACTAGTGATGTGAAGTGGGACCAGGGACAACTGATGGCAAGCAGTTTCAGCACCACTGCTGCCTCTGGGAATACAGTGGAGCACCTGGAGAGAGCCATGGGCCACTGGTGTGAGCAAAGACAGCATCTGGAAAGGGAAGCTGAATGAGGAACAAAGAAGAAGCAGGCCTCCCTGAGGGCCTTGGTATCTGTCCAAAACTTCTGCCAGAGAAAGGGCCACTGCCTTACTATCACCTTATAGTGTTGATGCAGTCTTTTTTCTGATCAACTCTAATCCATATCACACAGTCTAGGTTGGTCAATACAGCAATTCTTATAGTCATCAATTAACCATATTTAACCTCTAAAAAGAGAAATTATCAAAATTATGTTTCTACTTTTCCATCTGCAACTCTTAGCCTTGTAAATAAAAATCTCCTAATACTTAGCCAAAAGAGATGACTTAGAGTGGCATCTTATCCATCCTTGTGTAAATGATTCTTCTTATATTTTGTTCACATTCCCTTTTTGATATTCTACAACTCAAGTGTTGAGGTATAAAGTAGCCTGTTTTGACACATTTTGTTTAGTGAATTAATAACAAATTTTTAAAAAGGTAAATAATTGAATATAAAAACAAATGAATACACCTATTAAAGTCTTGGTTCTACAGTTTCTCACAGTTTTACCTGTTGTTTAAAGCCTTCTTCCCTTTACCCTCAGAAGCACATTTCTCCTCGTAGTTTATTGCTTGGCATATTGTCCTTCATTCTTGAACAGTCTGAGACAGTAATAACCTTGCACTTATCACCCACGTTGTATTTTCCTACTGTCATTTATCAATAGAAATGCACTACAATATCCAGGGCATTTCAGCTCCACTCGTCATCATCAAGAATGGAATTAGGTGCAATGACAACCCAATTCCTCCTTACCAGACACGAGTAACTTATCTAGTAGGCTACTTTCTGGTGTGTTATTCCAGTGCCATGATAAATCTAAAGTGGCCAGGTAGCAATTTTGACTTCTAATTTTATTGGATCATTATGTCCAATAATGAAGGTGGCCTTCTTTGAAAACTAAGACCTATAAATGTACAGAGCTCAAAGGTCCACTCACAGGATACAAAAATTTTGGTTATAAGACCTTTAAGAATGGTTAAAAGATCAGTAACCTCCTTGCCTTCTCCTCATTACTGAGAAACATGATTCCTGCTTTGAAAAAAGTGCACCATATTCTCATCACTTTATCAGAGGATATACAGCATCTTGAAGGATATTGTTTCAACAGAACCAAGTACTGCTACTGACCTAAAAGCCATATATACATGTCTTCAAACGGCCATTAGAACAGTCTATCAGAGCAGCAGCTTCCAGTGGAAAGGACCTCAAATCTGTGAAATAACAGTAGCATGAGCCATTACTAAAGATTATGTGCTATAAAATAAGTTTCCTGGACAAAGCAATGCTTGCTTTATGTAATATCACGATACCTTGCAAGACCTTCTATAAAGCCACAATTGGTCATTTTGAAAAAGCATTGCCAATAAGAAAAGAACATACATCTCCATAATTATTGTGTACTTTGAAGAGACCATGGTCCTCTTTGTCATTGAAGTGTTTAAATATAATTAACCTGTCATATGATAGGATCAGACTTGGCCTCTTTTTGCAACCAAGAACTAAGCTATACCTGCAGATCTTTGGCCTTGTTGAGCAACATCCCATGTTATTAAGCCCATTTAAACATTAGTTCTGCTCCCACTGATATTTTGTTCATAAGCCTATAAGCAAGAACAAAGGGTGCAGAGGCAAGAGGAAGCCTGATACCCAGGAAAAGATCATGTTGTCTAGCTCATTAGTAAAGTTGTCTCCAGCCAGGTAGGCTCTCTAGGGATCATTCTTCTTTGGAGCAAAACTGTTCTCATGCTCTTTGCCTATTGGAAAAGGACCATTTGTAGTTATCTTCCTGAAATCACCTTGGCAACAAAAGTTAAAGACTTTTGTTGTCTTTAACCACACCCAGTTAAATAATTATATACATCCATTAAGCACTGAAGATCTCTATCTCTGGTCATCTCTCATTCCACATAAAATAAACAGCACATGCAACGTACTGCTTTAAGCCCTATCCTTTGGAGAAGCATCTTCTATTTCCTTCAGGGTCATATCCAGGCACTGTTGCTGGATTTATCCACTTTGGAGTAACGGAAGCATAGCTAGGCAGAACCACTGATAAACTAAGATATTTTGTTTTTGTTTTCTTTCTCAGACAAGTAATCACAGGGAACTTAGCGTGAATCTAAACCATGCATTGAAAGAAGCAACAAATCAGAATGACAAGAGATAGTGGGAAACTTGGTAGTAAACACCCTAGCTGTGGGTCCTGTTCAAACCAAATACCATATATACCAAGAACAGGAACACCAGTTTTGTGCTTCTGTGAGCCAAATGACCTGAATTCCTTGATGGTTCTCTCGGGTACTATATGAACTTGTAGAAACATGATATATTGCAGATCCACCCACACGGGCCTGTGCAGATCCCAGGCATACAGCAGGCCCAGACCACCCTCTCCTTAGGTCGGGGAGATACCCGCCAGAGCCTAGCCTCTGGTGCAGGATGCCCCTTCTGACCAGTGGACTATCACAGGAGCCGAGATCCAGCCCAGACTGCTCACACCCAGCCCACACAGGATCCAGGCTCTCAGTAGGCCCAGTTCATGCCTTCTCTAGTGGGGCAGACACCAACAGAGCCTAGCCTCTGGCGCAGGACTACCCCTTCCAACCAGCAGACTACCATGGGAGGTCAAGCTCAGCAACCCAGATCCATCCACACCGGCCTGTGCAGGTACCAGGCACACAGCAGGCCCTGTCCACCCCTCCCCTGGCAGGGCAGATACCCACCAGAGCCTAGCCCCTGGTGCAGGACCACCCCTTCTGACCAGCAGACTACCACAGGAAGTCAAGCCCAGGGCCTATATCCACACACTCCAACTTGTACATGACCCAGATCCAGGATGCAGTAGCATTCACTGACGACACCAGCAGGGTCTGGAAGCCCAACATCAAGGTGAAGTACAGACAATCTGCATGGGTACTACAAGAATATAGGGAAGAAACTGTAATATCTCAGATCCACATTGCAAGAAAGGAAGAAATATAGACAACATTAAAAAACAAGAGAAGAAAGTGCCCCAAACAAACCAAGACACTATAATAACAGAACTAATGGACCGCGAAGTTGATGAAATGTCAGAGAAGGAGTTCAGAAGGTTCATAATTAAAATGATCTGTGAATTAAAGAATGACCTAAATGAGCAAATACAGGCAAAAACTGATTACTCCAACAGATAAGAAAGTAAATACAGGTAGCAAGATTACTTCAAGAGAGAGAATGAGAGACTGGGGGGGGCGGGTGAACAGATATTCTTGAAATAAAGAATACAATAAATCAAATAAAAAACTCAATAGAAAGCATAATGAACAGACTAGATCACTTGGAATAAAGAATGTCAGAGAATGAAGACAAAGTGTACAAACTGGAAAATAAAGTTGATCACACAGTGAAGATAGATAGAAACCATGAATAGAATAGCCAAGAATTAAGGAACAGCATCAAAAGACCAAATCTAAGAGTTATTGGGATACAGGAAGACAAAGAGTTTGAAACCAAAGGAATGCACAATCTCTTCAATGAGATAATATCAGAAAATTTCCCAAGCATGAAGAACAAATTGGAAAACCAAATACAAGAGTTTTACAGGATACCAAATGTACAAAATTACAACAGATCTACACCAAGACACATTATAATGAAAATGCCTAGAATTACAGAATAAGGATAAAATATTAAAAGCCACAAGAGAGAGGAATCAGATCACATATAGGGGGAGACCAATTTGTATCTCAGCAGATTTTTCAATCCAGACCCTCAAAGCCAGGAGATTGTGAAATAACATATACTAAGCTCTGAAAGAAAATGGATGCCAACCAAGAATCTTATATCCAGCAAAACTAAGCTTTAGATTTGAGGATGAAATAAAAACCTTCCATGATAAACAAAAGTTAAAAGAATTTACAACGAGAAAGCCTGCACTATAGAACATACTCAGCAAAAAATTCCAAGAAAAGGAAATTAAAAACAATGATGAAAATCAGCAGAGGGAAGTATTACAAAAGGAAAATCTAATCAGAGGAAAAACCAAGTCATGTTAAATACCAAAAATAAACAAAAATGGCTGGGAATACAAATCGTGTCTCAATAATAACACTGAATGTTAATGGCCTAAATTCACCAATCAAAAGGCATAGACTAGAAGGTGGATTAAAAAAAGTAGACCCAACAATATTCTGCCTCCAAGGTCTCATCTCACAGAAAAAGATATCCACAGACTGAAGTTGAAGGGTTTGGAAAAATCATATGACTCACATGGACTGCAGAAGCAAGCAGGGGTTTCCATCCTCATATCAATAAAGTAGACTTCAAACTAAAGTCAATCAAAAGAGATAAAGAAAAACACTACATACTGCTCAAGGGAACCATACACCAACAAGACTTAACAATTATAAATATATATGCCCCAAACAATGGAGCATCTACATTCATCAAGCAAACTCTTCTCAAGTTCAACAGTCAAATAGACCACAACACAATAATTTTGGGTGACTTTAACAAACCTCTTTCATTACTAGATAAATCTTCCAAACAAAATCTGAACAAAGAAACTATAGAACTCAATAATACAATCAATAACTTAGATTTAACTGACATATATAGAATATTTCATCCTTCAATGAGAGAATATACTTTCTTCTCAGCAGCACCTGGCTCCTTCTCTAAAATAGCCGCAAAGCAACTCTTAACAAATATAAAAAAGTAGAGATACTACCCTGCATTCTATCAGATCATAATGGAATGAAATTAGAAATCAATGATAAAATAAGAAATAAAACCTACTCCAACACCTGAAGACTAAATAATATGCTACTGAATGAACAATGGGTTACAGAAGACATCAAGGAGGACATTTGCCATTGATCATTATAAATTCAGGGGGAGGGGTACAGAGGTGAAGGCAAACAGAGAAACAAACAAACTGAAGCTACTAGAAAGTCACTGAAACTAAACATTAAAGAGGTTATGACAATTCCAAATCAGTCAGATCAACCTCTAATCAGATTTTCCCCAAAGATGTTCCCCAGTTGACAGTGAACACTTTGAACAAGACAAGCAGGAATCGGTTGCCCTGGAGGACCAAGGCAGCAGACGGTATCCTGAACTGAAGAGAGGTTGAGGTGAGCCACAGAGAGGAGAATTCCAAATCCCTATGCAATTTCCCTCAAATATTTGGATAGTTCCCACACTTTTCTGTGCACAAGGTCAGACTCCAAGGAATTCCGTAGAAAGCAGTATTGAAAAGGTAAATAATCCAATCAGAGAATTTTATAAGCCCATCACATTTTCCATAGAAACCTAGAAGGCCTGTGCCTTAGCAATAAGAACTGTGTTTATAACAAAGGGATGTGTTCCAGGATTATACACCAAACTAAAATCACCAACCAAAAATAAGCTGAAAACCAAACATCCATAAGGTCATGGAGATCCAATGACTCCCTTCCCTGATGGTGCTAAACTGAACACTATTTAGACAAAGATAAATAGATCCTGCAGTCTTTATAATGCATCATGTACAACATTTGATACATAAGACAATATACTTCTCGAAAAGTAAAGAAAAAAATTACCCATAATTGAGAGACACACCATACAATAAAGGCAGAATCATAGACTAAAAGTAGATACAGAGTTTAAAATAACTGCAAATATGTAGAAAAGATTGCAACAGAGAATCATTATACTGAATAAAATAACAGGCAATCTTGGAGAAGTTTAAACCATCATTGGGCTTCCCAAAAAGCTGAATATGCTAAAACTGATAAATATAAGAATGCATCATTTGTGCTTAACAACAGAAAAGGCACAAAAGAAAAAAAATGACCAGTAAAACTCAAATGACAAAACAATGAAAGATGGTTTATTTTTTACACTACTGATAAAATAGAATTTCTCATTTTATGTAGACAAACAAAACAATGATTGATTCAAAGCATCTGGTGTGTATTTAAACTTTCCTATATATAACAAGAAAAAATAATTGGTCACCTACGTCACAGTCTTTGAAGAATACATACACAAATGTATATACATGATATATACATGTCCTTATGCATGATATTATATTATCACGCTATGAGTTAAAAACAAGGAAAAAAAGTAACAGTAAGCCTCTTATAAAGCTTATTAAAGACAAACACTTTACATTCAATATCAAAACACTAAAGATATTTTTAAAATAATTTAGCTTCAATTAAATATTACACCATTTTTTAATGTCTGAAAAGTCTTTGAGGGAAGGCAAAGAGCTAAGGCAAAACCCTGAGATATGCTATTTAGATAATAATGAATGATGGATTGAAAAAGCAACCAAAGCTAAATCTAAATTGAATACTGTATGACAGTGAACTTTTAGTTAATGATTAGATGAGTGATGAATAATTAGGACTGGAAGAAAGCTAAAGAATATTTCTAAGTCAGGTAATATGATATGTGAGAAGCATGTAGGTATAAGTTTAACATATCTGAATATTTTCACGCTGTCCTTTTTAAAGCCTAATCATTGTGAAATTGTGAAGTATATATACTATTGAATATCATGTAATATATCTTTAATTGTGCAAATGTACCAATACTATATAATAAGTTTACTGTTAGGGATTTAAAATTCTGCATTTTTATAATGTAAATGAATTAGTATTACTATGGAAATTTTTAGCTTTGGATTTACTCTTACATGTTTTATTTCTCAAACTTAATGTTCCACTAACAGACTGAATATTTGTAATTGATCAAGATGTTTCCAGATTGTAGCATTTAACCTTTCATTCTAAAAAATAATCTGAGAGCAACACTCAAAAAGCATGAAGAATGAGAATCTGTTCTGTTGATTAGGAGCAGACCTCCTTCATAAATAGTTAGATAAGACTATGAAGAAGAATAAATACCACAGTAGTGACAAAAGGTGGAAAAATGACAAAAAAATCAACAATCATTTACACTTTTAAAATGGGTGAAAAAATCCTCAGACTCCATGGCATAATGTCCAAATGATCCACTTTAATAATTCATAGCTGAAGATAAAACCGTAAGTATATTATATCAAAAATTTCATTGACTTAATACAAAACAAAACCACATTTTGAGATAATGTATGTGCACACAGAAATGAATATCAGGATGAGGTATGATGCTTGTGATTGGTACCCAAGTGAACTTCTGGAATACTAGTGAAGGAATTGGTATGGGAACATAGCAAGGGCCTTCCATGTATACTCAAATGTCACCAACTTTCTGCTAAATTGCCTACACCAGGAAAAGTGGTACACAAAAGTACGCACTGGTATACAAAGTTAGGGTTTTTATCATGTTTACGAGCGACCTTAGGATTTGGAGACCTTGGGGTCTAATTAGATATGCTAAATAACTAAATAAATTGAATTTTTATTCATTCTAATCAGTTATATATGAAAGCAGAATGCTCTTCAATTAATTGTACACAAATAGAGCACAAATTTTCACTTGTCTGGTTGCACAAATGCTGGGTCACACCATTTGTGAAATCATACATGTATCTATGGTAATGATATCTATATCATTTCACCATCTTTCATGTCCCCATGCCTACTCCCCTTCCGTTCCTCCTCTTTGGCCCATCCAAAATTCCTCCATTCACCCATTATGGATCAGCATCCACTCATCAGAGAAAACATTCTGCCTTTGGTTTTTTGGAATTGGCTTACTTTGCTTAGCATGATGATCTCCATATATTTACCTACAAATGCCATAATTTTATTATCTTTTAATGCTGAATAATATTCCATTGTGTATACATACCACAGTTTCTTTATCCATTGATCTATTGAAGGGCACCTAGGTTGGTTTCATAGTTTGGCTATTGTAAATTGTGCTGCTATAAACATTGATGTGGCTGTGTCACTATAGTATGCTGATTTTAAGTCCTTTAGGTATTGACCAAGGAGTGGCATAGCTGGGTCAAATGGTGGTTCCATTCCAAGTTATGTAAGGAATCTCCATATGGTGTGATAAGAACATTGCACAGGGTTCGATCCTCAGCACCACATAAAAATAAATACAGATATCGTGTCCATCTTCAACTAAAATAAAAATTTAAAAAAGCACATACTCACTCTTAAAAATTAATTTTGACTCACTGGATGCCCTGGCACATGACTATAATACCAAAAGCTCCAGAGGCTAGAGCGAGTTCAAAGCCAGCCTCAACAACAACAAAGTACTAAGCAACTCAGTGAGACCCTGTCTTTCAGTAAAATATAAAATAGGGCTGGAGATGTGGCTCAGTGGTTGAGTGCCCCTGAGTTCAATCCCTGGTACCCACCTAAAAAACGAAATTTAGTTATGATTAAATTGTTTTCTACTTTTTTACTTTCCCTACACCCTGTTTTCCAACTTTAGTATGTCTAAAATTTTTATTGACATTTTAATGAAAAACTGAAGTGATTTGTGTGTGTAGGGGTCTTCATTTGGTAAATGAGAAATTCATTAATCCCAACAAACATTGTTTTTAATTGATTTTTTTAAAAAATAAATGACTGCAGAATGCATTACAAATCTTATTACACATGTACAGCACAATTTTTCATATCTCTTGTTGTACATAAAATATGATGACACCAATTCATGTCTTCATACATGTACTTTGGATAATGATATCTATCACATTCCACCATCCTTGCTAATCCCCTGCTCCCTCCTTTTCCTACCCACCCCTCTGCCCTATCAACAATTCATCTAACCTCTCATGCTCCCCCTTCCTACTCAACTATGAGTCAGCCTCCTTATACCAGAAAAAATATTCAGCATTTTTTTTTGGGGGGGATTGGCTAAATTCACTTAGCATTATCTTCTCTAACTCCATCCATTTACCTGCAAATGCCATGATTTTATTCTCTTTCATTGCTGAGTAAAATTTCATTATGAAGGTCTGGGGTCATTGGTCAGTGGTAGGGCACTTACCTAGCACATGTGAGGCCCTGGGTTCAATCCTCAGAACTATATATATAAATATAAATATATATATATAAATATATANTCAGCTATATATATATATATATATATATATATATATATATAAAGATATTGTGTCCATCTGCAACTAAAAATATTTTTAAAAAATTTCATTGAATATATATGCCACATTTTTTATTCCATTCATCCACTGAAGGGCATCTAGGTTGGCTCCACAGTTTAGCTATTGTGAATTGTGCTGCTATAAACATTGATGTGGCTGTGTCTCTGCAGTATGGTGTTTTTAAGTCCTTTGGGTATAGACCAAAGAGAGGAATATCTGGGTTAATGGTGGTTGCGTTCACAGATTTCCAAGGGTTCTCCATACTGCTTTCCACAATGGCATTCTTCATAGAAATAGAAAAAGCAGTTTTGAAATTCATCTGGACAAATAAGAGGCCCAGAATAGCTAAAACAATCCTTAGCAGGAAGAGTGAAGCAGGTGGCATCACTATACCAGACCTTAAACTATTCTACAGAGCAATATTAACAAAAACAGCATGGTATTGGCACCAAAACAGACTGATAGACCAATGCTACAGAATAGAGGACACAGAGACTAACTCACAAAATTACAATTATCTTATATTAGACAAAGGTGCCAAAAACATGCATTAGAGAAAAGATAACACCTTCAACAAATGGTGCTGGGAAAAAAATTGGAAATCCATATGCAACAAAATGAAATTAAACCCCTATCTCCCACCATGCACAAATCTTAACTCAAAATGGATCAAGGACCTAGAAATTAAACCAGAGACTCTGCATCTAATAGAAGAAAAAAAGTAGGCCCTAGTCTTCAACATATGGGATTAGGCCCCAGCTTCCTTAATAAGACTCCTATAGCACAAGAATTAAAAACAAGAATCAATAAATGGGATGGATTCAAAATAAAAAGTTTCTTCTCAGCAAAACAATCTGTGAGGTGAACAGAGAGCCAACATCCTGGGAGCAAATTTTTACTCCTCACACATTAGATATAGCACTAATCTGTAGGGTATATAAAGAACTCAAAAAGCTAAGCACCAAAACAACAAATAACCCAGTCAACAAATGGGGCAAGGACCTGAAGAGACACTTCTCAGAAGAGGATATACAATCAATCAACAAATATATGAAAAAATGTTAATCATCTCTAGCAATTAGAGAGATGCAAATCAAAACTGCTCTAAGATATCATCTCACTCCAGTCAGAATGGCAGCTATTATGAAGACAACAACAATAAGTGTTGGAGAGGATGTGGGAAAAAAGGTACACTCATACACTGCTGGTGGGGCTGCAAATTGGTTCAGCCAATATGGAAAGAAAACATTTTTTTTCATAAACATTTAATGAAGAACAACTGCATACCCAAATATGAACGGAAATACAGACTAACATCCTTCATCCAGATCAGCTGAAGAAGAAGCTGTAGAACACATTAATACATTTTAGTGATTAAACGTCTTTTAACTCTGCTAATGCAAAATAGTAGACCATGCAGGAGACATCATAGGGTCCCTCTCCTCTCTCTCTGAATGTTGCCTTCTTTTTCGGTTATGGCAGACTCCCAGCTGCTTAGGGACTTGCTCTTTGTCTGGGATGCTAAGGCTTTCCTGTTTGCTTCTGTGGTACTACAGGACATGCTCCAGGACTACAGAGACTCTGCATCTAATAGATGCTCTCTCTGCCTTTCATCACTTTCAAATTATCAAATATTAATCAAATATACAATTATTTAGATAGATCTGAATATAAGAAGTCACCACCATGGTTCTCAATATTTAAATCCATAAGAAGTGAAAAATATGGGTGCATAAATAACTATAACAAAGTAAATATTACATACGTAACAAAATGTGATAAATGACATTGGAAACTAAAGAACAAGGAGAAATGAAAAATGTGAAGATGGATAAAAATATACTAAAAACAAACAAAAACAGAAAATAAAAAAAACATAGAGGCAGAAAGATTATTGATATCCTTGGAGGATAAACTTTATAATGGGCTGGACATGTGGGTGAGAGAGAAAAGTCTTTGTGGCACCCTGGCTTTACATACAAAAGGTCCTGGGTGAGGAATATAGAAGTCCTAAAGGGTTCTGAGCAAGGGATGGGCATGGTGAGATTTATGATTTAGATATTATTATTCAGAAAAACAGTAGGATCTGACTTCAGCAAGTAAACACAAAATAAATAATCAAGACATTTATAATTTTGATAACATTTAAAGTGAAGGTATGAATGAGTTAGTGGTGAAGGAAAGCTGTTCATGTGTTGAATGAGAGAGAATTCAAAGGGCAAATCCAAAGACAGAAACCCAGAAGAGTTTAACAAACTTCAGGAGGTTGAACTACCTCCCTGTCTAAGTGCAAGATGTGTGCTTTGTCCATTGAGGATTCCACACCACCTAGATGTGCACTAGGTGCGGTGTAGTTGGCAGCAGATGATCGATAAAATTATGGAATGAATTCATAAAATTTATGTGTTTGCAATGAGAAATTTATACCAAAAATATCCACATCTGCTCTACAGTCAAAATTGTGTTGTTTATAAACTGATTTCCTGTTTCTCATTGAACTGGTTCCAGTGAATTGATTGCTGTTAGGAAAGTGTTACTGAGTTGAGTACAAGGCACTATATTGCTGTTTCAGGAACCATAGCATAAAGATTTAGGTTTTTGTGTATTTTTTCAATGCTTATTCTCATTTGGCTTGCCAAAAATTTACATTCTATTTGGTAAGGTAGATAAAATATCCATATTTTAGGCAATTTATAAGGTTAAAGGATATTAATAAATACTGGAAGAAAAATATCATAGGTTCCATGTGGGATCAGGAATATCTACATCACTCACATACAGCCAGGGATCCCATATTTTCCAACATGAATTTCCCTAACAGTGACTATAAAGGATTCTCCTCCCAAATTAAAAGCTTCAGATCTTCTGTAACTGTTTTCTCCTATTTTTGTTATATTTAATTAGAACCATTACCTATAACCTTGAATGTGTATGAGAGATTAAAGAGATATAAAATTTCAAGGTAGTTATAAAAGTATTTCAAATTCAATCTTTGTTGGAACTTTCACTCTTCAGTAAGTCAACAAAATCTTATCCTATTTCATAATCTGACAGTCTCCACAACAAAAAATGATACAAAGATTGCCAGTGCAGGGATTCCTTGGCAAAAGGGGAAGCTCTAGAAGCCTCACTAGAGCTGCAGCTAGAGCATGGATTTCAGGACTTATCTTCTCATCCTCCACCCACCTACCAAGCACCCATCCTTCCTGTGTCAGGCAAGTGTGCTTATGTGTCCTGTAAGGATAAAGTGGGAAATAAGTCAGAATGGCTGCCCTCAGGGAGGTTAGGGCTCAAGTCAAGGTAGTTTCCCCATTTAACTTTGAACTCAAGAATGCACAAATATTCAGAGCCAACATGATATAGTTTTCACAACTTGTCTGGTTAAAACAAGTTATTTCTCTGAGAGTAGTCCATTCTAAGGAGATGTGATTCCACACTGCTTAAACAGTTGTCCAAGAAGCTCTACTAGCTTCTGGAACTCTAGTGATTCAAGAAAATTTTAATCAAATAATAAAACTGAGTAAATAAAAAAAATCAATCAAATGAGGATGATATGAAATTAGTTCAGTATGACTTGAGAACCCAAGTGGCATTCAGTCTGTCATGTATAATTAAGCATGGAATTATATAATATAGGAGGTAACTGGAATGTCAATAGATTCAAAATATCATCTTAGATCTGAGTTGCTTTAAAGGAACAAAAAAAAATCAAAATTGTCTGCCTTATAAGATTGTTGAATAGTCTCAACAACAGTCAGTAACTGAAAGGTCACATGCCTGACCATGACACAGGCACAACATAGGCTTTCAGAGAGGAAAAAGAAAGTGTCTATTGTGGGCAACATGTGAACCTAGTCTGCATTTTTCCTCCTGTACTGACAGTCTGCTTTCAGTGCTTCTGGACTTTCTCAAAGAAAGCAGCAAAGCCCTTCATACCATGCATACACTGTGAAGCCACTACACAGATTTTTGTTTGTTGCTGTTTCCAAGATACAAGTTGACAAGTATCTTACTTGAGAAGATACCTAGTATGTATTTCAGTAACTGTCTTCAGATGTGCATGAATATCTGTGCCTTGGAAAAGGATTCCAAGTAGCATGATAGTAAAAGGAGTCCAGAATCCCAACAGGCAAAGCTTTTAATAGGTTTTGAAATGCAGTGAAAGAATGTGTGTTCCCTGTATCCACTATCCAGTCAATTTAAATACACATCCTCACAATCTAATCTATAAATGACAACCTGTGAAATTTTGACTATTACATCATTCTGTAGCTATGTTTTATGTCTTGGTTCACTAAGAGAGATCCCTGAATTTACCTTTAATTTAGTTGGAAAGTGAAATGGAACTCACAGATCATGTGCCAATATCCTGCAAAGGCCTGAAATATTTGTGTGCTTCCAATATTAGACACTTGACCACCCCTACCCAGGTACCCCTTATTCTGTGGTTTCAAGTTTAATTTCTGGTATTTGATCATGGACACCATAGCTACTGGCAATCTGGTTTCCGTCTCTTCTTTAATTCTTCTGCTCTTCAGCACATTCTTTCCTTAACACCCACAGGCTGAGTGTTCTCTACATGTTAACTGATATGTTAACTCCTCTGTTCAGGAAGAACTAAATTCAGGAATTTAGGACTGACAAAGAAGTGGAGCCAAACATTCCTGATGATAGATATTCCTCTGGCTAGGAGAATCTATAACCCCATCTTAAATTCTGGCTAGGAAAAAAAAAAAAAACATTTGTACATGAGAATATTGGTTTTGAGCATCAGTATATATAACTGCTATTTTATAATGATAGAGGTATTCATTAAAAATTTCAAAACAGCCCTGTACACGTTAGAAGTAGCTTACAATACAATCCAAATCTTTAATAAAATTTACCACAATTTTTAGCTATAAGAACAATGACATCACCATCATCTTTCGAATCCATTTTGCAATCGCTGAAGCCATTCTTTAAATTTAATCTAGAGTTTTAACTAAAAAGGCCTTTAAATGATAGGTATCTAAAACTAAGCTATGCTGTAGAGTATTAATTTAGTTATTGTGTCGTTCACAAAAGAATTTAGAGTATTTTAATGATCCAGAGAGCAGTTAACAGAGCCATGGTATAAAATATGCATATTATAAAATCTGAGAAATTATTGTTAACTAAATGCTGAAAATTATGAATAATCACATTATACTAAGAATACCAAGAATATGTGAGGGGAAATGACAGGAAACAATGAAGGAGACAGAACTTGAATTTTGAAAGCCAAGGCAAATGGAACTTGCCAAGCACAGAACTGTCTCAGAAGGAAGTACATGACAAAGAGAGCTCCAGGGATCTGCAAAACACTCACCTTGAATTTCTGCCTGAGTAAGAATCTGTTCCTGCCTGGGCTTTAGACTTCACAAATTCAGGCAAAGAAAATCAACTGGGGAAATTCAGGAAGAACAGATTAGATGAAAGAGTCCCAATCCCAAACATCTGGAATATGAAGACTGCTGGACACATAGGCCTTCAACCAAACCCAAAGCATGGCACTGTTAGTAGCAGTTTAAACTAACCCAAGAAAAAGACAACAACAAGGCTTAAAATGAAACCTAAAAAAAGGTCAAGCTCTTAGGAAAGTACCAGATGCTTGCCAAAGCAAATCCTAAGGTTCAGCCAGTTAACAATAGAAAGTTCACAAAGTCTAGTATGCAATAAAAATGACTGCATATGGAGAGTCAGAAAAAAATAGTTTAGTGAAGAAAAAAATTAGCAGAGTTGATGGAATTTGGAAAGACTTTGAAACAGGTATTATAATTATGCTAAAAGATTTAAAAGAAAATAATTAACATATAGAAGTCAAAATGACAGATCATATAATAAAAAATTAAATGGACTACAGATATGAACAATATCTAAAATAATAATCTCATTAAATGAAATAAACTGAAAATAGGTAGAAAACAAAACATCAGAAAATTTAAAAACACAGCAATATAAAATATTAAACTGAGGCAAGGAGAGTAAACAGAGTTAAAAATTTTACATAACAAACAGAGCTTTGGTACTAGTGGACAGTATCACATAATACATGTGATGAGAGTCCAGAAAGGGGACTGCCAATAAACACAAAAAGAGAAAGAAGTAAATAGTTTCCAAATTTGATAAGAACTCTAATACAGAGAACAAATCACAAGCAGAATACACACAAATGAAACCACAGCAAAGCACAATTTCAGAAAATAAATTATAAAAAAAAAAATCTGTAAGAGTTAAAATCGATGGATAGATAGATAATTGAATACTGAAGAGTAAAAGACAGAAAAATGCACCAGTTTCTCATCAAAATTATATAAACCAAAAGAAAACTGGAAAGCCATATTTAAGGGCTAATGGAAACCAAATAAATAAAAATAAAATCGGAAAGGTCTTAAATCTAGAATTCTAAGCACACTGAAAATATTTTTCAAAATATGATAAAATAAGCAATTGTCAAGCAAAAACTGTGAAATTCCATTATTATCATTGCCTTCAGTATATGAAATATTAAATTTCACCAAAAACAACTGTCACAAACCCATACAAAGAACTGAGGTGTGCTGAAGGTAAAAAATGAGATTAAGTATAAAATACATTTCCTATTTTTCATTGGTTAACTTTAAGATAATTATAATGCATTGAGATTGTCATAAAATAATAACAAGCAAACTACAGTGTAAAATGCCACAAAGATTGGAAGAAGGAACTATGGCCTATTATAATTTTTTGCTTCACACTTGAAATGATATCCTACTTAAATAAATATTCACTGTAAAAAGTTATAAATGCACATTATGAACCCCTGAATTACAATAAAAATGAGACATAATTAATAAGGAGAATAAATGGAATGCTGATTTTAAAAACACCTTAATATCAAAGAATGCAAATTAATTCCAAAAACACAGGTAAAAATAAAAATCAATAGAAAGGTGATAAACACAACATGGTCAATAATTATGGGGAATATACATTCCCCAAACAAAGCCCAAACACTCCCAATAAATGACATATAGAGGATTAGACAGCAAGGTACAACTAAACATGCAACTTGCAACAAATATATTCTAACTAAAAACACAGAGATGTATTAAGTGGAAAGGCTAGGAAAAGAAATATAATTTGTTACTAACTATTGTTATCATAATAGGAGTCTTGAAATATGTGACATTGTCTTTGAGACTGACTCGCAGGAAAAAGCTAAAACAGTCTTGAAACTTTGGATAAATGCAGAAGGTAAGGGAGGAAATTGGTATTGAAAGCTATTATTGCTTCATGGAGCAAAGTTCAGAAACTCCATCACCAGTGATAATGCAGAAATAGAGAATTTACCTAATAAAATAATTCCTGGGAAGATACTGAAAATCCCACCTATTTCTTCTGTCAATGACATAATGAGAAGAAATAAATAAAGACTAAATAGTTTATAAGAAAAATACAGAAGAAGTAGAAAGGATTCAGGAACAACTGTTTTCAAAAATAAAACTATCTTGCTTCCTAACTCCCAGGAGAAGATTCTCAAATCCAAGGCACTATCAGAAGATACCACATATTGGCTTTAATTTTTATGGTAAAATGTAAAATGAAACTAAGAGTCTGAGAGTAAAAAAAAATTGGTAAGAAAAATTTTGGTAAGAAAAATTTGAAGTAGTACCTCAATAACTTTCAAATACATAAGAAACCTCTGACCATCTTAAAGAAAAGTAGAAGCTTTGAAGACCCTAAGGGCATAATGTCCCATAGCAATTTACAGGAGGCTTAACATAAGAAAGGGCTAATCATAGGAGATTTGAGTGTGGCCTCTGTCTCTAGAAGAGTGGATTAAAAACTGATACAGAAGACACAAGATTTTTAGAGGATGCATGTCATCTTGTATGACATTTCAAAATGAAGGTCATGGTCTGAAATTGCAAAAATGAAGGAGAAATTTTGTATTCCAAAACCACTACAATTGTGAAAAAGGCTGAAAAAGTATCCAGATGCAAAAATGTATCATTTTTTAATATAAAAGGAAAGATTACTCAGAGAATAAAATTAAGATCTCAGAAGCTGAAGCCAAATGTCATAAAAAAAAAGCATTTCAAACAAGGTAAAGCTGATGGGTCATCCTGGAATTGGCAATGTTTTTCCCATATTCAAATTAAAACTGCTATGCAATCATGGCTTCTGTGTACCTGCCGTTTTTCTTGCCTTCTTAATGAGGTAGTCTTTCACAATTATGCTTTGTCTACCTTGCCAATCTCTGTTTGATGTTTGGGAAGCTTGTCATTTGTCTGACATTTCATAGGCTTTCAGAAGATGGCAAACCACACCTAAAAATGTGAGTCAGGGGACACTTTCCCACATGTGGACCTGGTCTATATGCCAAGGACTTCAGAATTTGAGACTTGCAAATTTTAAATTTCTGAAATATTATTTTAAACAAAACAACTGAATATCGTATTCAAATCTATAAAAAAAACTTCATCAGGATCTCTCTCTCTCTCTCTCTCTCTCTCTCTCTCTCTCTCTCTCTCAGATCAGATTTCCATCTGTATATCTAATAGGAAATATAAAATAGTTGCTGACTTACCAGTATTTATCATTATATAAATTACCAACACATAAGAAATTGAAATGTTCTGAACATAAAGAATAATGCACTATAATAAAAGAATTTAAGCTCTCCTAAAATAATTTTTAAATATTAAGTAGTTAAATTCAGCTTCGCAATTGACTGACTCATGAAGTATTAATCTGGTTTCAGCTTCTTCTTTAAATACTTTTGAGTCATTATTATAAAAAACATCTATGATTTCTGAATTAATGCAGCCTAAGCACCATAAGCATTATACAAAATTAACTTTATTTATTGGTTCTAATATTAATGGCTGAAAATAATAATAATAATAACGGAATAAGTACTAACAAAAGAGTATCAAAAATGCTACATATTGATTAAGGTGGTTGTATTTAGGTTTATGATATATAAAGTGATTTCTTCTCTTCTTTTCACTAACTACATGACTTATCAAACAACTATGTTTGTGACAAGAACTCTTCATGGGTATCTGCCTTGAAGATACACAGTCAAAGGAAGCTTCTGGCGAAAAATTATAAAAAGCATCTTCCATGCCGGTGTAAGAGCATCACTGTGTTTTGTACAGATGTAAACATTTATGAATCTGATGAATTTCGTAATAGTGTGGGCTTCTGAAAACTATCCACAGATCTGTGCTAAAGAATAATATGTATCAAAATTAAAAAGAGAATTGCATTCTACAAGCATTAGTTCACAGCCTACCCTGAGAAATACTACTGAAAAGGTTCAAAGAGGGTGGACCTCACATCCCTGAGGAACCTCCCTGAACTGAGTGAAGGGGAAACTCATATACATCAAATTCTAGACCTCGGGCTGGAGTTAGAAGAAGTGTTTTGTACAATGCTTATTTGACATCTAGAAAAGTAATTTCAAACAAGTTTGGTAAATGTTTCAGAAATTTGTGAATATTTGTATTTTGATTTGACATTTTTAAACACTTTGTAAAAACAAAACTTAGTTGGACTGGACTTGTTTAATGCACATTTCAAGTAATAAAAAATCAGACCTACTAGCTTTTTGTTAAGATTATGAAAATAAACCTACATTGATTAAATGTTTGACTAAGTTTGGACCACGTCTGATGAAAACTTTCCAAACATTTGAGAACGCTTTTATAATCTTCCTTACATGTGGGATCGGTAGTAAAATCTGATACCAGGGGCAGATTTTTAAATATATTTCAAAAATAATAAGATCTGTCAGTGTTTCATTTGAATCATTAACTGTATGCAGCCCCCTCCAGCATTTACCAATGGCTGCACACATTTGTGGTAACCCCATCACCTCCTACTGCTAAGAGCATCCCCACCCCACACCTCCATCTGCCTATTATTACATACTCTGAGTAGTCCTGGAAAATGAATTTAAAGGAATCAAAGTAGTTTAAGGCCCTTTTCACCAATTTGTTTTTTCATTTCTCTTTTACCTGTTGCTAATATTCCATGTTTTTAAAACACTATTATTTTCCCCCAGATGTTAGAATAGAAAGAATATTGAATTCAGAATCAGAAAACCTGTAGCTATAATTATTGATAATTTTGTGACTTGGAAAGAGTCAAATAAGAACCTCAGACTTTTCACATTAAATTTTATAAACAGAAGGAGACTGACTAGAACTCAGGGTTGGCAAATAAATTTCATCTTGAGTGGTGATGTCAATCAATTGGTGGCAGATGTCTGGAAAAGGATCTGAACACAAAGGTATCAGATCCGGAGCAGTCACGAGGGAGGCCCAGTGTGGAGGCAAAACATGGACATGGGCTTATTACATGGGCAGCACCCTTCCATGTGTTGCCTTCTCTGACACAACACTGTGTCAGGTTATTTCCTGCCCTAATAGACTGTGATTCACCTCTCTTCTAAATTACTTCTATCATTGGAGGAAATAAGTCAAGTCTTATGTTCACAGCTGGGGAATTTACTGTCAAAGTGTACTCTGAAAGTTATAAAAGTACCCACCCTCATACCCCTTCTTAAATGGACTTTTAGTGATAATGTTTATGCTCAAGTAGAAGAGTGCGCTGGATATAAAAAACAAAATAACAGGAATAAAAATCTTGGCCAAATCATGTGTTAGATATTACTTTCAATTTCCATAATAAAAAGTCAAATTTCTTGCATGCAACAGTTTAAACATGGCCCTGCTAACCCAAAATACTTTCAATGCTGTAGTGGGTAGCTCTGCCTCAGTCAGGAAAGCCAGATAGGATTACTGAAATAACTCATCAAAAAAAAAATTACATCTTTAGTCTTCACTAGTTTATATACATTGATTAAGGGGAAATTACTTGATCAGACTCCTAATAATACAGAGTCATAGGACATCCCTTTGGAAAACACCAGTATAAGAAGCTAATATTAGAAGGCTCAGTGGGGCATACCTATAAATACCTTAGAGTTTGAGGCAGGAGGATTTCAAGTTCAAGGGCAGCCTCAGCTTAGTAAGACCTTGACTCAAAATGAAAAATAAAAAGGGCTGGAGATACAGGTCAGTGGTAAACCCCTCTCCCCTACCCCTGAGTTCAATTCCCAGTACCAAAAAACAAAAAACAAAACAAAACAAAAAAACCAAGAAGCAAAATAACAACTAATACTAGGAATGCTGTGAAAATCACACTAATACTAGGAATGCTGCTAATATACTAATAACACTGGTAACAGTTAATATTTACCTTTTACTTTGTGTCACTATGCCAATCAATGGGTTTGTAAGTATGAACCCATTTAACCCACCCAATAGCCTAAGATTGTATTCTTATAATTTGAGTTAAAGAGGAATTATTTGTCTATGATTATTCAGATGGGGAAGTCCCTGTTTTGTTTTTGTTTTTTGTACCAGGGATTGAACTCATGGGCACTCAAACACTGAGCCACATTTCTAGCACTATTTTGTATTTTATTTAGAGACAGGGTCTCACTGAGTTGCTTAGTGCTTTGCAGTTGCTGAGGCTGGCTTTGAACTCGCCATCCTACTGCCTCAGCCTCCCAAGCTGCTGAGATTACAGGCATGCGCCACCATGCCTGGCAGGAAGTCCATGATTTAAACATAGGCATCCTGGCCTACAAGTAGCAGGCACTAATTTGTATCAATGTAACAAACACAATGACAGGAAAAAGTAAAAATCCCTCACTTCACAGAATCTAGAGTCTCATCTAGCTGGCATTAATTCAGACCAACACCTGCACTACAAAGATACAAGACACTGTAACTAGAATTGGACAGGATATAATGAAGCCATTTGACATATAGTAAATTACACATAGAGGACTTAACTCATACAATAATTACAGTTTAAAGGCTGGATGTTCTGAGGTCGTGGCTCAGTGGCAGAGCACTTACCTAGCATGCGTGAGGCACTGGGTTTGATTCTCAGCACTGCATATAAATAAATAAAATAAAGGTCCACTGACACCTAAAAAATATTTTTTAAAAAATAGAAGAATGCACAAAAATCATAAGAGCTTTTCCTTCCTGACTGGTTAATAGTTTCCAATTGTTACACATGCCATCACCCTAGAAAGGAGCAAGTAAGATTCCATTCAACAAAGTTATAAATGAAAGACAACCTGGAGACAGAAATAGATTAATAGTGCAAGTTGTTTGCTAGTTAGTAATTTGCTGCCCTCACTCAATTCCTGAACTAAGTGATGTCTCTATTCTATGACTAAAGTTTGTATAGAGTTGCCAAGTTCTTAATGTTTTATTCCCTTGAATTCTGTCATAAATATTAAAACTGTCTCATTGCAATGCTGGGTATATGTGGTCTCTAGAACCATCTTTGGGTGTGAAGAGTCCTAGTGACAAATCATCATCAAGATGTAGTTTGTGCTGCTACTGCAGCCTAAGTAACATGGTTTGGGGATATTAAACAAGTATTTCTGAATCTGGAGTTTTGCAATGCAAGTTGCAATACTGTGGTACTACTGACTCTTTACAAATACTTAGCAACATCTTGTCACTTGTACTGAAGTAGAAACACTTGTGCAATTTTCCAAACAATGTAAACCCTCATTTTTATTAATGACTACATTTTCTCAGTGTAGAACTTAAATATAATGATAATACAAATGTGATCCAGTGTCTATGTTTATATCTTTCTCTTTGAAATCGAATTTTAGTTACAATAAGAGACACAGCAATATTAGATGGTTTTTTATACACACTGATTAAACCAATAGTCAGTTTTCTCTTCAACTCTTCCTTAATCACTCATGACATGCCATTCACTAGCACACACAGTGCTACTTTGCCATTTTTAGTGACCCCAAACTAACCTTTCACAAAGAGGATTAGAAAACTCTATTTTTCCCTCTGAGAAAATTGGAGGTCGGCAGAAAGCTTGCTTTGGTAGAAAAGGGTCAAAATTCCACAGGCTAAATCTCCTGATTATAGAACTCAAAGGAAGTTAAACCAGTTTACCAAAGGATGCCAAACTGCTGAAAATGTACCTGTCCAAAGAGCACATCAACCTCATTACTACAATCTACTCTCTCATTGGTGATGGTAGGTCCACTGAATGCCTTGCTATAGCTTTTAATCAGCTCTCACCAAGCCCAAGAGCAGCCACACTACGAAGCCAGATTGGACAGAGGCACCCTGAAAGCTGACTGAGAATGTAAATCTCCACTTGAGCCCACCAAGATGATGCCACACTTTTGCCCAGTCTCAGAATCCCACGCTAACTGAGAAGGGTAGTAACATAAACTGGAGCTCCTTCAGATAAGTTCTTTCCTTTATGGTTCCTATTCCCACAAATGGATTAATTTTTTTTACCAATGGAAGAGAACATCCTTTTTGACAAACATCCTCATATAACAAATTTCAAATCCCACTTCTCTTTCATTTGCTCCTCAGGATCACCATTTCACATCCACTTATCTCTCTGAATAGGACTTCAGAAGTTTGTTAACTTGGATGATTCTGGGTTCCAGAAACACTAGGGGGGCTCTTTGGCTTTGTATTTACCTTTCAGGTCAAAGCCATGGAAATTCTGTCACACAGCTTCTTCTTCAATGTGTTGGCTCATTTGTTCAAAGGCTCAGCAATCCCTGAAAAGTTGTTCTTTTCAATGTTAATTTTAAGGTTAAGCAAATATTAGTGCATCTAGAATTATATTCCATGTACTTTCTTCTTTGCTTTCTTTTGCATTCAAATTATAAGACAATGACATGAGTTCTTTAACGTTGCCCTGTACTTCAAACAAACTAATTTTCCTTTAATATAGTTATCCATGTGCCAAAGTGAATGGATCTTAAGGATGCATTCAGAAAACTGTAATTGATGACAGCCCAACCTCAGATTTTTTATCTTATTAGAAAATGCTAACAGAACTGTAAATTTTGAGTTTGAGTTTCTTATTTTCTAATACACACAGTACGATTATAAGTGTTCATGAAAACAGAGAATCATATAAATATTTCTGTCCATCATGAACTCCGTCAGAACTTCTAAGGGACTTCATCCCAGCACTTTTCTGGCCTCTAATCTGTATTTTAGGAAACTAAATCTTGTGCTTTACAGTTGACAATAATAGATTGACTTACAATAAGAGGTTTTATTTTGAAATTAGTAACTTTATTTTTAAATGTAGCCATAAGACTATTGCATCTTGAAATTAAGGTCTCTGAAGAAAATGAGTGGATAATCTGATGTTTTTGTGCATTTAATTCTCTGAAATGATAATATCCAAAATAATAGTCAATGATTCTAAACACAAAGATTGATGCTTGCCACAGTGAAGACTTTAATTCCAAATCTCAACAGCTTTTCCAACAGAAGAATGTATACACGTGTCAAATACATAAATGAGAAAAGACACATATAATATACATACACATGTATTTATGAGTTATTATAGCACATTTTTATCAATTTAATTTACAGTTCATTAAAAATGCTGTGCATATATTAATACAAATATTTTTCATTATATACTTTAACACACATAGGACTATGTTCAAAACTGAATAATGTTTAAAGTTCAACAGTCCAGACAGAAGTCCTTGCTCTGCCATTTATCTATTTTTCCCTGGTGTTCCTGAGTCTTTTACTACTATCCAAATGGAAAAGGGATCACTTTACCTCCTATGGATTAAGAAGGTATCTGCCCTGAAGGTCTCAGATTAAATACTATCTGGGGAAAGATAAAAATACTTTAAAATTACCCATGTATATTAATTAATCACATACAATATTTAGCGAAAATTTTCTATTTAGTCTTTAAATTATGTTTATGGTACTAGTCTCTTTTTGTTCCACGAAAAATTGATAAGTTGAAATCCTAATCCCCACTGTGATGGTATTAGGCAATGAGGCCTCTGGGAGATAATTATCTCATAAACATAAAGCCCTTGTGAATGGGATTAGTGCCTTTATAAAGGAGATGCCAGAGAGCTCTCTTGCCCTCTTTCCACTATGTTAAGGCCCAGCAAGAAGACAACTGTCTATGAATCAGCAAGTAGGTCCTCAGCAGACACCGAAGTCTTTTAGAGCTTTAACCTTGAACTCTCTCCCTCCAGAACTATGAGAAGGAACTGTGTTTTGTTTAAACTACCAAGTCTATGATTTTTTTTGTTACAACAACCAAAATGACTAAAACACTTATGTTTTTCTATTTGTTAAAACACTCCACCATGATAGCAGTGTCTGAAGCTTTGAAACATCTATAAAGTAGCATTTCTATTTGCACTGTCATAGCTAAAATATTAGCTTGATCACATTTTATAGAAAGGAAGAAAGATGAAGATATTAATGCCTGCAAATAAGTGAAGATACTGAGAAAATTAACCAAAACTTTACAGCTTATTCATCCACTGATTCAGGTAAATTCTTTTTACCAAATCCACTGGGAAAGATTGCTCCCAAGTTGCATGGGCTTTTCCACTGAAAAAGTAGTGTGCTTCCACAGACTTACTCTTGACTATTGGCCTTTTGGCTTCCCCCAAAGACACAGGGCAGCAGGTAAGAATGGACAATTTGGAGAGCAAAATTGCTTACTTAATTTATCTATCAATGCAGGAGGTAGTGGCATAAACTCCAACTAAATGTTGGTTATGTTATATAAACTAATGAAGAAAACAACAGAGGTAATGGTATGTTAGTTCGATTGAATCTTTCTGTAATGTAGACATAGACCAAAAGATTATATTATAGCCATAAATACAATCATTATTAGTCATTTAAATATAAATCCCTCTGCTTCTGGGAGCAGTAACCAGGGGTCAGCTTTCCTTTCATTTTTCTCTAATATTCCTCAGGCCAGTCCATATTTTAATATTTAATTTTGTAGTAAACAGTGCTATATTATGCTGGAGAATAATAATGAAAACCAAACTTGTTTACTTGTGTATTTTTCTCCCAAGTCGGGGTCTGGGGACGTTGCTCAGTGATAGAGCACTTGCACTGGCACATGCAAAGCTCTGGTTTGATCCTCTATTGTCAAAATAAAATAAAAGGAAGTTTTCTCTCAAGTCAATAACACAACTCAACTTTGTGCAAAATGTCTACCTTGAATATGCCTCCCTTTGGTTTTCATTCATTCTGCTGCAAAACAAAATATCAAATGTTAAGGTGCTCAGATGACTGCAAGATTATGTTTAGAGTTTATGTGACCATCAGTGAGAAGATTCATATCTTTGATTTCTTCAGGAAGCACTGGCTGCCTGCATTTGGGAAATCTATGTGTACCGGAACAGCTTCTGCATAAAAAACCTTCAGAGAGGCACACTTCCATACTTTGGAAAATACCAGAACAATTCCTCTGCTAAAATGGTAGTCAGTATTTTTGTTGGTTTTAATCACCATCATCAAGATACTGTTTTACCATCCAAACTGGAACACGACTCACTGCAGACTTAAGGTCAATTTGAGGAGTTACTTCTTGGTATCAGGTCATTTCATCTGGGCTGATGATTAGGGTACTAACCTGAACCAGTCACTGCCTGAGCAAATCTCAAAACCAAGGAGCCAAGAAGAGAACTGTGCTTCTCAAGAGTCATTACTCACCCATGTTACGGTGGAGGATTTACAGCTGCACAAGTGTCTACCCTCCAGCAAGATTTGATGAGATACACAGAATAAATGGTTTTTCAGATTGCCTCCTCCTTCCTCAAATCTGTTAATTGCTTTTGGAGTTGACATCCTGTGCCAAAGTCCATTGCAGCACTTCCTATTTGTGACATTGATTGTTACACCTAACACTAACTTGACCCACTCATCTCAAGCTTTCCAGATCACAGTTGTGAAGGCTGGTTTTTGGCTGAGGTTTTACATGTCCTCACCTTGGTGTGTCTGTTACTATGTACAGTGACCTTATCACTCAAAGGAAGCACATGAAGACCAGGGCCTTGTGAATTTTTGTAGCCTTTTTCAAGACTTCTGAGTTGAGCTCTTCCCCTTTCTTCTCTAGGGCTCAGACTTTGCTTCTCCTTTCAGCTCTATGCCCTATCAAAACATTTTCAAGGAAAGATCTGGTGAGCTCATCACATTGTGATTTACAAGGCTTGGGGCATTGTCATTCCCAGGTGCTTTTGAGCTTTTTTACCCCAGACAGGGAGCCTTAAATCAAAAGAATGATTCTGTAATTAATTTCAATAATTTATGGTCTCTGTGAGCAGGTAAGAAAGCAATCTGGGAAGTTAGGGGGTGAGTTTTTATTTATCTCTGCAACTGTACATTAATAGATACTTATTCCAACTCTGTTATACAAAGGACCATTTGGGGTGTCAATTCACTCACACACTTTCTATCTCTGTCATGGATATACAGAAAGATTTCTTTGAAATTTTCTGGGAGGTGATAAAGAGATTTACAAAATCGTCAACTAGAGTGAGCAGAAGAGCCAGTTCCCAAATTTGAATATATGCTTGAAACCTCAAAGTCTTAAAATTCACTTGCTTTACGTCACCAAATCTTAGACGACTACATCATTATTCTATAATTTCCCCTACTAGTAAGAAAGAGGAAGACTTCAAACTAAGGATGAACATCTGCTGAATTTGCCCTCACTTTAAATCTGCTGTTGCAGAGAGTAATGGAGTTTGGATGTTAACTTGTTGGCCTTTCAATGAGTCTGAGATATGTAGGCTTCACTAGAATTTGAAGGCTGCCACGATCATGCTTAAAAAATATCTTGTGACTGCTGTTGCTTCTATAGGCTGAACATCCTAGAACCACCAGAAGAAGCAATGAAATGGCATCACCAGTAGACACAACTCTCATAGAGTTGATTTTTAAAAATTAGCTTAATGTAATTACTCCATGTTTAAAGCTATTCTTAATATTATTCCACAAAGAAATTTTAGAGTTAAATTATAAATGTACAATAAGATACCTTTAATAATTTAGCTTCATAAAAGTAAAATACAAAGACTTTTTAATATAAATAAAACCTAAGTCCTAGGCTTTCTCCACTATAAGAGGAACAGTAGTAATACCACCTAACATGTAGGTGATAGTGGAAATTAAATGATACAATTCTTGTAAACCTTCTGATGCATTTTATTTTAGGTACTGGGGATTGTACTCAGGGCCACTCAACCACTGAGTCAAATCCCCAGCCCCCTTTTTTGGGGAGGGTATATTTTTTTTATTTAGAGACAGGATATCACTGAGTTGCATAGGCCTCAATGTTGCTAAGGCTGGCTTTCAATTCACAATGCTCCTATCCTAACCTCTGGAGGTATTGGGATTGCAGACATGTGCTACCATGCCCAGCATTTCTGAGGCATTTTAAATGCTCAACATTACAACTGCTGCTACTGTCATCACCTTAAAATCCTTATTTCCAAGGGTAATCATTTGGTAAGCCGACCATTTATCAATAACTACCCTGAAAGATAGGGGTGATTAAAACATTTTTTTCCTCCTGACATCATAAGGGTAAACAAAGTTGTATCATCAGTTCAAGGAAAAACTGCTCCAAATTACTTCCCAGTGAATGTTGAAACCATACGTGACTTTGGCATCAGGCAATGTCATTTAATATGTCCATGTGGCCCTGCATGCTGTTAAGCATGCACTGTGTATTATTTTATGATGTTTGAATTGGACTCACACATTTTGGGTGCAAGTATTTGTGCTGTTTTAGATTCTTGTGAAAAGCTGGAGGAACCTGTTTCCAATTTCATGACCGTTTATCACTAATCTAAAAGGACTGCAGCATTACCTACAGACAGGAAACTCTAAGAATTGGATCCATCACATATTTTCCCAGAACCTCTGCTAAACCGGTTTTGTGCTTGCACAGAGGAAAGTGACAGTCTGGTGGGAAAGGGGACCAAGTATTGCACTTAAGAGCAGAATGGAAAAGAAGGACTTTAATGCAATAAATGTTAAAGGAAGGGTGGTGCTCGTGCTTTCAGCAACTATGTAATCACACAAAATTTATCATTTCTTTAAATTCCTACCATTCTCTTTAGAATTACCCTTACCTGTAGATTTCATTCACGGGCATTAATATAAAGAAAGCCAAATCACGGTTTTCCACTTGGGATAATTCTCTTAATCAGGCAGAAAGCTCACTTTTCCTAAAGAAACTTCAAAGAGGTTTGAAAATACTATAGCTGTGAAGTAATGAAGGTACTTGGAGTTTTTCATTTATGTGAATATAATCACAAACTCCATCATGTTAGTGTACACTTAATGCTCAAAAGCAGCTTCTGGTGTCTTGAAAGAGTCCTCCTTGTGAATAAGTGTGGATTGATTTGTGGTAGGAATGGATACTTTATTATTCTGTATGTTAATTATTCAGTCACACGTGAAAATATGTGGCATAAATCTATGTAAATGATGCTATATTTAAAGCAATTTATTTTTAAAATTAGTTTAATGTAATTATCCCTTGTTACAGGTAGCGTTCATATTATTTTACCAAGCAATTTTATCTTTCAGTTTTCAAGGTACAAAAGATACCTTTAAAACATTAGCTTTCTAAATGTAAAAAATGGATTTTCTGTAAAGATGCTCATAATGTCATTATATAAACTAGCTTATTTGCCAAAGTCAAAGAAAACCAGAAAATAGTTGAAAAATGTACAGAGAATACACTTACTTGCATTTTCTAGTTGATAAACCTACAAAGTAATTAACCAAAAAAAAATTCCTATCCTATAAGAAAACCTAGAAACATGGGGTTATAAATTTCAGTTGACACTGATAAATCTTGGCATTAACAATTTAGAAGTGATGCATTCACATGCTATTTTTGTGGTGTAACTATACACCTAAAAAAATAATTCCCCTCCATAAAATGCCCCTAGGATATCCTATCTCCTCAAACAAATTCTACATCACTAGATATTCTTCCCTTATTCTCTAATCTTTCATCACATTAACATTATTTTCAAAAATTTCTTCTTGCTCTAAGAACTCCTTTATGGCTGGGCATGATAGTGCACATCTGTAATCCCAGTGGATGGGGAGGCTGAGACAGGAGGATCACGAGTTCAAGGCCAGCCTCAGCAAAAGTGAGGTGCTAAACAACACAGTGAGACCCTGTCTCTAAGTAAAATACAAAAAAGGGCTAGGGATGTGGCACAGTGGTCGAGTAATTAAGGTCCTTGGAGTTTTTCAATTTATGTGAATATAATCACAAATGCCATCATGCTACACTTAATGCTCAAAAGCAGCTTCTGGTTCAATCCCGATACACCCCAAAAAAGAACTCCTTTCTGGCTCTTTTGCTGCCTAAAATGCTTTCTCCACTTCAGCTGACTCTGACATCCTCAAGTACTTAGCTTCTAATAACTTCTAAATATTAGTTAATGCCATTCTTCTGGAGGTTTTTAACTAAGGAGGGAAGGCTGCCCTGATATATCTCATGTACCCTTGAATCCACCTTCATATTTCTTTTGAAAAGTTCAATTAGTTATTTAGGTAATCATTTAATAATATCTCACATAGTAGAATGAATGAAAATATGCTCCTATGTGATCGATGAATATATCTATTCTACCACATACTGGAGTATCTAACACATAGTAGGGTCTCAATAATTATTTCATTTGATGGAATAAAAGTTGTACTTCTGGTAATAGGAAAGTAACTGACATCAGATAGAGTTTATAATTGTTTTCTGTGGGAGCAGATCTAACAAAACGTGTTAACAACACACACACATAACTCCTGAAGGCAAAGAGAAGACTGAAACTGGGAAACCAGCAAGATGTAAAAATGAGGCAGGGAGAACATTGATTGCCTGGTTTCCCATGTTGATTTTTCTACTGAGGGAAATTTCAGTCACACTGAAGGGCAAATCTTTGATATAAGCCTGGTCTCTTACTGGCTTAAAGAATCAGAGGAAATAGTTCTGGGCTCCCAAAGCATCTGGAAAGTGAAGGGAGAAATCCCATGAGAACAACAGAAGCTGAGCCTACACTTCTGTCTGTCCCTGTACCATGAATATACAGGGCAGACTTGAAACAGCACAGCTGCTTCAAGATGTGGACACGAGTTTAGCTGTTGTCCACTAGAAGACTACAATTTGGAGTTCAAGTTCAGCCAAGTTAAATGCCTGCTTAAAAAAAAAAAAATCACGCTCTTTTGGCTTATATTTATACTCACTGCAAAAATTTCTTTAAAGAAGCAGAGTTTGGTTTGGTGCATGAGACTCCTGTGCAACTACAACTTGGTGCCCACTGATCATGGGTACAAGTTAGGAGAAGAACAGAAAAAAACATTTTTTTCCAGAGCAAAGGAAATCATGTGGGAATGCCCAGTCCACAGCAAATGTGACATGTTCTGAGACTCCAAAGACCAAGATGACAGATGTACACACTTAGAGGGCAGGAGAACAAGAGTCTGGAAGGCCCTAGAGTTAACAGGGGCCAATAATCTGAAGGGTTACATGTCATGATACTTTTTCTCACTTGTTCTATGCATTCTCAGAAGACTTCAAAGGATGTTAATCAATGTGGTGACACAGTCATATTTTGTTTTTAAAGATCATTCTGGCTGTGTCAGATGGAATCAGAATTGCTGGAAGGCAGAAGTGGATAAAGAAAAAGCAATCTCTTGATATTTTCTGCTATAATTAGATGTGAAGTGGGAGTTAGTAGGCAGAGTAGAACATAAAGATCAATAACCAGATACCTGTCACAAGCCCTGGTAGTATTAGTCACCAAGGTTAACAAAATTAGAGGTAGAAAAATTAGGGGAAAAGACTAAGAATTGAATAAACAGTATGTTGTGATTCCAGGTAAATATACTAATCTGGAGGTAAGAAAGGAATTACAGCTTAACAATATGAATTTGGAAGTCATCAGTCTAGAGAAGGCATTTGAAGCTACAAACGTGGGAGAAAGAGTGATAAGAAAGGGTAAAGGGATACATAAGGTGGGCCAGAAACAATCCCCAGCACTTTCAACATTTGAAGTTTGAGTAGAGAAGGAAAAGCCAACAATAGAAACTAAGAATCTGTAGTTTTCAGAGAGAAAAGAAGGCTTCTGGTGTTAAAAGCCAGGGGAACACTGGGTTTTATAGAGAAGGAAGGGTGATGGCAATGTAAATGGCTGGACTAACTCACCTGTAGATGACAGACAAAATCTTTTCTTTAATGTCTGTGGATATGTACATTTAAAAAAATAACTTTATTTTTAATTGATATATAAAATTATTCATATTCATGGAGTATCATGAAACAATTCCAAACATGTATACATTGTGTAGTGTTAAATTAGATTAAACATATCTATCTCTTCAAGCACTTATCATTTCTTTATGATGAAAACATTCAAAATATTTTCTTCTAGCTTTTTGGAAAATGCACTTCACTAGTTTTATCTGTAGTTACTTAGTATGCATGGCAGAACTTGTGACTCCTGTGCAAATACAACTTGGTGCCCACTGATCAACCTCTCAAGGAACAGGAGAAGTAAAATGCAGGTAGTAATGGGAGAGATCTCATCCCATGAAAAATAGAAATTGAACCTACTGAAGCTGAGTGATAGGCTCATAAGCTCAGACTTTTATATATACCTAAAGATCATAGATGAACATACACACACGTATATGTCAAAATTAATATGTATATAAATTTTCAGTAAAATGCATATTTGCATGTATTTATAGACTCTTTTTAAAAATAGGATTATCCCAAGCATATTTGAAAGCTGACTGAATTAATCCCTAAAGCACTGAATAGGATACATTGGAGAAAGAGTGAATAATGGACATTCCCCAAATAGTTGGGGTGACAGCAATGTTGTATTTTATGTTTTAATGATTATACACTACTCATTAAGCCACCCCATTTCTGCTTACATAAAAATTTCGAACTATAGAAGCATTGCATCAACCCAGTACCCTAAAAGGGCCCATAACATATAGTTAAAACAATTAACAACAGGAACATAATCCAGCTTGACATAATGAATAAAGCAAATGCTCAAGATTCCAGAGGTGTTTCAAATTCCTTCAAAATAAATACTGAGTTAAGATCGTCACAATGGTTAAAGACCCATACCACAGATTTAGGCACTAATACCTCTATCCTTTAGCAGTATCACTCAGGCAAATGACTTAACATCTTTAATTCTCGATTGTTTCCCTCTAAAATGAAGAAAATACTAGGGCTTATTCCTATCTAAATCCTGACCACAGTGCTTAATACACATTTCAGTGATTATGATGGTGACAAATGGTACTGAAATAAAGAAGCAGTTGTAGAAGCTACTGTCTCTTACAAGGGTTTAAAAAATAGATGATAATGTCTACTGAACAGAAGTGTATTTTATGAATTGGAGGACATTTGATTTGAATTGTATGTTCACAATAATTGGTGGTTTGAGTTCTGAAGACAACTTGCCTGACTTTACTCTCAGCTCTTCCATTTACTCTTAGTAGAACCACGTTATAGGTCTTTATGCCTCACTTCTCTCTTTTGTGAAATGGGGTAACAGCAGCACCAAAGCTGTGAGGATTAGATCAACAAACAGAACTGTTGCAGGACTACCTGGATGTTCACAGAGTCCATCCTTTTTACCTGGGCTCTGAAGATCATATCTCCTAGATGCTCTCTCAGTTAACTCTGGGAACACCACTGGCTCCAGCCAGAGAAGAATGTCTTGGAGTGATGTACGCCTCACGCAGGTCTGCTCACAGAAGGCATGGCAGTGTTTGTTCTCCCATCTGCTTGTGGGTCATCTGAGGCAGGGCTGGGAAGGCCAGCACCCTTAATCACCACGTGGAAGAGCATCTCCTGAAAAAAGTAACTATGGAATAGAGCGCAAGCAGCTCTTCATTGTCTCAAGACACTGAGATTCAGTAGGTACTTTTTATAACACTACTAATAATTTTCCTAATTAATATCACAACACTTGGTCAGTGGCTGGTTACCACACAGTGTTCAATAATTGCAAACACTGAAAGTATTGATGGATCTCCATGGCTCAAATGTCGGAAAATATACTGACTATGGAAATGACGCTCCAAATATCCCAAATAAAATCTCTCAATTCTGAAAATAAAACTGGACCTTAAAACCAAGCATGGGAAATATTGTGTTCTTTGTTAATGTCCAATATAGTAGCAGATTATGTTTACTAAAAAAGGGTTCTAATCACATTTAGAGTATTCTTAGATATGTGATATTATTGCCTCTAGCCATTTAATTCTTTGTTATATGTCATATTAGCTATGACCGTCATCAGTTTAATTGCATTCTAGATATCATTATCAATTCATCTAGGCATTGTTAGTGATTCATTCTTTTTTTTTCTCCAGGTAGAAGCAATATTGTCTCTGTATGTCTTTATAAGCACTCTTAAGTCATATTGAATATGTGCATAAATTACATATATATGAAAATAAAAGAGTGAAAACTTGTCCTATTTGTATAACATTTAAATAATACATGTCATTGTAGATATTTAGAAATATTTACTCCATTTGGTATCCTGCAGCATCTTTCAAATTACTATAGAAATTTGAAATAAACGGCTTAAGCAGAAACATCCAACTAGCTACACAAATACTTATATTTTTTCCATATGGGAAGACGTTATCTTTATTACAGACATTTTATTGTTCATTGCAGAGAGTTATGTGAAGCAGATTGCACTGAACTTTTTTATTTCCTTTAGAAAACCAAGCCTGGAGTTTTTTCCTACAAAATTGCATATAGATTTAACACATTCACTGAACCCTATTACAAACTTTTTTTTTTCTTAAATGAGAGCCAACAAATGTGGATCTCTCTTAACTGCTCACTGACTGTAGGATGTGTGTTAACATGAGACACACAGAAGCCATGGAGGAAATTGCCCCCAGCTGTCCATGACTCCCATATTCAGATACCCATGTTTCCATATTCTTTCCCAAAGAGGATATACATGAAAAACTTCTAGTCCTCATGTGTTCCTGTTCTTATTCATGGAAGCCCCTAATAGAACTTCACAGTGATGTTTAGGTAATTGCCCACTTCCTCATTAAAAGGGATCCTTCCTAGTGCTGTAAATATCTCCATTCCCTGTTAGGGCTCCTTCTTCCAGCTGAACATGTTGGAAAATATTCTAAGCACACACACAAAACCATTCTGGGAACTCTACTTCAAAATCTCTAAGCAAGGCCAAGGCCATCTTTTATGACATTCCTTTACCCCAACATTCTTTTTCTAATTCTAAAGCAATTGTTAACAACAATGATAGAACTAAAACAAACCTCTGGTCTAGAACTGAATTTCTTTTATCTTACAATCAAATTAATATCTTTTTTACTCTATAAAATTCCAGGTATTGTTCATTTACTTTCTACCCTGTTTGTCTTTTATATTTGGGTACTATGTTAGTTTAAAAAAATACAAATTTGAAAGACAAAACCCTGACCATAACATGACTCACAACTGAATTAAGAAAAAATAATGAGGAAACCAGTGATTGTTAACATTTTATGAATAATCATTGAGCAATAATATTGTTTGATGAGTTATAATAAAGGTATAGACATAAATTTATTTTACCATTTGCAAAGAGGAAATAAGAGATCATAGTATGATTCTTGAGATTTTGAGATTCAAATTGGAGAACAGAAGTGTATTATAGCTACAGGTGGAACAGCATGTGCAAATTTTGCACAGAGGAGTAATAGGAATGACCCTCAGGACCCTGAAGCCAGGATGTGGGGTTAGAGTGAATATTGGAGATAGGAAGAGTATCTTATGTAAATGAGAAGCATTCAGATTTACATAAAGAGAGTTTCTCCTAAATTATTCATATCCATTCTGATTTTTTATTAAACAAACCAGGGATTCTGTGGAGATAACTTATTCCAGAGAAACAGAGCAGAAAAGCATTTCTATTTAATGAAATGACTAAGGAAAGAAATATTGGAATAGAAGAGAAACATGATCCATTCCTGATAATGAGTCAGAGAGGCAGAAAAGCCAATGTTTTTTGGAAAAAAAAATAATTTCTTCCTGAGTTCTCTTATCTGGCATTATGGTAGCACAGAGAGACCAAAGTGACTTAGACCGCCATTGATGAGCTACACCTGCTGGAAATTGCAAACAAGCTGAGGCACACCTGCTCCTCATCCAACTCCTTCTCTGTACCCAAAACTGCACAAAGATCATGGCTACTGGAGTTTTCCCCCACATCCTCAACTTATTAACTTAGACCCTGTGAAATAAAGAGTCTAGGGTAAAATGGTAAAAAAGTTAATTTAACTACTCTATCTAGAAGTTTATATTAGTTTTTATTTGCTTTATAATAAAAAGAATAAAAATTAACAATGGTCATAATTAAACATTGTCTCTGGGTAACATATTAAGTATCCTTCCACCTAGTAGCTTAATAAGCCTTTCCAAGCAGAATTCCTTTCAAGTTCCTCTGCAGCTCCCTCTGAACATTCAAAAGTGAGAAGCTCAGTCTCTGTGACAGGCTATGGGACGTACGGTGAGGGGCCCAGCTGCAGAAACCACAAGTATGCTGATAAAAGGGGTGATTTGCTCAGTAATATTTCAGAAGATAAATCTGAAACAGAAGATGCAATACTCCATAAACAGTATTTCTTTTACCCCATTATATAGGGTGTCAGTCCTTAGAGAATTTTAAAAGGGTTTTATTAAAGACATCTTATGAAACAGGTATTGTTGCATCAGTGTTGAGAGGGGGCAAAAATTGCATTGCACATAGGGAATTAAAAAGCTGGAAGGGATGTGAAACATATCTGGTTCAGTTCTTCTACTTAAAGGAAAACTGGCTATAAGAGAGGAAGGACTCGCTCAAAGTCACAGGGCAAAACCAGCAGTCAGCCATAGAACTCAGCCTGGCTGCTTCCATGTCTTTACTATATCCTGTGGCTGCATTTTGTGACTAAATATTCAGATGAATGCCAAAATAATTTTTAAAAATCATCTATACCTTGGCTAATTTTAATAGTTTTCAATAACATATAAGCCTCAACCTATATCATGAAACATCCTTTTAGGCATATACTAGCGCCCAAATACATAATCCTATGGTTGAATGCCACACACAGATGAAGAAATAATTGTACCTTATATCTCCAGAGAAGAAGACCACAAAAATATTCAAAAATTTAGATTCTAGTATCTAAGCATGGAATTGGAAAAAATTAAGAGTCCAGGCAGCCAAGTCTTTTCACTTTAGGTATGAAGACTCTGACTATGGTCGTGAAGATATAAGGGGCCTGCACACAATCACATACTTAAGTTATGCTTGATGAAGACACTTTACCAAGTATATAGGTGGCTGAGATCCTAATCCAATGATTATTCCTCTATTGAGTAAGCTGCAATTTTCCCCCCACAGTGAAAACATAAGAACAAAAAATTAATATAATTGTTCAAGTGAGATTTAATTAAATATAAATCCATTTTGTAACTGAAAAAAAATTAAATAGTTCCAGATTCTTGATCTTTGAAGCTTAACATACCATCACTTCTCTGCTAGCTTTGTTGCATTTTCTAGATTTAGGGTTTTTTTTCCCCAGACACTCTGAAACACTTCTAGAATTCCCATGAAATATGGGATTTTAGGAAGGCAGAAACACACCATCACAAGAAGACATACACACTTCAGTGAAACACAGATGTGTACACATACATGCTCAATTTTAAGAATGGAATATGATTCTCTCCTTTTTTGATGAGTAAATTAATCTTTCTGAAACAAAAGCTCTATGAGAAAAGATAATATTTCAATCTCTGTTTTAGACACAGTGTCTAGGACAGTGTTTGGACAAAGCAGTTTTCTTAAAAATAATCATTTAATAAATGAATAAAATTATAGTACATGGAACAAAACTTTTGTTACTCCATAGAAAATTAAACCAATAAAATAAGAGTGTTTAGGGCTGTGGTTGTGGCTTAGTGGCAGAGTACCTGCCTCGCACGTGTGAGGCACTGGGTTTAATCCTTAGCACTACATAAAAATAAATAAAAGTATTGTGTCCATCTAGAACTAAAAAAAATGTAAAAATAGGAGTGTTTGATTTATTCTAACTTTCCTAAAATATACTAAAACATAAGGTATATTTATAATATTGGTTATGTAAGATGATCCCTACAAAATAACATGAGTGAATATACTTTGTGTTTTATCAACTGTCTTAGAAATCCACAGTGAATTGGCATGTATAGGACACACTATAGTTTTGATGAGGGAGAAAAAAATACTTTCTTCAAACTTATTTTATCACAAAATATTTTTCTTTGCACCTACCCTAAGCCTTGCAGGAGATACCAATTGTGCCGTGGAAATTGTGATTGATAGAGTACATGAGAAATGCTACTGAATAATAATAAAGTAACACACATAACATTGCACAACTGGCAAAAACTGAACTACTCTATTTGTGAAGGGCATTTTTTAAGCTTAACTTTTCTCTAATTCCTTTAAGACAAAGAAAATTGTGAGCCATGACTAATTAAATATCACTGCATTCTGAATGCATGTGCCATTTAAAACAAAATGCCTCTACTAGAAAATTCAGGAAAAGATTCAATGAAGTAACTGAAGATGTATATTTGTTAATGTTAGATTTGATCTTAATATTAGACTATTATTTGGGTTATATGAAAATACTGTTAAACAGAAGTTACTAAGTAAAATTTGAAGTGACACACAGCATAAATTACATTTCAGAGAAGCATGGACCTGATTCAAAACTCATTATATGGATTTAGATTCAAGACTTAATTTCTTAATGAGCCCTTTTATATAAGTGTGCTAAGTTCCAATATAATCAAAAAGATGAAACTACAAAGGGTTAAAATTTCAGACACAAGGCATATAACCAGATTAAATACCTAAAAAGAAAAACTATTTGTATGTATACATCACACACACACACACACACACACACACACACATATATACACACACACACACACATATGTATCAGATTTATTAAAACATATGAATCCAATAAATTGCTGGTTCTCAACTCTTCAATAGTAAAAGAAAGTAATTGAAAGATTTGAGAAATCTGAAAAGGAAAGACACAAAGATATAAAAGACAGAATCTGACATTAGTCTAATTGGCAAGTGAAAAAAACAGATGAATAAATATACTGTAAAGTGAAATGTAATAGAATCATTTTTTATTTACTTTCTTATCATACATAGATGGGATATAATTTCTCATTTTTCTGAGTTTACATATTGTAGAATCACATTTTTTAAGAATGATCTGAGTTTTCAGAGGTGGGAGTTGCTGGCTTCTACTGGGGAGACCAAGGAGTCACACAGGCTCTGACATTTGAAATGGGAGTAGAAGGATGAAGTTCCAAGTTTCAAGTGGAGAAATAACAGAAGGGGATTTAATATGGAGGAAATACCATTCCAGGAGAAAACATGACATAAAATTTAGAGAGAAGAGAGTGGTGCATGCTGCTAGAGCAGGGACCAGAAAGGTAGAATAGCAGGGGACAGCACTGCAAACAAAGGTTAGAGTCTATTAAAAAGAGTGGAATGTGCCCAGCTAAGGCCATCTTTATCAAGACCCTTATGACACACTTCAGTTATAACCACTTAATTGTCCTTTTAAAATAAAACTGCTTAAATGTTTCAGAGACACAGGAAGTTCAGAGTTGGGTCCATGCTACTTTTTCAAGCATTCCCTGCATTCATCTTCCCCTCATGGTGTCATCAAAAGTGGACGGTCCATAGGAAGTGCAGATGCTAAATCATACTGAGCTTTTTAGGCATCAGAATTCTGAATAGTGTGCTGAAATTGTACCCTTCATAAAACGTTAAGAAACCAAAACTCTTCTTGAAGAAACATAACAAGTCATCAAAGTTTCATACTTTGATGCTAACAATTAATAGCTTATAAGAAAGAAAAGATACCTTCTTTCTAGAAGAACAAAATGTTCTAAATTATTTAGCTCTCATTTTAAACACTTGAGTTTCAGGGGTGGAAAAGTTAGCCTATAGTATTTCATCAGTATTGATTAAAGATCTTGGAAAGGCTGTGAATTTCTTTTAATTCCTCTGGAAATTTCCTTTCTTAGCTGTCAGGATACATAAGCTTCGTTTTTTTGTTGTTGTTGTTTTGTTTTGTTTTGTTTTGTATTTTAACTATTGCCAGATCCCAAATCAAGTTTTTCATAGCACTTTAAATTTTACCAAATCTTTTGGGGCTAGATCTGGCTAGAATCTTGCAAAATATCTTTACATGTATTACATTACTCATTTACAACTTTGTATTAAGTTATTTTTCTCAAGGTTTGGATAGGGAGACTGAATTCTTTGAAAACTGGGACAACTGTTAACATCTGGCATGATATTAACAGTGCTATACTAGTACCAACTTTGTAAGGTACAATATCTCTTTAGCTCAGCAACACAGAACCTAGGTCTTGAGCCTCAAAATGTTTTGTATAGCTTAAATATTCAAACATTCACTTATTTTAATAAAATAGATTCAATTAAAGGCCAAAACCTAAGCACTTTCAATGAAACCTTAGAAAGCATTCTAAATGTGGAATGTGATTATTGATATAGAAATGTAGATTTTATATAATTCTGTATCTGGTCTTATATACATCATGAATCTCAAAAACTTACATTCTTTACAAAGATAACACAAAATGAAAAATTCAAAATGAATAAAATGCAGTAGGTTTGTACTATTGCTCTGAGGCCCTTTTAAATGTACAATTGTTTGGCTGTTTCTCAGAATACAGTTCATTTTCTATTAGTGAGAAGATAACTTGGGGTAATCTTTCTGAGAAAGCCTCAAATATTAAAATCTCACTATTCTGTTGCTCAGTTGGGTTGGCTCTCATGCTAAGATCCAAGAACTGTGGCTATGCCCACTTAGTGATGAAGAGGCCTCAAAAGTAATTGCAACTTAGAGATATCACACAGGGATTTATAATACTTAGACATTCCTCAGTCTGTTTTTCTGAGTTTCTGCCTTTTGTTTTAAACATTTTTTTTTTTCACTTTCTGTGGCTGATGGTTGATAATATCAACCACAGTCTCCTTCAGGCGAGTTCTCCAGGTGGCCTTAGACTGACCCAGTTCACTCCTCTTTTCTTGTTTTCAGTTCTCAAGTATAACCAAAGTGTGCTGAGAGCTAAACAACCTGACAGAGGGAAAGTTGGAGCAGCGCAGAAAGTTCCCCTAAAATAGGATGTCTTTCAGTGCTTTAGTGTAGCAGTTCATGTATCCATGAAAAATGGTACAGCCACTTTGGAAAACTGTTTGGTAGATTCTTAAGAAGTTAAACACACATTCATTCTGCTACTCAGTCATTCTAATCTTAAGCCCTTATCCACAAACAAATGACTATGTCCATAAAGACAATTTTAGCTGAATATTCTCAGCAGCTATATATGTAATATCCAAAACCCGAAAACCATGCAAATGTTCATCAAAATAAAATACCTGGGGCTGGGGTTGTGGCTCAGTGGTGGAGTGCTTGCCTAGCATGTGTGAGCCACTGGGTTCAATTCTCAACACCACATATAAACAAATAAATGAATAAAGGTCTATCAATAACTAATAAAATTAAAAATAAGTAAATAAAACACCTGAACAGATTGTAGAATGTTCTTCAGTGAATTACTGTTCAGAACTAAAAGGGGCTGAGCTATTGATACAACAAGATGCATGAATCTCAAGTCTGCCCTCTGTGTCCCTTACTCTTTTTCCAATTTCATATAGTCCATCATTTTTATGATTTCTGGGTGAGTATTCAGGCATTTTTTAAAAATTATTAGAGATCAAGAAGTGAGCCAGGTGCAGAGGTGCAAGGTTGTAATCTCAGTGGCTCAGCAGGCTGAGGCAGGAGGTTCACCAATTCAAAACCAGCCTCAGCAACTTAATGAGGCCATAAGCAATTTAATAAGACTCTTTCTCAAAATTAAAAATTAAAAAATGAATAGGGCAATGCTGGGTTCAATCCCTGGTACAAAAATTAAAAAAAAAAAAAGAAAAAAGAATTGAACTCTTCTTCCATTACATTTTTATCTTTGTCATCATGTTTCCACTTGAAATCTGTATGTCCTTCCCTTTTTGTAGATGCAACAGTCTCTCGCATCTTGTTTTCAAAACAAATCAGAGCCAGGCACAGTGGCACATGCCTGTAATCCCAGTGGTTTGAGAAGCTGAGGCAGAAGGATTGGGAGTTCAAAGGGAGGGCCTAACAAATTTAGAAGACCCTGTCTCAAAAAAAAAAATTATCTCAAATTCCACCTATTTCTTAAAGTAAGATCTTTCACAAAGAGTCATTTACTTCTTCCGTATATTGATTTCCACAACATTTTCTCTTTTTGCTCATTCTTATGAACTGTAATACAGTAATAAGGAGTTAGGATGGATCCAGAGTTATTGACATGCACTCAAATCTTCAATCCTAGGGAGAAGGAATAAGAATGAGTGTGCTGTGGTTTACCCTTCCAGCTGCCTCTCCACTGTAAAGGAGCAGCCTAGACATATTCAGAGCCCTGCTCTCCTATAGTCATTAGGGTTCATGCTTCTTGCTGTTCAAGCCAAGGAGCAACTGGGAATTGACTCCCGATATGGAAATATTTTACCCTAAGGCACATTCTAAAGGCTCCTCCTTTTTTATTTTTTTAAATTTTTTTATTGTTGGTTGTTCAAAACATTACATAGTTCTTGATATATCATATTTCACACTTTGATTCAAGTGGGTTATGAACTCCCATTTTTACCCCGTATACAGATTGCAGAATCACATCAGTTACACATCCATTGATTTACATATTGCCATACTAGTGTCTGTTGTGTTCTGCTGCCTTTCCTATCCTCTACTATCCCCCC